>NW_026610175.1:0-322018 GCF_029499605.1 Hyla sarda | reverse complement strand
AATATAAAGATATCTTCCTGTAATGATGGTGACATAATATATTGTTATATAATTAATATAAAGATATCTCCTGTATGATGGGGAACATAATTATATTGTATTATAATAATATAAAAAGATATCTCCTGTATGATGGGGACATAATATATCTGTATTATAATAATATAAAGATATCTCCTGTATGATGGTGACATAATATATTGTATATAAATAATATAAAGATAATCTCCTGTATGATGGGGACATAATATATTGTATATAATAATATAAAGTATCTCCTGTATGATGGGGACATATATATTGTATAATAATAATATAAAGATATCTCCTGTATGATGGTGACATAATATATTGTATATAATATAATATAAAGATATCTCCTGTATGATGGGGACATAATATATTGTATATAATAATATAAAGATATCTCCTGTATGATGGGTGACATAATATATTGTATATAATAATTAAAGATATCTCCTGTATGATGGTGACATAATATATTGTATATAATAATATAAAGATATCTCCTGTATGATGGGGACATAATATATTGTATATAATAATATAAAGATATCTCCTGTATGATGGGGACATAATATATTGTATATAATAATATAAAGATATCTCCTGTATGATGGTGACATAATATATTGTATATAATAATATAAAGATATCTCCTGTATGATGGGGACATTAATATATTGTATATAATAATATAAAGATATCTCCTGTATGATGGGGACATAATATATTGTATATAATAATATAAAGATATCTCCTGTATGATGGTGACATAATATATTGTATATAATATAATATAAAGATATCTCCTGTATGATGGGGACATAATATATTGTATATAATAATATAAAGATATCTCCTGTATGATGGGGACATAATATATTGTATATAATAATAAAGATATCCTCCTGTATGATGGTGACATAATATATTGTATATAATAATATAAAGATATCTCCTGTATGATGGTGACATAATATATTGTATATAATAATATAAAGATATCTCCTGTATGATGGTGACATAATATATTGTATATAATAATATAAAGATATCTCCTGTATGATGGGGACATAATATATTGTATATAATAATATAAAGATATCTCCTGTATGATGGGGACATAATATATTGTATATAATAATATAAAGATATCTCCTGTATGATGGGGACATAATATATTGTATATAATAATATAAAGATATCTCCTGTATGATGGTGACATAAATATATTGTATATAATAATATAAAGATATCTCCTGTATGATGGGGACATAATATATTGTATATAATAATATAAAGATATCTCCTGTATGATGGGGACATAATATATTGTATATAATAATATAAAGATATCTCCTGTATGATGGTGACATAATATATTGTATATAATAATATAAAGATATCTCTGTATGATGGTGACATAATATATTGTATATAATAATATAAAGATATCTCCTGTATGATGGGGACATAATATATTGTATATAATAATATAAAGATATCTCCTGTATGATGGTGACATAATATATTGTATATAATAATATAAAGATATCTCCTGTATGATGGGGACATAATATATTGTATATAATAATATAAAGATATCTCCTGTATGATGGGGACATAATATATTGTATATAATAATAAAGATATCTCCTGTATGATGGTGACATAATATATTGTATATAATAATATAAAGATATCTCCTGTATGATGGGGACATAATATATTGTATATAATAATATAAAGATATCTCCTGTATGATGGGGACATAATATATTGTATATAATAATATAAAGATATCTCCTGTATGATGGGGACATAATATATTGTATATAATAATATAAAGATATCTCCTGTATGATGGTGACATAATATATTGTATATAATAATATAAAGATATCTCCTGTATGATGGGGACATAATATATTGTATATAATAATATAAAGATATCTCCTGTATGATGGGGACATAATATATTGTATATAATATAATAATATAAGATATCTCCTGTATGATGGGGACATAATATATTGTATATAATAATATAAAGATATCTCCTGTATGATGGGGACATAATATATTGTATATAATAATATAAAGATATCTCCTGTATGATGGGGACATAATATATTGTATATATATAATAATATAAAGATATCTCCTGTATGATGGGGACATAATATATTGTATATAATAATATAAAGATATCTCCTGTATGATGGGGACATAATATATTGTATATAATAATAATATAAGATATCTCCTGTATGATGGTGACATAATATATTGTATATAATAATATAAAGATATCTCCTGTATGATGGGGACATAATATATTGTATATAATAATATAAAGATATCTCCTGTATGATGGGGACATAATATATTGTATATAATAATATAAAGATATCTCCTGTATGATGGGGACATAATATATTGTATATAATAATATAAAGATATCTCCTGTATGATGGAGACATAATATATTGTATATAATAATATAAAGATATCTCCTGTATGATGGGGACATAATATATTGTATATAATAATATAAAGATATCTCCTGTATGATGGGGACATAATATATTGTATATAATAATATAAAGATATCTCCTGTATGATGGTGACATAATATATTGTATATAATATAAAGATATCTCCTGTATGATGGGGACATAATATATTGTATATAATAATATAAAGATATCTCCTGTATGATGGTGACATAATATATTGTATATAATAATATAAAGATATCTCCTGTATGATGGGGACATAATATATTGTATATAATAATATAAAGATATCTCCTGTATGATGGGGACATAATATATTGTATATAATAATATAAAGATATCTCCTGTATGATGGGGACATTATATATTGTATATAATAATATAAAGATATCTCCTGTATGATGGTGACATAATATATTGTATATAATATAAAGATATCTCCTGTATGATGGGGACATAATATATTGTATATAATATAATAATATAAAGATATCTCCTGTATGATGGGGACATAATATATTGTATATAATAATATAAAGATATCTCCTGTATGATGGTGACATAATATATTGTATATAATATAATAATATAAAGATATCTCCTGTATGATGGGGACATAATATATTGTATATAATAATATAAAGATATCTCCTGTATGATGGTGACATAATATATTGTATATAATAATATAAAGATATCACCTGTATGATGGGGACATAATATATTGTATATAATAATATAAAGATATCTCCTGTATGATGGGGACATAATATATTGTATATAATAATATAAAGATATCTCCTGTATGATGGTGACATAATATATTGTATATAATAATATAGAGATATCTCCTGTATGATGGGGACATAATATATTGTATATAATATAAAGATATCTCCTGTATGATGGGGACATAATATATTGTATATAATATAATAATATAAAGATATCTCCTGTATGATGGTGACATAATATATTGTATATAATAATATAAAGATATCTCCTGTATGATGGTGACATAATATATTGTATATAATAATATAATATAACGATATCTCCTGTATGATGGTGACATAATATATTGTATATAATAATATAAAGATATCTCCTGTATGATGGGGACATATTATATTGTATATAATAATATAAAGATATCTCCTGTATGATGGGGACATAATATATTGTATATAATAATATAAAGATATCTCCTGTATGATGGGGACATATTATATTGTATATAATAATATAAAGATATCTCCTGTATGATGGTGACATAATATATTGTATATAATAATATAAAGATATCTCCTGTATGATGATGACATAATATATTGTATATAATATAATGATATAAAGATATCTCCTGTATGATGGTGACATAATATATTGTATATAATAATATAAAGATATCTCCTGTATGATGGGGACATAATATATTGTATATAATAATATAAAGATATCTCCTGTATGATGGGGACATAATATATTGTATATAATAATATAAAGATATCTCCTGTATGATGGTGACATAATATATTGTATATAATATAATAATATAAAGATATCTCCTGTATGATGGTGACATAATATATTGTATATAATAATATAAAGATATCTCCTGTATGATGGGGACATAATATATTGTATATAATAATATAAAGATATCTCCTGTATGATGGGGACATAATATATTGTATATAATATAAAGATATCTCCTGTATGATGGTGACATAATATATTGTATATAATAATATAAAGATATCTCCTGTATGATGGTGACATAATATATTGTATATAATAATATAAAGATATCTCCTGTATGATGGGGACATTATATATTGTATATAATAATATAAAGATATCTCCTGTATGATGGTGACATAATATATTGTATATAATAATATAAAGATATCTCCTGTATGATGGTGACATAATATATTGTATATAATAATATAAAGATATCTCCTGTATGATGGGGACATAATATATTGTATATAATAATATAAAGATATCTCCTGTATGATGGTGACATAATATATTGTATATAATAATATAAAGATATCTCCTGTATGATGGTGACATAATATATTGTATATAATATAATAATATAAAGATATCTCCTGTATGATGGTGACATAATATATTGTATATAATAATATAAAGATATCTCCTGTATGATGGTGACATAATATATTGTATATAATATAATAATATAAAGATATCTCCTGTATGATGGGGACATAATATATTGTATATAATAATATAAAGATATCTCCTGTATGATGGGGACATAATATATTGTATATAATAATATAAAGATATCTCCTGTATGATGGGGACATAATATATTGTATATAATAATATAAAGATATCTCCTGTATGATGGGGACATAATATATTGTATATAATAATATAAAGATGTCTCCTGTATGATGGTGACATAATATATTGTATATAATATAATAATATAAAGATATCTCCTGTATGATGGGGACATAATATATTGTATATAATAATATAAAGATATCTCCTGTATGATGGTGACATAATATATTGTATATAATAATATAAAGATATCTCCTGTATGATGGGGACATAATATATTGTATATAATATAAAGATATCTCCTGTATGATGGGGACATAATATATTGTATATAATATAATAATATAAAGATATCTCCTGTATGATGGGGACATAATATATTGTATATAATAATATAAAGATATCTCCTGTATGATGGGGACATTATATATTGTATATAATAATATAAAGATATCTCCTGTATGATGGTGACATAATATATTGTATATAATAATATAAAGATATCTCCTGAATGATGGGGACATAATATATTGTATATAATAATATAAAGATATCTCCTGTATGATGGGGACATAATATATTGTATATAATAATATAAAGATATCTCCTGTATGATGGTGACATAATATATTGTATATAATAATATAAAGATATCTCCTGTATGATGGTGACATAATATATTGTATATAATATAATAATATAAAGATATCTCCTGTATGATGGGGACATAATATATTGTATATAATAATATAAAGATATCTCCTGTATGATGGTGACATAATATATTGTATATAATATAATAATATAAAGATATCTCCTGTATGATGGTGACATAATATATTGTATATAATAATATAAAGATATCTCCTGTATGATGGGGACATAATATATTGTATATAATAATATATAGATATCTCCTGAATGATGGTGACATAATGTATTGTATATAATAATATAAAGATATCTCCTGTATGATGGGGACATAATATATTGTATATAATAATATAAAGATATCTCCTGTATGATGGGGACATAATATATTGTATATAATAATATAAAGATATCTCCTGTATGATGGGGACATAATATATTGTATATAATAATATAAAGATATCTCCTGTATGATGATGACATAATATATTGTATATAATATAATAATATAAAGATATCTCCTGTATGATGGGGACATAATATATTGTATATAATAATATAAAGATATCTCCTGTATGATGGGGACATAATATATTGTATATAATATAATAATATAAAGATATCTCCTGTATGATGGGGACATTATATATTGTATATAATAATATAAAGATATCTCCTGTATGATGGGGACATAATATATTGTATATAATAATATAAAGATATCTCCTGTATGATGGGGACATAATATATTGTATATAATATAATGATATAAAGATATCTCCTGTATGATGGTGACATAATATATTGTATATAATATAATAATATAAAGATATCTCCTGTATGATGGGGACATTATATATTGTATACAATAATATAAAGATATCTCCTGAATGATGGGGACATAATATATTGTATATAATAATATAAAGATATCTCCTGTATGATGGGGACATAAAGTAGACATTTTGTATATGTGAATCAATATATAATTTATTTGGGATGTCTAATTTCCTAATAAGCAGAGAACTTCAAAGTTAAAAAAAAATCGAAATTTTCAATTTTTTCATCAAATTTTGGAATTTTTCACCAAGAAATGATGCAAGTATCGACAAAATGTTACCACTAACATAAAGTAGAATATGTCACGAAAAAATAATCTCGGAATCAGAATGAAAAGTAAAAGCATCAGAGTTATTAATGGTTAAAGTGACAGTGGTCAGATGTGCAAAAAATGGCCGGGTCCTAAGGTGTAAAATGGCCTGGTCCTTAAGGGGTTAAAACCCACAGGGACTCTTTCTGGCCACAATAGTGATGGAAAAGTTGTTTCAAGGGGACTACCACTGGGACTGTGGCGTGCCGGAGCGGGATCCAGGACAAAACTCCCATGGAAAATGACATAGTTGATGCAGAGTCTGGTTTTAATCCATAAATCACCTATTATTCCTAAATGGTTTGGAATAACGTGCTTTAGCCCCCTTTAGGCAGCACATAGAGCCCCCCATATTAGGCAGCACATAGAGCCCCCCATATTAGGCAGCACATAGATTCCCCCATATTAGGCAGCACATAGATTCCCCCATATTAGGCAGCACATAGATTCCCCCATATTAGGCAGCACATAGATTCCCCCATATTAGGCAGCACATAGATTCCCCCATATTAGGCAGCACATAGATTCCCCCATATTAGGCAGCACATAGATTCCCCCATATTAGGCAGCACATAGATTCCCCCATATTAGGCAGCACATAGATTCCCCCATATTAGGCAGCACATAGATTCCCCCATATTAGGCAGCACATAGATTCCCCCATATTAGGCAGCACATAGATTCCCCCATATTAGGCAGCACATAGATTCGCCCATATTAGGCAGCACATAGATTCCCCCATATTAGGCAGCACATAGATTCCCCCATATTAGGCAGCACATAGATTCCCCCATATTAGGCAGCACATAGTGGGATTTGAACCCAAGGCCCCAGCGCTGTAAGGCAGCAGTACTAACCTCTGAGCCCCCATGCTGCCCTTACCATACATCTAATATCCACGGGTGCTAAAATGGACAGAGATGTCAGCAGAGAGAAGAAGATAAATGAGGCCTGTGCACATGGAGGAAATATAAGAACAAGCGCATATCCAAGAGTCCAGAAGACTCTATAATGCCGGACAGAGAAAATCACAAAGAAATTATTTTCTAAATAACATTTTTCATCAAATAAAGAAGCAGAGTTCTTCCCTCTCTGTATTTTATTTTTGAAAATGTAAGTTTAAAAATCACACGCAACAAGCATCTCTTGGTGTAATGGTTAGTACTCTATAATGCCGGACGGTGGTGCGGTGGGACTCTATAATGCCGGACGGTGGTGCGGTGGGACTCTATAATGCAGGACGGTGGTGCGGTGGGACTCTATAATGCCGGACGGTGGTGCGGTGGGACTCTATAATGCAGGAAGGTGGTGCGGTGAGACTCTATAATGCAGGACGGTGGTGCGGTGTGACTCTATAATGCAGGACGGCGGTGCGGTGTTACTCTATATTGCAGGACGGTGGTGCGGTGTTACTCTATAATGCCGGACGGTGGTGCGGTGGGACTCTATAATGCAGGACGGTGGTGCGGTGGGACTCTATAATGCCGGACGGTGGTGCGGTGTTACTCTATAATGCAGGACGGCGGTGCGGTGTGACTCCATAATGCCGGACGGTGGTGCGGTGGGACTCTATAATGCAGGACGGTGGTGCGGTGTGACTCCATAATGCCGGACGGTGGTGCGGTGGGACTCTATAATGCAGGACGGTGGTGCGGTGGGACTCTATAATGCAGGACGGTGGTGCGGTGGGACTCTATAATGCAGGACGGTGGTGCGGTTTGACTCCATAATGCAGGACGGTGGTGCGGTGTTACTCTATAATGCAGGACGGCGGTGCGGTGTGACTCCATAATGCCGGACGGTGGTGCGGTGGGATTCTATAATGCAGGACGGTGGTGCGGTGGGACTCTATAATGCAGGACGGTGGTGCGGCGGGACTCTATAATGCCGGACGGTGGTACGGTGGGACTCTATAATGCAGGACGGCGGTGCGGTGGGACTCTATAATGCAGGACGGTGGTGCGGTTTGACTCTATAATGCAGGACGGCGGTGTGGTGGGACTCTATAATGCAGGACGGTGGTGCGGTTTGACTCTATAATGCAGGACGGTGGTGCGGTGTTACTCTATAATGCAGGACGGTGGTGCGGTGGGACTCTATAATGCAGGACGGTGGTGCGGTGGGACTCTATAATGCAGGACGGTGGTGCGGTGGGACTCTATAATGCAGGACGGTGGTGCGGTGGGACTCTATAATGCAGGACGGTGGTGCGGTGGGACTCTATAATGCAGGACGGTGGTGCGGTGGGACTCTATAATGCAGGACGGTGGTGCGGTGGGACTCTATAATGCAGGACGGTGGTGCGGTGTTACTCTATAATGCAGGACGGTGGTGCGGTGGGACTCTATAATGCAGGACGGTGGTGCGGTGGGACTCTATAATGCAGGACGGTGGTGCGGTGGGACTCTATAATGCAGGACGGTGGTGCGGTGGGACTCTATAATGCAGGACGGTGGTGCGGTGGGACTCTATAATGCAGGACGGTGGTGCGGTGGGACTCTATAATGCAGGACGGTGGTGCGGTGGGACTCTATAATGCAGGACGGTGGTGCGGTGGGACTCTATAATGCAGGACGGTGGTGCGGTGGGACTCTCCGCTTTGAGGCAAGTCAACCCCAAGAGGAGGTGGCAGCAGGCCTGCCTGTAAGTCGTGGCGGTGTCACCAACTCCTCTGCAGAGCCACGCATTCCATGCTTGGCAGCCGTCACCAGGTTTACCCAATGCGCAGTGTAGGTGATATACCTGACCCGACCATGCTTTGAAGACCAGGTATCAGTGGTCAGATGGACCCTTGCCCCTACACTGTGTGCCAGACATGCAATCATTTCCTTTTTTTATCCGGGTACTGCGGTGTCCCAATGGCTACAAATTTTTTAAAGTCCTCAGACTCCACCAGCTTGTATGGTAAAAGATGGTGGGCTAGCAGTTCCGACAAGCCAGCTATCAGACGCCGGGCTAGGGGGTGACTTTGAGACATTGTCTTCTTGCGCTCAAACATCTCCTTGACAGACACCTGACTGTGGGCAGATGAGCAGGAACTGCTCAAGGTGAGAGACGGAGAGGCGGATGGTTGAGAGGGGGCAAGGAGGGCAGCAGTGGTTGACCTGGCTGAAGATGCTGGACCAGGAGGAGGATGGCGGCTTGGACTTTGTGTGCTGCTTGTACTGACGTGTTGATCCCATAGGTGTTTGTGATGTGACATCATGTGCCTTCGCAAAGCAGTTGTGCCTAGGTGGGTGTTGGACTTCCCACGACTCAGTTTCTTCTGGCACAGGTAGGAAATGGCCTCGCTGTTGTCAGAACTAAGTCCTCAGAACTTTGGGGGTTCAGGGTACGTGGCCTCTGAACACTGGCCATTCTAGGGCCAAAGGGAATCCCAGCACCACGACGGCCCCTGCGTGGTGGCCTTTCTCTGCCTGTCATTTTTTTTGGTTACATTTGCACAAACGTAACACCAAATGTGATTTGCACTAGGGTGACACAATTTGCCCTGCAGGCAAGAAAAATGGCAACTGTGACGTGAACTTACAGTGACGACTGATTTTTTTTAAATATGCGCAACTGTTGCACCTAATGTGATTTGCACTAGGGTGACAATGAGCAAAAAAGCTTGCCAGAGCAGTTCCCCTTTTAAGCAGTGGTCCCCAACCAGGGTGCCTCCAGCTGTTGCAAAACACACGGACTGATATCTTTCAGCCCTTTGAATACTGTAGTAGTTAGTTGCTTGAAGTAACTTAAGTTTTATACTGGAGTACCCCTTTTAACCAGCGGTTCCCTACCAACCAGGGTGCCTCCAGCTGTTGCAAGACACACGGACTGATATCTTTCAGCCCTAAAAAGGGCTTTTTTGGGTGCTGTCCTTAAAGCAGATGTTACACTAGTGCTTTAGGAGTAAACTGGACCCTGAATACACCACCTAGCAGCAACCTAGCTATCGCTTTCCCTATACAGCAGGAGCAGCTTCTCTGTCCCGCCACTTCCTTAGCCTGCAGCATGCTGAATGAGGGTGAAATGGCGTCCGTGCAAGAGGTAGGAGGGTCTGGAAGGGAGGGACTGCTGCTGATTGGCTGTAATGTGTCTGCTGCTCTGACTCACAGGGTCAAAGTTTACTGCAATGTTAAAGTATAGGGGGCGGATCGAACTTCACATATGTTCGCCCGGCGAACAATTCGCGACATCTCTATTTAACACCTTGTCTGCCTCAGTAAAGAGCCATTGTTCTGTAACTTTGCCTCAGAGTGATTATTTGCCCCACGCCTGGCCCAGGAACCAGCAGCCATACCTCGGGTGGTGTAGAGGATAACCTCGCCCTGGCGTCACAAACACATAGGGTTAATACCATCTACCCAAAGGGTTAACGACATCTGCTCTGCCAACACCCGAAGCACAACTATTGGCATTATAAACAGGATACGGGTGTGTGCTTTATGTGAAAATACCCGCCCCACCCCCCAGTCCTAACTGTGTCTATATTGCAAAGAAAACTGCACGCTCATGAAACAGAAATTGCGTCAGTTTTGTATGGGACTTTGTCAGTAAAAGCGCTTATGCTAGAAGGCGCTTGTGAAATAGAGGGGGAGGTGAAGAAAGGTTTATTGTCCAGCATATAGAGATAAGAATGGCGCTCACCCGTAGTGAAGAAGTGAAGGCTTTATAGTATGAAAGCAAACATACACATAGCGGTATCACGGGGACGGCGTGTAGGGAGAGGGATGGGTGATCGCTATTTCACACGCTTCTCGTGCTTCATCTGACCTCTCCTTGCTACAAGTCACTGCTGGTGTATAAATCGTCCGCGACGTGAGCAGGTGTATGTATTAACCCCTTAACGACGATGGACGTAAATGTACGCCCTGGTAATGCGGTACTTAACGCACCAGGACGTACATTTACGTCCTAAGCATAACCGCGGGCATCGGAGCCCGGATGCCCGGATCATGCGCAGCGCGGCAGGTCCCGGCTGTTGATCGCAGCCAGGGACCCGCCGGTAATGGCGGACATCCGTGATCCCGCGGATGTCCGCCATTATCCCCTCAGATGCCGTGATCAATACTGATCACGGCATCTGCAGCATTGCAGTCACTTAACCTCTTCAGGACACAGGGCGTATGCATACGCCCTGCATTTCGAGTCCTTAAGGACCGAGGGCGTATCCATACGCCCATGGGAAATCCGGTCCCCACCGCTAGCTGGTTGGGGACCGGAGCTGGATGCCTGCTGAAATCATTCAGCAGGCACCCTGGCACATCGCCCAGGGGGGTCCTGAGACCCCCCCATGTCGGCGATCGGAGAAAATCGCATGTCAATTCAGACATGCGATTTTCTCCAATTCCGGGCTGATCGGGTCTCTGGTGACCCGATCACCCGGAAAATAGGGCTGATCGGAGTTGGCAGCGACAGCCCCGATCAGCCTAAAGGATAGGAGTGAGGTCACAAAGCTGCAATCTCCTCCTATCCCCTGGCATTAGTCAGAACGGAGTTCTGACCAATGGCAGCGCAGGACAGGGGGTTGCCATGGCAACCCCCCGTTCTGCCCACCCCTGGATGTCGAGGGGCTCTGGGAAGAAGATGGAGGCCGTACCTGCAGGAGAAGATGCCTGGGGACCTGGGATCTTCGCTGGAGCCTGCTGGATCCTGATCAGGTAGGGAATCGACAGTGGGGGGGGGGATTGAAAGTGAAAGTAAATCGATCTTTACTGTGGCAACCACTAGGGGGGCCAAACTGCAACTCCCAGCATGCTCAGACAGCTGTCTGGGCATGCTGGGAGTTGTAGTTTTGCAACATCTGGAGGGTCACAGTTAGGAGACCACTGTTAGAGTGATGCCCAAACAGTAGCCCTCCAGATGTTGCCAAACTACAACTCTCAGCATGCCTGGACTGGCCAGGCATGCTGGGAGTTGTAGTTCTGTAACATCTGTCCCTTCAGATTTAGCAATTTTCATGAAATGTTTGAAAATCGCTGCTCTACTTTGAAGCCCTCTAATTTTTTCAAAAAGCAAAAATATGTCCATTTTATGATGTTAACATAAAGTGGACATATTGTATTTGTGAATAAAAATAAAATGTATTGTGAATATCCATTTTCCTTACAAGTAGAGAGCTTCAAAGTTAGAAAAATGCAACATTTTCAAAATTTTCATGAAATTTGGGGATTTTTCACCAAAAAAGGATGCAAGTAACGCCGAAAAATTTGCCACCAAAATAAAGTAGAATATGTCACGAAAAAACAATCTCAGAATCAGAATATTCGGTAAAAGCATTTTCGCGTTATTAATTCGTAAAGTGATGGTGGTCATAATTGCGAAAAAGGGCTCAGTCCTTAAGGTGAAAAAGGGCTGCGTCCTTAAGGGGTTAATTGGATGATCGGATCGCCCGCAGCGCTGCCGCGGCAATCCGATCAATCAGCGCAGCAGACCAGAGCAGAAGATCACCGATAGCACTGAACAGGATTAGCAATCGAATGATTGCTATAAATAGTCCCCTATGGGGACTACTAAAGTGTAAAAATAAAAGTAAAAGTAAAAAAATGTGAAAAAAACCCTCCCCCAATAAAACGTAAATTGTCCCATTTTCCCTATTTCACCCCCAAAAAGTGTTAACAAATATTTTATATACATATTTGTTATCACCGCGTGCGCAAATATCTGAACTATTAAAATAAAATGTTAATGATACCGTACAGTGAACTGCGTGAACGTAAAAAAATAATAATAAAATAAAAAAAGTCCAAAATAGCTGCTTTTTTATAACATTTTATTCCAAAAATAAATTAATAAAAAATGTACTAAAAGTTTTACATAAGCAAATATGGTATCAATAAAAAGTACAGATCACGGCGCAAAGAATGAGCCCTCATACCTTATAGGTCTTCAAAATAGGGGGATCTTAAACGTACTAATTTGGTTAAAAAGTTTGTGATTTTTTTTTTTTTAAGTGCAACAGTCATAGAAAAGTACGTTATCACGGGTATCATTTTAATCGTATTGACCCAAAGAATAAAGAACACTTTCCCCACACAAATAGTATTTTTTTGGTTGCGCCATACATTTTATGGTAAAGTGAGTGATGTCATTACAAAGGACAACTGGTCGCGCAAAAAACAAGCCTCATACTAGTCTGTGGATGAAAATATAAAAGAGTTATGATTTTTTTGAAGGCGAGGAAAAAAAAAACGAAAACGTAAAAATAACATTTTCTGTGTCCTTAAGGCCCAAATGGGCTTCGTCCTTAAGGGGTTAACTCTTTCATGTGCAAGTGAAAATAAGAGAAGATTAAAAACATACGAAACAGAACCCTGCCAGGCGTTTTAGGCTCAGAGGAACACACGATAGTCCATCTGGTCATTCACCCTCTTGTTCTCCGGATCCATCTGGCGTCCTTTTTCCTATTGACCTAAAAGGACGCACCCCCCAGGGAGACGTTTCGTCCTTTTTGCACCAGTTGCAATTGCCGCATCTATGGGAGGCGTGTCCTCTGAGGTCAAAGGTTTCATCTGCTGTCGCACCAAGTTTAGCGTTTACGGGATCGAGTGTGAATGCGGCAGATTTTACATAGGCAGCACTATACGCCCTATTCACACTCTGTTCCGTGAACAGAAGGGGTCTCCAAGATTTATTGAACAAGTCCGAGAGGCAATATTAATGTGTTTAAATGTTTTGTCTTAGAACGAATAAAGTTAGAAATCGGAGGTGACCGAAAAAAAACTCCTCCGTCAAAAGGACGCCAGATGGATCCTGAGAACAAGAGCTTGAATGACAAGACAGACTACAGTGCAGGGGTCTTCAGCCTGCGGACCTCCAGATGTTGCAAAACTACAACTCCCAGCATGCCCGGACAGCCGTAGTTTTGCAACATCTGGAGGTCTGCAGGTTGAAGACCCCTGCTATAGTGTATTCCTCTGAGCCTAAAACGCATTGCATGGTTCTTTTTTTGTGTGTTTTTAAAGGGGTATTCCAGGAAAAAAATTTGTTTTTATATATCAACTGGCTCCAGAAAGTTAAACAGATTTGTAAATTACTTCTATTAAAAAATCTTAATCCTTTCAGTACTTATGAGCTTCTGAAGTTAAGGTTGTTCTTTTCTGTCTAAATCCTCTCTGATGACACGTGTCTCAGGAAACGCCCAGTTTAGAAGCAAATCCCCATAGCAAACCTCTTCTAAACTGGGCGGTTCCCGAAACAGGTGTCATCAGAGAGCACTTAAACAGAAAAGAACAACCTTAACTGCAGAAGCTCATAAGTACTGAAAGGATTAACATTTTTTAATAGAAGTCATTTACAAATCTGTTTAACTTTCTGGAGCCAGTTGATATATATATAAAAAAGTTTTTTCCTGGAATACCCCTTTAATCTTCTTTTATTTTCACTTGCACATGAAAGAGTTAATACATACACCGGCAGTGACGTGTAGCAAGGTGGGGTCAGATGAAGCGCGAGAAGCGTGTAAAATAGCGATCACCCCTCCATCTCCCTACACGCCGTCCCCGTGATACCGCTATGTGTATGTTTGCTTTCATACAATAAAGCCTTCACTTCTTCACTACGGGTGAGCGCCATTCTTATCTCTATATGCTGGATGATTTATGGACTTGCTTCTGTGGAATAGAGCACCCCCTACTGTTCTCTTGAATATTTACGGGCTAAACCTGTCAGCAGAGCCGAGCGCGGTCTCTCTGTGCATTCAAAGTTTATTGTCTGCCATTGTGAAAAGTATTGAAGTTGTGCCCGCCATGTGCAAAATCTGTACAGAAGCAATGCTGCGTTGCAAAGTGTTTGCCGTACCTGAAGGGGTTGATCTGGACCAATGATTCCCACGCGCGCGAGTGGCCACAGCTCCGCCCACATCAGTCCCCAGCGGTGATGAATCTTCAGCCCAGCGAGAAGGAACCAAAAAGGATCGCCCTGTGCTGCAGAGGAAGATTTTTCCTCACAGAACCAAAACAGTTAGTGCCCTGGGTGCCGCGGTTTTGGCTAAAATATAGTCCGCGCTGCACCACAACTCCTACAAGTCATACCGATCATTCAGCGCAGTGTTAACAGAGTCTCCGGCACCCTGCTCTGCCACTATCATCCCAGTATTGTCAAGTCCCCTGTTACCAGGTACCTGCAAAATAGAGGGGGAGTGTCTGCTATTGTTACCCCCATCGTCCAAACCGAAGCCGCTTCAGCACCTCATCAGCTCTCTTAAAGGGGAACGCACCACATCTTCCTTAAAGCGACATCGCACTCAAAAATCTACAAGATGTCTGAACCAAGCACGACAGATCAACCGGGCACCAGCGCCCCATCATCTCCCATGGCGAGCACGCCACCTGGTCCAGCAGCTAGTGTCCCGACTCCTGCAAGCATCAACAACTCTGGAGTTCCAGCGACCGCTCCGGTATTCATGGGGAATCCTGTCCTTCCTACCTACAATGGAGACCCCTTCACCCTAAGGGATTTCAAAGAGAGGATCCTGAGTTTGTTTGTCTTTTAGTCTTCCCCTCCTAACCAACAGGGGCAACTGCTAACAGGACAACTCCAGGGACCAGCACTCGAGGAAGTCCGCACTTGGGCAGTGTACGAGAAGTCGACGGTGGAGCAGATTTTTGAAGGGCTGTACCAGGTATTTGAGTCACAATCTCCTTCAGAGATACGTCTCCGGCTGTATGAAAGGCGACAGAGGCCAGGTGAGACCCTGAGAGCATATGCCGTAGCCCTACAGAATGCCCTAGAGACTGTCCAAAAATTGTATAATTCCCGAGCAGGGCAACAAGGTGTTAATGGACAGATTTATTGATGGAGCCCATAATAAGTTTGACAAAGCCCAACTGAGAATGTTCGCAGTCCAAAATCCCAACATGTCATCCCCTGCTTTTAACCCCTTAAGGACCAAGCCCATTTTAACCTTAAGGACATTTTCATTTTTTCCTCCTCGCCTTCTAAAATCCATAACTCCTTTATATTTCCATCTACAGACCCATATAAGGGCTTGTTTATTGAGTGACCAATTATATTTTGTAATGAAACCTCTGATTTAAGTATAAAATGTACGGCGAACTCCCCCAATTTTAATTTTTTTTAGGAAGGAAATTTAAATGAAAACCACCATTTTGCACATTTTGGAGGGTTTCGTTTTCACACTGTACACTTTACGGTAGAAATGACATGTTCTTTATTCTGTGGGTCAATACGATTAAAATGATCCCAATGGCTAGATACTTTTATATTTTTGTACCCCTTAAAAAAATCTAAAACTTTTTGTACAAAATCAGTAATCTAAAATTGCACTATTTTGACCACCTATAACTTTTTCATTTTTACGTATATAAGGCGGTATTTTTTGCGCCGTCATCTGTACTTTTTATCGATACCACATTTGCATATATAAAACTTTTACATCATTTTTTATTAAAATAATTTTGAATGAAATGTGACAAAGCAGCATTTTTTTATTTTTTACGTTAACGCCATTCACTGTACGCCATTCACTGTATTTTGATAGTTCGGACATTTACGCACACAGTGATACCAAATATGTTTATTTAAAAAAAAATTATACGCTTTTTGGGGGTAAAATGGGGAAAAAACGGACAATTTTCTTTTATATTGGACATAGGACACAGCACTGATCAGTATGATCGGTGATCTTCTTGTATTGTCTGCTCGATCTCAGACCAGAGCAGAAGACGCCAGGAGACGGCCGGAGCCAGGTGAGGGGACCTCCGGCCGCCATGCTGGATGACCGGATCGCCGCAGCAGCATTTGAAGTACCGCATTGCCGCAGATGCCGTGATCTGTGTATTGATCATGGCATCTGAGGAGTTAATGGCGAACATCCGCGCAATTGCGGATGTCGGCCATTACCGGAGGGTCCCCGGCTGCTGCTAGCAGTTGGAACCTGCCGTGTATGACGCGAGCATCTTTCCGATGCTCACAGTCATACACAGGACGTAAATGTATGTCCTGGTGCACGAAGTACCGCCAAACCAGGACGTACATTTACGTCCATGGTCGTTAAGGGGTTAAAAGACTGGCTTTTTGAGTAATTGAGTCCGGGACTGAGTTCGAAGATGTTTGTACTCCCCTTACACCTGCTCAGGAACCACTAGGGGCGAAGGCCAGGCCCAAACCATCACCGTACCCTGTCCCCGCCCCAGTGCAACCTACCCTGCCAGTCACCACAGTCTTGGATCTACAGAGTGTTAGACAAGACATTGAACAATTGACTAAAGCTGTTATGGAGCTTTCCGCCCGGCCTGCACCACCTGCCAGTTAACCGTCCTTACCTAGGGAACCTCCCCCTGCTCCCTGCAATCCCAGTTACCGTAATCCTCCCCCAAAGATATTCAGGGACTCAGAGACTTTTTCCCACTTATTATAACAAGCCCGGCCATTGGAAAATGCAGTGCTGGGATTTAAACGGATTCACCTTGAGGTCGAGGACCAGCCCTCAGAAGAGCAGGTATCAGGGCCAACCCCCGAACGACCTAAGTCAAGACTCTCACTTTTTGTTGCCTCCTGCCCCCTTTTAATGGTTGTTGTAGAAGGTGTACCTCTAGAGGCGTTAACAGATACAGGGTCACAAGCGTCTTCCATATCTAAATGTGTTTTCTATCAGGATTGGGATGCTAGTCTATTGTGCGAGCCTGATAATGTTAATTTCAGAGTAGTTGCAGGTAATGGGCAACCAGTCCTCAGACATGGATACTGGGGGCCAACCATTCAATAGGGGGAACATGTACTTACAGAGCAGGGAGTGATTGTAACTAATGTGACAGATAAGGGGTCTGCTGAATTCATATTGGGGATGAATATTATGAGAAATTGTTTTACTGAGATTCTAGATGCCGTGTATGCCTCTCTTCCCCATATGTCCCCTTCAAACCAGCAGGCTGTGCGGCACCACCTTAAAGTCCTACAGGCGGAACAGAAGTTTGCCAACAAGCAAGGCAAGATCTGCAGTACGAGTCCAAGACATTAGGTCGGTGGCCTTGCAACCCAACACTGAGACCATCATATGGTGCCGTGCACATCCCGGAGTCAAGAATCGGGATTATCAGGCCCTGCTGGAACACATGCAGCTAGAAGATCATCCACTAGTCCGAGCTGCGAGAAGTCTCGTCAACATCTCATATGGAAGAGTACCAGTACGGTTAGTGAACCTGTCTGATTCTGTTACTGTCTTACACAAGTACACTCCAGTGGCCCAGTGATACCTCCTCGAGTCTAGAGACATTGTGACTGAACGTCTGGTGGCCCAACAACGTGCGGCTCAAGTCACCGGTGGATCCAGTACTAATCCTCAAGAGCCCTGGTGGGCACAGCTCCAGGTCAATGGAGTTGTGAACGTAGCAAAGAAGTATCATGAAGCTTTCAGCAAACACCCAAAGGACTTTGGGAAAATGTCAATGATCCAGCACTGTATCCTCACAGGTGACAGCCTGCCTATCAAAGAGGCACAATTCGGTCGCGCCAGGCATGTATCATGGAGGCGGACGTGATTCAGGAAAGTCAGAGTCCCTGGGCGGCTCCACTTGTCCTAGTCAAAAAGAAAGATGGAACCATCCGCTTCTGTGTCGACTACATATGTCACACATATGGACGCTTACCTTCTACCCCGAATTGAGGAGTCGCTTACTGCCCTTGAGTCTGCTGCTTACTTCTCTTACCTGGACTTAACCAGCGGGTACTGGCAAGTGCCCATGGCCCCAGGGAATTGGGAGAAGACCGCCTTCGTGACACTCATGGGGTTATTTGAGTTAAAAGTATGTTGTTTGGGCTATGCAATGGCCCTGCTACATTCCAGCGTCTGATGGAAAGGTGCCTGGGACATCTGAACTTCCAAAGTGTCCTACTATATCTGGATGATGTCATCAGGTATTCCAAATCCTACCAGGAACACCTCAGTCATCTGTCAGACATCTTCCAAATCCTAATCAAGCATGGGCTAAAGATCAAGCCGTCAAAAGGTCACTTGCTAAAACCCCAAGTCAATTATCTGGGCCACAATGTCAGCACAGAGGGGGTTCAGCCAAACCCTGAAAAAAGGTGAATGCTGTCCAGAACTGGCCTACACCTTGCACGTTGAAAGAAGTCAGGAGTTTCCTGGGATTCGCCGGATACTACCACCATTTAATCCCACATTTTGCACAAATTGCAGAACCCCTTACAACTCTCTTACGGGGAACAGCGAAGGAGAATTACAACGGAAAACTACCTATTGATTGGGCCGAAGAGCAAGAGACAGCGTTTCAAGCTCTCAAACGTCTGCTGACACCGCCACCCATCTTGGCGTATCCAGATAACAGTCAGCCGTTCCGGATATATAATGATGCCAGTTTTGAAGGCCTAGGAGCTGTCCTGTCCCAAGTTCAAGATGGCCAAGAGAGAGATTGCTTACGCCAGTCGAAATCTGCAAGGAGTGGAGAAGAACGATGCCAATTACAGTTCGCTCAAGTTGGAACTTCTCGCCCTGGTATGGGCCGTGATGGAAAAATTCAAAAGATTATTTGGCTGCTATACCATTCACAGTTTACAAAGATAACAATCCTTTGGCCCACCTGAACCCTGCCAAATTAGGTGCCCTGGAACAGCGATAGGCTTCAAGGCTAGCTAATTACAGTTTTACTATCAAGTACAGAAGAGGCAAGTTAACCGTCAATGCAGATGTACTGTCTAGAATGACCCCTGGCGAAAAGCCACCTGTGGAAGACAAGTGGGAAGACGAGGAGATGCCCCCATTCTACCAACGGTTTGTAAACCAGAATGTTGTTACCACCCTCTTGGAGGGTGAGCCCAGGTCAGAAAAGGTTAAGGAAGACCTGTATACCTGGAACACAAGACGAAAGTAGAGTCATGGGGGATCTGTTGGACTACCTTCTGGCGAAAAAGGTACCAACCAGTCTATGCCAGGCCCAGAGGAAAAGTTGTCCAGTTGCCCATAGCAACCAATCAAATAACTTATTTCATTTTACACAGGCATTGTTAAAAATGAAAGAAGCAAGCTGATTGGTTGCTATGGGAAACTGGGCAACTTTCCCTCTGCACAGGTTTTAATAAATCTCCCCCATTGTGTATACGAGCTGAAGCGTCTGTGGTGAGGAAGAGACTGTGCACAAAGGACTGTTGTACCGAAATTCTTTGGATCTGGTCTCCAATGATCGACTCCATCAGATTCTAGTTCCCAGAAGAGACACGGCGATGGTCCTCAAAGCATATCATGACTAATCGGGACACTTTGGAGTCCACAAGACCAAAGCCACTGTCTGGAGAAGGTTCTACTGGATTGGAATGCGGAGTGAAATCGAGAAATGGTGCAGTGAATGTTCTGTCTGTAAGGTCACCAAGAATGTGCATAAGGACGCAATATCACCCCTTCATTCCATCCAGAGTGACAGACCCAATCAGCTGGTTGCACTAGATCATGTGAAGTTGTCACCTACCCGGTCCGGGTATACCTATGCTCTCACCATGGTGGACCACTTCTCCAAGTGGGTTATTGTTGTCCCCATCAAAGATCTCACAGCTAAGACAGCGGCAAAAATGTTCTACTCTAAGTGGGTGCAAATCCTTGGATGCCCCAAGTCTGCCTTAACTGACCGTGGACCGTCCTTTGAGGCCCTAGTCTTTCAAGAACTGTCAATTCAACAACTGTAAGAAACTCAGAGCCACCGCCTATCACCCTCAAGGAAATTGGCTTTGTAAGCGGATCCATAAAGCATTCATCCATATGCTGCGAGCAGCCTCTGTGTCACGACAAGAAGAATGGCCTCGGTTACTACCTGAGTTGGTGGAAATCTATAACAACACCGTGCACTGTTCTACTGGGAATACCCCCTTCTATTTGATCGGACATTTGGGTAACAAGCCCCAATCAACAATTCTCCTCAAGCATCCCACGAGTGGGTTTCTGATCACCAAAGGCGGATTCAAGAAGCCAAAAGAGATAGTCAGTCATAAGATGGGTGAAGCTCAACAAAGGCAACAGGATGACTATAACCGACATGCCACCGCCAAGCCACTACAGGTGTGCGACAAAGTCTGGCTAAGAAAATTTCCTAGAGCGGACAAGTTAGATTCCATGTGGGAGTTGGAGCCCTACACAGTGACAGCTATTCCTTACCCTGAGTCTGATGTCTATGAAGTCAGGAAGCCTAGGTACGAGCCGCAGGTCGTCCACAGGAATCGTATTAAGCTCTGCTTGAAAGAAGATCTCCCAGTGTCCCCACCACCGCCTACTCCATGTGTCAGACCGGACCGAGAATATGTTCCTAATGAAGGGATACATCCCACTATGGATTTTCCTATGTTCTCACCCACTGAACCCAAATACATCTGTCTACCTACGGCTCCTGGCCTATCTCCTTTGGCTCAAATCTATGTGCCAGCCCCAAGAGCTCCAGAGGTAATCCCGACACCTCCAGCTTGTGTCCCGGCTCCCACAGTTAGGGCAATTCCTGTTCAGTTGGTTCCAGATCAAGTTCAAGTTCCAGTGCCCATCGAAGAAGTAAAGGCTGAGCTTCCAGATTTACCTCCAGATCCTGATCCTCAAGAGGTGGTGCTGTGCAGGTCTCAGCGGTCTACTCAGGGTCAACTGCCCGCTAGAGACAGAGAGTAAACCACTTAGGTACATAATAGTCAATAACAAAAAGCTTACTATTACGTCAGAATTGTCTAGTTCTAAAAATAAGGTATATTTACTGCTTAATTTTGTCTACAGAAAGTAGTCGTGTACAGTATGAAAATAGGACTGTTCTCTTATAATCAGAATACCTAGATATACTCAGTCCATAAAAAATACACTCTGTCTAATACTTCTTGTTTTCGTGTCCACTGTGCACAGGTTTCTCTTGTGGCCAGAGAGAGAGTACCTGGTGAGTGTAAGTAGCACGAAAAAGGTGGAAAAGTTATTGTACATATGCTATCGTTGTCTAATGCATAGTATGTAAAGTCAATACATTTGTTAATCCATTGTTAGGGGGAGAAGTAGCAAAACAGCCAATGGGCCCCATTAGCACAGGCATATGGGTAGAAAACCTCAGGCAGCCCGATCCGCCCCAATGCAGTTATGAAGACAATTAATCCAAACTACTACTTGTTCTATTTGGTTGGATCCAGCTGAGTACGTCAGGACATTTAACAAATAATGCCACATGAAAACTATTCCTGTTACCAGCCCTGTTAAGGACATCGCAACAATGCCCCAGGAACTGTTTTTGTTTTTATTCCTACTATTGCGTGGTCCCCAGCGGTCACTTCCTGTCATCCGCCCTCCAGGACGTTATGCTTAGGACGGCTTCTTTTGAGAGGGGGAGTTTGTGGTGGTCCAGTACAGATTATGTTATTCTGTACACCTGCCCATCCTGTGTGGCGGACTCCATTTCAGTGTTCTCCTGGGTCCACATCCATCCTATGGACTGTAAAGTGTTAAAAGTTCTCATGTTATGTCATGGTTTATCTTTTGAGGCATTTGTCCCTTTAAATATTGTTGCTAAGGCCTATGTTACCAAGGAAGGTGCAAGGTGAACAGGTGACTTATTGGGGACCTATGGGATCCCTCCAAATGGCTCCCTTATATATCTAGCCCAGTCAGTTCTGAGCAGTCTTAGCTGAGGTCCAGACCTGACAAGATGTCTGGTGTTCCTGAGGGAGACCAAGGCCTAGTCACGCAGCCCCTGCAGGTGAAAGTCAAAGCCTGAAGGTAAGTACAAATACAGGGGACAAGTCTAGTCAAGTCTGTCCAATTACCAAATTCAGCATGGATTGTACAAGTCAGTCCAAGTCCACTACAAGTACCAGCGAGCCAACAAGCTTCCTGAAGTTAACGAGGATCTCCTTGGGCCTAAACTGAGCTATAAAGACTTTCACACCTTTTCTGCCTCAGTAAAGAGCCATTGTTCTGTAACCTTGCATTAGAGTGATTATTTGCCCTGCACCTGGGCCCGTAGAAATGAAAAAGTCGTCACTCACCAAGTTCTTCTTTCTTCTTATTGTTTATTGAAAAATACTCACGTACATGTTAACTGGACGGGAGATGGTGCAGAGAGGGTGGGGGTGGGGGTGGGGGGTACCCCCCCACACTCTCCACCGTCTCCCGTCCAGTTAACATGTACGTGAGTATTTTTCAATAAACAATAAGAAGAAAGAAGAACTTGGTGAGTGCCGACTTTTTCATTTCTACGGGAAGAATGATGATATAGTAATACTATAATATAATAATGATACTATAATAACGATGCTATAATACTATAACATTGAAGCTATAATAATAATGATACTATAATAGTGCAGCTATAATAATGATGCTATAATAACGATAATGTAATAATACTATAAAATCTATGCTATAATAATGATACTATAACAACGATATGTACTACATTAATGATAATATAATAATGATTCCATAATAATGATACTATTATAAGGATGATATAAGAATGATACTATAATAATGATACTATAATAATGATTCCATAATAATGATACTATAAGGATGATGTAAGAATGATACTATAATAATGATAATATAATAATGATTCCATAATAATGATACTATTATAAGGATGATGTAAGAATGATACTATAATAATGATACTATTATAAGGATGATATAAGAATGATACTATTATAAGGATGATATAAGAATGATACCATAATAATGATACTATTATGAGGATGATATAAGAATGATACTATAATAATGATACTATTATGAGGATGATATAAGAATGATACTATAATAATGATACTATTATGAGGATGATATAAGAATGATACTATAATAATGATACTATTATGAGGATGATATAATAATGATACTATAATAATGATACTATTATGAGGATGATATAAGAATGATACTATAATAATGATACTATTATGAGGATGACATAAGAATGATACTATAATAATGATACTATTATGAGGATGATATAATAATGATACTATTATGAGGATGATATAAGAATGATACTATTATGAGGATGATATAAGAATGATACTATAATAATGATACTATTATGAGGATGATATAAGAATGATACTATAATAATGATACTATTATAAGGATGATATAAGAATGATACTATAATAATGATACTATTATAACAATGATATAAGAATGATACTATAATAATGATACTATTATGAGGATGATATAAGAATGATACTATAATAATGATACTATTATAAGGATGATATAAGAATGATACTATTATGAGGATGATATAAGAATGATACTATAATAATGATACTATTATGAGGATGATATAAGAATGATACTATAATAATGATACTATAATAATGATACTATTATAAGGATGATATAAGAATGATACTATAATAATGATACTATTATGAGGATGATATAAGAATGATACTATAATAATGATACTATTATGAGGATGACATAAGAATGATACTATAATAATGATACTATTATGAGGATGATATAAGAATGATACTATTATAAGGATGATATAAGAATGATACTATTATGAGGATGATATAAGAATGATACTATAATAATGATACTATTATGAGGATGATATAAGAATGATACTATAATAATGATACTATAATAATGATACTATTATAAGGATGATATAAGAATGATACTATAATAATGATACTATTATGAGGATGATATAAGAATGATACTATAATAATGATACTATTATGAGGATGGTATAATAATGATATCATAATAATGATACTATTATAAGGATGACATAAGAATGATACTATAATAATGATACTATTATAGCCAGTCACACCCGTCATATACACACTCCCTAAGATCCATAAAAACCTAACCAAAACCCCAGGCAGACCCATTGTAGAATCCACCGACTCGATTCTATCTCCATTATCCATATGCCTAGAGAATATTCTCACTCCTTTGATCCGCAATACCACCTCTTTCCTCTTGGACACTAGCACATTCCTAGATCTCATCAAAAATCTGGAGAGGGTCCAACCTGGTACTATACTGGTGACGTTCGACGTAAAAAGCCTTTACACCTCTATAAAACATGACAAGGGCATATTAGCCACAACACGCTTACTACATAAATCAAACGTACAACCAGAAAGTATCGACTTTTGTACCTCATTGCTTGAACTGGTCCTACATAATAACTTCTTTTTGTTCCAAGATACATATTTTCTTCAAGTACAGGGCACAGCAATGGGGTCCAATGTGGCACCCCCATACGCGAATGCATACATGGCGGACTTTGAAGATCGATTTGTATACCCCAATGAGAATTTTAGTAGACATGCCACTATATGGAAGCGTTACATAGATGATGTTTTCTGCGTATGGGAGGGAACATTGGATTCCTTGCTTAAGTTCCACAACTACCTTAACAGCATTTGGCCAGAACTCCAATTTACAGTCCATCACAGCACACACTCCATTAGCTTTCTAGATACCCCTGTTACAGTTAAAGAGGACGGCAAGTTGGTTACCGATCTATATACCAAACCCACCGACAGGAACAACTTACTACACTTTTCCAGTTTTCACCCAAAGGCAACTATCAAATAACTTCCGAGATCTCAGTTTAACAGAGTATGACGCATAGTCTCTGACCAGACTCAACAACAAAGATGTCTCAAAGAGATGTCTGACAGATTTAAATACAGAGGTTACCCCTCCAAAATTCTTGCTGAATGTAAGAACCCTACCCGTTCTAGCACGAAAATGAACAACCAGAATAGGATTCCCTTTGTGCACACATATCATCCCTTTGCGTACAAGGTACATGGGATCATCAGGAAACGCTGGCCCCTCCTCCAGTGGGCCTACCCCAATGTGAAGGAATTTAAAGAACCATTTTTACCCTGTTTTAAAAGGCCAAGCAATCTAAGGGACAATCTAGTCAGAGCAGACGTTGGATCCCTCAAACGCACACAACAAAGAACATTGACAACACCTAGAAAGGGCACCTTCCCATGTCTGCACTATGTCCAGTGAAATAGCATTATTAAAGGAGACAAATGCCACCACCCCCTTACCGGCAAACCATACCCTATCAAGAACTTCTTCACATGTGACTCCTCTTATGTGGTCTATCTTATCATGTGGACTTGGGTATGTGGGTGAAACCACACAACACATTAGAGATCGAATATCTCAGCACAAATCCACCATACGGAGACAAAACACATTACTACCAATTCCTTTTCATTTCTCCCAATCAAACCATAACATTTCTCAACTGCGATTCCAGGTGCTAGACCACATACCTATACTTAGGAGGGGTGGCGATAGACAAAAATTACTTAAAAGAAGGGAAGTTTATTGGATCCACACACTACAAACACTCGAACCACGCGGCCTAAACAGGGAATATGAAATTGCACAGTTCTCTTAACGTCTGTGACATAAAGTATTTATACCATGCGATCCAGATGGGGCATTACTGAGTACACTTCGAAATATGTTCTATACTAACAAATGTTTCTTTTTCTTTGCTGCGGAGAGACAATTTGACTTTATATTCAATTGGGATGTATCCTTTATTTGAACAAGCGAGTTTTACTAATAGCGGTATCTGGTATTTGGGTCTTTTACTCGTTTTCATGCTTCCAGATATCTTCCCCTTTTTCATATCATCATTATTTACCTCCTCTACCACCTTTTCCTAGTACTTTGTTGTCATACCTTTACTTATTTTTATTTCATAAGATGTCCCATCATATCTTACCACCCTCCTCCTTCTTTCCTTGGATTCCATATACCATCTTCTTGTACTTCATCAATCATATTACGATGTCACTATCCTTATCTCCCATATATAACCTAATTCCATATATAACTCATTCACCCTACTAACCATTTATAATGTCATGTTCCATATACCATCTTCTTGTACTTCATCAATCATATTACGATGTCACTATCCTTATCTCCCATATATAACCTAATTCCATATATAACTCCTTCACCCTACTAATCATTTATAATGTCATGTTCCATATACCATCTCCTTGTACTTCATCAATCATATTACGATGTCACTATCCTTATCTCCCATATATGACCTAATTCCATATATAACTCATTCACCCTACTAATCATTTATAATGTCATGTTCCATATACCATCTTCTTGTACTTCAATCATATTACGATGTCACTATCCTTATCTCCCATATATGACCTAATTCCATATATAACTCCTTCACCCTACTAACCATTTATAATGTCATGTTCCATATACCATCTCCTTGTACTTCCTCAATCATATTACGATGTCACTATCCTTATCTCCCATATATAACCTAATTCCATATATAACTCCTTCACCCTACTAACCATTTATAATGTCATGTTCCATATACCATCTCCTTGTACTTCCTCAATCATATTACGATGTCACTATCCTTATCCCCGTATATATAACCTAATTCCATATATAACTCATTCACCCTACTAACCATTTATAATGTCATGTTCCATATACCATCTCCTTGTACTTCATCAATCATATTACGATGTCACTATCCTTATCTCCCATATATAACCTAATTCCATATATAACTCATTCACCCTACTAACCATTTATAATGTCATGTTCCATATACCATCTTCTTGTACTTCATCAATCATATTACGATGTCACTATCCTTATCTCCCATATATGACCTAATTCCATATATAACTCATTCACCCTACTAACCATTTATAATGTCATGTTCCATATACCATCTCCTTGTACTTCATCAATCATATTACGATGTCACTATCCTTATCTCCCATATATGACCTAATTCCATATATAACTCATTCACCCTACTAATCATTTATAATGTCATGTTCCATATACCATCTTCTTGTACTTCATCAATCATATTACGATGTCACTATCCTTATCTCCCATATATAACCTAATTCCATATATAACTCATTCACCCTACTAACCATTTATAATGTCATGTTCCATATACCAACTCCTTGTACTTCATCAATCATATTACGATGTCACTATCCTTATCCCCGTATATGACCTAATTCCATACATAACTCATTCACCCTACTAACCATTTATAATGTCATGTTCCATATACCATCTTCTTGTACTTCATCAATCATATTACGATGTCACTATCCTTATCCCCGTATATGACCTAATTCCATATATAACTCATTCACCCTACTAACCATTTATAATGTCATGTTCCATATACCATCTTCTTGTACTTCATCAATCATATTACGATGTCACTATCCTTATCCCCGTATATATAACCTAATTCCATATATAACTCCTTCACCCTACTAATCATTTATAATGTCATGTTCCATATACCATCTTCTTGTACTTCAATCATATTACGATGTCACTATCCTTATCTCCCATATATAACCTAATTCCATATATAACTCCTTCACCCTACTAACCATTTATAATGTCATGTTCCATATACCATCTCCTTGTACTTCCTCAATCATATTACGATGTCACTATCCTTATCCCCGTATATATAACCTAATTCCATATATAACTCATTCACCCTACTAATCATTTATAATGTCATGTTCCATATACCATCTTCTTGTACTTCATCAATCATATTACGATGTCACTATCCTTATCTCCCATATATAACCTAATTCCATATATAACTCATTCACCCTACTAACCATTTATAATGTCATGTTCCATATACCAACTCCTTGTACTTCATCAATCATATTACGATGTCACTATCCTTATCTCCCATATATAACCTAATTCCATATATAACTCATTCACCCTACTAACCATTTATAATGTCATGTTCCATATACCAACTCCTTGTACTTCATCAATCATATTACGATGTCACTATCCTTATCCCCGTATATGACCTAATTCCATACATAACTCATTCACCCTACTAACCATTTATAATGTCATGTTCCATATACCATCTTCTTGTACTTCATCAATCATATTACGATGTCACTATCCTTATCTCCCGTATATATAACCTAATTCCATATATAACTCCTTCACCCTACTAATCATTTATAATGTCATGTTCCATATACCATCTTCTTGTACTTCAATCATATTACGATGTCACTATCCTCATCTCCCATATATGACCTAATTCCATATATAACTCCTTCACCCTACTAATCATTTATAATGTCATGTTCCATATACCATCTCCTTGTACTTCCTCAATCATATTACGATGTCACTATCCTTATCTCCCATATATAACCTAATTCCATACATAACTCATTCACCCTACTAACCATTTATAATGTCATGTTCCATATACCATCTTCTTGTACTTCAATCATATTACGATGTCACTATCCTCATCTCCCATATATGACCTAATTCCATATATAACTCATTCACCCTACTAACCATTTATAATGTCATGTTCCATATACCATCTTCTTGTACTTCCTCAATCATATTACGATGTCACTATCCTTATCTCCCATATATAACCTAATTCCATATATAACTCATTCACCCTACTAACCATTTATAATGTCATGTTCCATATACCATCTTCTTGTACTTCATCCAATTATGATGTCACTATCCTTATCTCCCATATATAACCTAATTCCATATATAACTCATTCACCCTACTAACCATTTATAATGTCATGTTCCATATACCATCTCCTTGTACTTCATCAATCATATTACGATGTCACTATCCTTATCTCCCATATATAACCTAATTCCATATATAACTCATTCACCCTACTAACCATTTATAATGTCATGTTCCATATACCAACTCCTTGTACTTCATCAATCATATTACGATGTCACTATCCTTATCCCCGTATATGACCTAATTCCATACATAACTCATTCACCCTACTAACCATTTATAATGTCATGTTCCATATACCATCTTCTTGTACTTCATCAATCATATTACGATGTCACTATCCTTATCTCCCATATATGACCTAATTCCATATATAACTCATTCACCCTACTAACCATTTATAATGTCATGTTCCATATACCATCTCCTTGTACTTCATCAATCATATTACGATGTCACTATCCTTATCTCCCATATATGACCTAATTCCATATATAACTCATTCACCCTACTAATCATTTATAATGTCATGTTCCATATACCATCTTCTTGTACTTCATCAATCATATTACGATGTCACTATCCTTATCTCCCATATATAACCTAATTCCATATATAACTCATTCACCCTACTAACCATTTATAATGTCATGTTCCATATACCAACTCCTTGTACTTCATCAATCATATTACGATGTCACTATCCTTATCCCCGTATATGACCTAATTCCATACATAACTCATTCACCCTACTAACCATTTATAATGTCATGTTCCATATACCATCTTCTTGTACTTCATCAATCATATTACGATGTCACTATCCTTATCCCCGTATATGACCTAATTCCATATATAACTCATTCACCCTACTAACCATTTATAATGTCATGTTCCATATACCATCTTCTTGTACTTCATCAATCATATTACGATGTCACTATCCTTATCCCCGTATATATAACCTAATTCCATATATAACTCCTTCACCCTACTAATCATTTATAATGTCATGTTCCATATACCATCTTCTTGTACTTCAATCATATTACGATGTCACTATCCTTATCTCCCATATATAACCTAATTCCATATATAACTCCTTCACCCTACTAACCATTTATAATGTCATGTTCCATATACCATCTCCTTGTACTTCCTCAATCATATTACGATGTCACTATCCTTATCCCCGTATATATAACCTAATTCCATATATAACTCATTCACCCTACTAATCATTTATAATGTCATGTTCCATATACCATCTTCTTGTACTTCATCAATCATATTACGATGTCACTATCCTTATCCCCGTATATATAACCTAATTCCATATATAACTCATTCACCCTACTAACCATTTATAATGTCATGTTCCATATACCATCTTCTTGTACTTCATCAATCATATTACGATGTCACTATCCTTATCTCCCATATATGACCTAATTCCATATATAACTCCTTCACCCTACTAATCATTTATAATGTCATGTTCCATATACCATCTTCTTGTACTTCAATCATATTACGATGTCACTATCCTTATCTCCCATATATAACCTAATTCCATATATAACTCATTCACCCTACTAACCATTTATAATGTCATGTTCCATATACCAACTCCTTGTACTTCATCAATCATATTACGATGTCACTATCCTTATCTCCCATATATAACCTAATTCCATATATAACTCATTCACCCTACTAACCATTTATAATGTCATGTTCCATATACCAACTCCTTGTACTTCATCAATCATATTACGATGTCACTATCCTTATCCCCGTATATGACCTAATTCCATACATAACTCATTCACCCTACTAACCATTTATAATGTCATGTTCCATATACCATCTTCTTGTACTTCATCAATCATATTACGATGTCACTATCCTTATCTCCCGTATATATAACCTAATTCCATATATAACTCCTTCACCCTACTAATCATTTATAATGTCATGTTCCATATACCATCTTCTTGTACTTCAATCATATTACGATGTCACTATCCTCATCTCCCATATATGACCTAATTCCATATATAACTCCTTCACCCTACTAATCATTTATAATGTCATGTTCCATATACCATCTCCTTGTACTTCCTCAATCATATTACGATGTCACTATCCTTATCTCCCATATATAACCTAATTCCATACATAACTCATTCACCCTACTAACCATTTATAATGTCATGTTCCATATACCATCTTCTTGTACTTCAATCATATTACGATGTCACTATCCTCATCTCCCATATATGACCTAATTCCATATATAACTCATTCACCCTACTAACCATTTATAATGTCATGTTCCATATACCATCTTCTTGTACTTCCTCAATCATATTACGATGTCACTATCCTTATCTCCCATATATAACCTAATTCCATATATAACTCATTCACCCTACTAACCATTTATAATGTCATGTTCCATATACCATCTTCTTGTACTTCATCCAATTATGATGTCACTATCCTTATCTCCCATATATAACCTAATTCCATATATAACTCATTCACCCTACTAACCATTTATAATGTCATGTTCCATATACCATCTCCTTGTACTTCATCAATCATATTACGATGTCACTATCCTTATCTCCCATATATAACCTAATTCCATATATAACTCATTCACCCTACTAACCATTTATAATGTCATGTTCCATATACCAACTCCTTGTACTTCATCAATCATATTACGATGTCACTATCCTTATCCCCGTATATGACCTAATTCCATACATAACTCATTCACCCTACTAACCATTTATAATGTCATGTTCCATATACCATCTTCTTGTACTTCATCAATCATATTACGATGTCACTATCCTTATCCCCGTATATGACCTAATTCCATATATAACTCATTCACCCTACTAACCATTTATAATGTCATGTTCCATATACCATCTTCTTGTACTTCATCAATCATATTACGATGTCACTATCCTTATCTCCCATATATAACCTAATTCCATATATAACTCCTTCACCCTACTAATCATTTATAATGTCATGTTCCATATACCATCTTCTTGTACTTCAATCATATTACGATGTCACTATCCTTATCTCCCATATATAACCTAATTCCATATATAACTCCTTCACCCTACTAACCATTTATAATGTCATGTTCCATATACCATCTCCTTGTACTTCCTCAATCATATTACGATGTCACTATCCTTATCCCCGTATATATAACCTAATTCCATATATAACTCATTCACCCTACTAACCATTTATAATGTCATGTTCCATATACCATCTTCTTGTACTTCATCAATCATATTACGATGTCACTATCCTTATCTCCCATATATGACCTAATTCCATATATAACTCCTTCACCCTACTAATCATTTATAATGTCATGTTCCATATACCATCTTCTTGTACTTCAATCATATTACGATGTCACTATCCTTATCTCCCATATATAACCTAATTCCATATATAACTCATTCACCCTACTAACCATTTATAATGTCATGTTCCATATACCAACTCCTTGTACTTCATCAATCATATTACGATGTCACTATCCTTATCTCCCATATATAACCTAATTCCATATATAACTCATTCACCCTACTAACCATTTATAATGTCATGTTCCATATACCAACTCCTTGTACTTCATCAATCATATTACGATGTCACTATCCTTATCCCCGTATATGACCTAATTCCATACATAACTCATTCACCCTACTAACCATTTATAATGTCATGTTCCATATACCATCTTCTTGTACTTCATCAATCATATTACGATGTCACTATCCTTATCTCCCGTATATATAACCTAATTCCATATATAACTCCTTCACCCTACTAATCATTTATAATGTCATGTTCCATATACCATCTTCTTGTACTTCAATCATATTACGATGTCACTATCCTTATCTCCCATATATAACCTAATTCCATATATAACTCATTCACCCTACTAACCATTTATAATGTCATGTTCCATATACCATCTTCTTGTACTTCATCAATCATATTACGATGTCACTATCCTCATCTCCCATATATAACCTAATTCCATATATAACTCCTTCACCCTACTAACCATTTATAATGTCATGTTCCATATACCATCTCCTTGTACTTCATCAATCATATTACGATGTCACTATCCTTATCTCCCATATATGACCTAATTCCATATATAACTCATTCACCCTACTAACCATTTATAATGTCATGTTCCATATACCATCTCCTTGTACTTCATCAATCATATTACGATGTCACTATCCTTATCTCCCATATATGACCTAATTCCATATATAACTCATTCACCCTACTAACCATTTATAATGTCATGTTCCATATACCATCTCCTTGTACTTCATCAATCATATTACGATGTCACTATCCTTATCCCCGTATATGACCTAATTCCATATATAACTCATTCACCCTACTAACCATTTATAATGTCATGTTCCATATACCATCTCCTTGTACTTCATCAATCATATTACGATGTCACTATCCTTATCTCCCATATATAACCTAATTCCATATATAACTCATTCACCCTACTAACCATTTATAATGTCATGTTCCATATATCATCTTCTTGTACTTCATCCAATTACGATGTCACTATCCTTATCTCCCATATATGACCTAATTCCATATATAACTCATTCACCCTACTAACCATTTATAATGTCATGTTCCATATACCATCTTCTTGTACTTCAATCATATTACGATGTCACTATCCTTATCTCCCATATATAACCTAATTCCATATATAACTCATTCACCCTACTAACCATTTATAATGTCATGTTCCATATACCATCTCCTTGTACTTCATCAATCATATTACGATGTCACTATCCTTATCTCCCATATATGACCTAATTCCATATATAACTCATTCACCCTACTAACCATTTATAATGTCACAATTGCTACTTTACACACAACCTAGTTTCATTTTGGGATAATATTCAGCTTCTTCATTATATACGCTCCCCAGTCATTCAATTCACACTATTTTCTCCCTTTTCTTTCCCCTCTTTCTGTCTTTATCTCTATGTTCACCATTTAGTCACCCTATTGGCTGGCGCTGCGTTCCATGTGACGTCATCGCGTAGCGTTGGAATGCATCGTTAACACCTCACTCCACTATAGTCTTCTCTCCATTCCTGATTCCAGCATCTGTCTAGTATACTTTCTCTACCACGTCTTCCTCTTATGCCTTTTTTCTCCCCTGCTATATGATTTCTCTAATCACAACACACGGATCCGCACTGGAAGTGACGACGCATAACCTGCAGCGTGACTTACGGTGCTTCCGTACTTTACACTGCTCGCTACACATGCCGCCACACTCGTACAGCGATGGCTGTTGCATCAAGTTCCACGGCTTTAGGCCGACGTCCTCAATCTCCGCAGCAATCCCTGGTGAGCCATGATGTCTCTATTCCAATAGCAATGTTATCATAGAATGTTAGATTTGTACTACACTGAGCTTGGGCTATATAGAGACTGCTGTTACCTTAAAGATATACTGCTCCAGATATGATGCTCACTTTGATATCTGTATTTTATTATCTGTATACTTTTTATTCCTAATAGATATTATACTAAACAATGCAGATTATACCACTCTCATATATAATCCTCACTATTCTCTAATCACTCTGAGAACATATATTATTGTATCTACATTCCTGTTTTGCATAACATAATCCCCATCTGATGATTTTACTACTCATTACTTTTATATACAGCTGACAAATCTCTTGTAGTATTCTTGTTATAAGATATGATTCGATCATTATGCCGTATTTCTCTTGACAAATCAATCTCAGATATCGTTCTATCCACACTGCTTCATATGCAATATCTCGACTCTTTACTTTATAATAGGGCACTGTTTTCTGTCCATTTGCGGTCATTATAGAACATCCATTTTTTTTCACATGTATAATTAATGTCATTTATGTTGTATGATTCTAGATCTGATGAAGGTCAATATTTGACCGAAATGTTATCCATTTACCATGTGGATTGCATATGAAATAAATCACCTAAACTGCAACCTTTGAGTGCCAAGTTTCTTGTTGTATAAATTCTTGTTGTATAAATTTAAGTGGGATCCTACTTGTGCACCTACACCGATCAAGAGTGCCATATTCTATTACTTAATGATATAAGAATGATCGAATAATAATGATACTATAATAATGATACTATTATAAGGATGATATAAGAATGATACTATAATAATGATACAATAAGAATGATGTAAGAATGATACTATAATAATGATACTATTATAAGGATGATACAAGGATGTTATAAGAATGGTACTATAATAATGATACTATTATAACAATGATATAAGAATGATACTATAATAATGATACTATTATAACAATGATATAAGAATGGTACTATAATAATGATACTATTATAAGGATGATATAAGAATTATACTATAATAATGATACAATAAGAATGATGTAAGAATGATACTATAATAATGATACTATTATAAGGATGATACAAGGATGTTATAAGAATGGTACTATAATAATGATACTATTATAACAATGATATAAGAATGATACTATAATAATGATACTATTATAAGGATGATATAAGAATGATACTATAATAATGATACTATTATAAGGATGATATAAGAATGGTACTATAATAATGATACTATAAGAATGATGTAAGAATGATACTATAATAATGATACTATTATAAGGATGATATAAGAATGGTACCATAATAATGATACTATTATAAGGATGATACAAGGATGATATAAGAATGGTACTATAATAATGATACTATTATAACAATGATATAAGAATGGTACTATAATAATGATACTATTATAAGGATGATATAAGAATGGTACTATAATAATGATACTATTATAAGGATGATATAAGAATGGTACTATAATAATGATACTATTATAAGGATGATACAAGGATGATATAAGAATGGTACTATAATAATGATACTATTATAAGGATGATACAAGGATGATATAAGAATGGTACTATAATAATGATACTATTATAACAATGATATAAGAATGATACTATAATAATGATACTATTATAACAATGATATAAGAATGGTACTATAATAATGATACTATTATAAGGATGATATAAGAATGGTACTATAATAATGATACTATTATAAGGATGATATAAGAATGATACTATAATAATGATACAATAAGAATGATGTAAGAATGATACTATAATAATGATACTATTATAAGGATGATATAAGAATGATACTATAATAATGATACTATTATAAGGATGATATAAGAATGATACTATAATAATGATACTATTATAAGGATGATATAAGAATGATACTATTATGAGGATGATATAAGAATGGTACTATAATAATGATACTATTATAACAATGATATAAGAATGATACTATAATAATGATACTATTATAAGGATGATATAAGAATGATACTATAATAATGATACTATTATAAGGATGATATAAGAATGGTACTATAATATTGATGCTATTATAACAATGATATAAGAATGATACTATAATAATTATACTATTATAAGGATGATATAAGAATGATACTATAATAATGATACTATTATAAGGATGATATAAGAATGGTACTATAATAATGATATTATAAGAATGATGTAAGAATGATACTATAATAATGATACTATTATAAGGATGATACAAGCATGATATAAGAATGGTACCATAATAATGATACTATTATAAGGATGATACAAGGATGATATAAGAATGGTACTATAATAATGATACTATTATAACAATGATATAAGAATGATACTATAATAATGATACTATTATAACAATGATATAAGAATGGTACTATAATAATGATACTATTATAAGGATGATATAAGAATGGTACTATAATAATGATACTATTATAAGGATGATATAAGAATGGTACTATAATAATGATACTATTATAAGGATGATATAAGAATGGTACTATAATAATGATACTATTATAAGGATGATATAAGAATGGTACTATAATAATGATACTATTATAAGGATGATACAAGGATGATATAAGAATGGTACCATAATAATGATACTATTATAACAATGATATAAGAATGGTACTATAATAATGATACTATTATAAGGATGATATAAGAATGGTACTATAATAATGATACTATTATAAGGATGATATAAGAATGGTACTATAATAATGATACTATAATAATGATACTATTATAAGGATGATATAAGAATGATACTATAATAATGATACTATTATAAGGATGATATAAGAATGGTACTATAATAATGATACTATAATAATGATACTATTATAAGGATGATATAATAATGGTACTATAATAATGATACTATAATAATGATACTATTATAAGGATGATATAATAATGGTACTTGTCTCACCAGTCACATTGACCTTCACTTCCAGCTGTTTCTCAGGGATCACCTGTACAGATGACCTCTTGGTCACCACCCCGGTCTTTACCGTTTTGGGCAGTGCGGTCACAGAGCTGCTCCTTCTCTCTTGAGGAGGCCGGCGGTCTGAGGTGGCGTTCTTGGTATCACTCGGCGTCTGAAGAAATTTGTGCACGAGCAGTAACCAGTCAAATATTAAGAAAACTCTGAGATTGTTCAGGACGACGGTGAAACAGGAGGCGTCTTTTGTGGACCTAAGAAGAAACAAAAATGGGGGGTTTGTGAAAGAAAGGGATTAATTTTATTAAGATTAATTAATAATGTTGATATTTGTGTTTTAATAATGGGATCTTTCCAGGATTACATATCTATGCATGTCTCTTTTCTATGTAAAAGGCTATATATACAGTGCACATGTACCATTCCGATTGCTTATTGCTCTATCCAGCAAAGAGAATACATTGTGTAGATCCCATTCATTGTTTCATTGTTATCATTGTATTTTGATTACTGTTATGTAAAAAATAAAAAACAGACTTGTTAAAAAAAAGATTAATTAATAATATTATATAAGATGAGGAGAATACTAGATGTGGTCAGGGTGAGGAGAAGATATCCCTAAGATGAGGAGAATACTAGATGTGGTCAGGGTGAGGAGAAGATATCCCTAAGATGAGGAGAATACTAGATGTGGGCAGGGTGAGGACAAGATATATCTATGATGAGGAGAATACTAGATGTGGTCTGGTGAGGAGAAGATATCCCTAAGATGAGGAGAATACTAGATGTGGGCAGGGTGAGGAGAAGATATCCCTAAGATGAGGAGAATACTAGATGTGGGCAGGGTGAGGAGAAGATATCTCTAAGATGAGGAGAAAACTAGATGTGGTCTCGGTGAGGAGAAGATATCCCTAAGATGAGGAGAATACTAGATGTGGGCAGGGTGAGGAGAAGATATCCCTAAGATGAGGAGAATACTAGATGTGGGCAGGGTGAGGAGAAGATATCCCTAAGATGAGGAGAATACTAGATGTGGTCTGGTGAGGAGAAGATATCCCTAAGATGAGGAGAATACTAGATGTGGGCAGGGTGAGGAGAAGATATCCCTAAGATGAGGAGAATACTAGATGTGGTCAGGGTGAGGAGAAGATATCTCTAAGATGAGGAGAAAACTAGATGTGGTCTCGGTGAGGAGAAGATATATCTATGATGAGGAGAATACTAGATGTGGTCTGGTGAGGAGAAGATATCTCTAAGATGAGGAGAAAACTAGATGTGGTCAGGGTGAGGAGAAGATATCCCTAAGATGAGGAGAATACTAGATGTGGTCAGGGTGAGGAGAAGATATATCTATGATGAGGAGAATACTAGATGTGGTCAGGGTGAGGAGAAGATATATCTATGATGAGGAGAATACTAGATGTGGTCAGGGTGAGGAGAAGATATATCTATGATGAGGAGAATCCTAGATGTGGTCAGGGTGAGGAGAAGATATATCTATGATGAGGAGAATCCTAGATGTGGTCTGGGTTAGGAGAAGATATATCTATGATGAGGAGAATACTAGATGTGGTCAGGGTGAGGAGAAGATATCCCTAAGATGAGGAGAAAACTAGATGTGGTCTCGGTGAGGAGAAGATATATCTATGATGAGGAGAATACTAGATGTGGTCAGGGTGAGGAGAAGATATCCCTAAGATGAGGAGAATACTAGATGTGGTCTGGGTGAGGAGAAGATATCCCTAAGATGAGGAGAATACTAGATGTGGTCTGGGTGAGGAGAAGATATATCTATGATGAGGAGAATACTAGATGTGGTCAGGGTGAGGAGAAGATATCCCTAAGATGAGGAGAATACTAGATGTGGTCTGGGTGAGGAGAAGATATCTCTAAGATGAGGAGAATACTAGATGTGGTCAGGGTGAGGAGAAGATATCTCTATGATGAGGAGAATACTAGATGTGGTCTGGGTGAGGAGAAGATATCCCTAAGATGAGGAGAATACTAGATGTGGTCTGGGTGAGGAGAAGATATATCTATGATGAGGAGAATACTAGATGTGGTCAGGGTGAGGAGAAGATATCCCTAAGATGAGGAGAATCCTAGATGTGGTCAGGGTGAGGAGAAGATATCCCTAAGATGAGGAGAATACTAGATGTGGTCAGGGTGAGGAGAAGATATCTCTAAGATGAGGAGAATACTAGATGTGGTCTCGGTGAGGAGAAGATATCTCTAAGATGAGGAGAATACTAGATGTGGTCAGGGTGAGGAGAAGATATCCCTAAGATGAGGAGAATACTAGATGTGGTCAGGGTGAGGAGAAGATATCTCTAAGATGAGGAGAATACTAGATGTGGTCTCGGTGAGGAGAAGATATCTCTAAGATGAGGAGAATACTAGATGTGGTCTGGGTGAGGAGAAGATATCCCTAAGATGAGGAGAATACTAGATGTGGTCAGGGTGAGGACAAGATATCTCTATGATGAGGAGAATACTAGATGTGGGCAGGGTGAGGAGAAGATATCCCTAAGATGAGGAGAATACTAGATGTGGTCAGGGTGAGGAGAAGATATCCCTAAGATGAGGACAATACTAGATGTGGTCAGGGTGAGGAGAAGATATCCCTAAGATGAGGAGAATACTAGATGTGGTCTCGGTGAGGAGAAGATATATCTATGATGAGGAGAATACTAGATGTGGTCAGGGTGAGGAGAAGATATCCCTAAGATGAGGAGAATACTAGATGTGGTCAGGGTGAGGAGAAGATATCTCTAAGATGAGGAGAATACTAGATGTGGTCTGGGTGAGGAGAAGATATCCCTAAGATGAGGAGAATACTAGATGTGGTCAGGGTGAGGACAAGATATCTCTATGATGAGGAGAATACTAGATGTGGTCAGGGTGAGGAGAAGATATCCCTAAGATGAGGAGAATACTAGATGTGGTCAGGGTGAGGAGAAGATATCCCTAAGATGAGGACAATACTAGATGTGGTCTGGGTGAGGAGAAGACATCCCTAAGATGAGGAGAATACTAGATGTGGTCATGGTGAGGAGAAGATATCTCTAAGATGAGGAGAATACTAGATGTGGTCAGGGTGAGGAGAAGATATATCTCTAAGATGAGGAGAATACTAGATGTGGTCTGGGTGAGGAGAAGATATATCTATGATGAGGAGAATACTAGATGTGGTCAGGGTGAGGAGAAGATATCCCTAAGATAAGGAGAATCCTAGATGTGGTCAGGGTTAGGAGAAGATATATCTATGATGAGGAGAATACTAGATGTGGTCAGGGTGAGGAGAAGATATCCCTAAGATGAGGAGAATACTAGATGTGGTCTGGGTGAGGAGAAGATATCCCTAAGATGAGGAGAATACTAGATGTGGTCAGGGTGAGGAGAAGATATCCCTAAGATGAGGAGAATACTAGATGTGGTCAGGGTGAGGAGAAGATATCTCTAAGATGAGGAGAATACTAGATGTGGTCAGGGTGAGGAGAAGATATCTCTAAGATGAGGAGAATACTAGATGTGGTCTGGGTGAGGAGAAGATATATCTATGATGAGGAGAATACTAGATGTGGTCTGGGTGAGGAGAAGATATCCCTAAGATGAGGAGAATACTAGATGTGGTCAGGGTGAGGAGAAGATATCCCTAAGATGAGGAGAATACTAGATGTGGTCTGGGTGAGGAGAAGATATATATATGATGAGGAGAATACTAGATGTGGTCTGGTGAGGAGAAGATATCCCTAAGATGAGGAGAATACTAGATGTGGTCTGGGTGAGGAGAAGACATCCCTAAGATGAGGAGAATACTAGATGTGGTCTGGGTGAGGAGAAGACATCCCTAAGATGAGGAGAATACTAGATGTGGTCTGGGTGAGGAGAAGATATCCCTAAGATGAGGAGAATACTAGATGTGGTCTGGGTGAGGAGAAGATATATCTATGATGAGGAGAATACTAGATGTGGTCTGGTGAGGAGAAGATATCCCTAAGATGAGGAGAATACTAGATGTGGTCTGGGTGAGGAGAAGATATATCTATGATGAGGAGAATACTAGATGTGGTCAGGGTGAGGAGAAGATATCCCTAAGATGAGGAGAATACTAGATGTGGTCTGGTGAGGAGAAGATATCCCTAAGATGAGGAGAATACTAGATGTGGTCAGGGTGAGGAGAAGATATCCCTAAGATGAGGAGAATACTAGATGTGGTCTGGGTGAGGAGAAGATATATCTATGATGAGGAGAATACTAGATGTGGTCTGGTGAGGAGAAGATATCCCTAAGATGAGGAGAATACTAGATGTGGTCTGGGTGAGGAGAAGATATCCCTAAGATGAGGAGAATACTAGATGTGGTCTGGGTGAGGAGAAGACATCCCTAAGATGAGGAGAATACTAGATGTGGTCTGGGTGAGGAGAAGACATCCCTAAGATGAGGAGAATACTAGATGTGGTCTAGGTGAGGAGAAGACACCTCTGAGATTAGGCTGACAATGAGTCTATGGGGTTCTGTGGCCGTCAGGCAGACAGGGTTATGCTAGGGATCATTGGCCGGATGGACCGGGAGTCTCTTAGCTTCTCCTAGAAATCATTTTGGTGGCTGTGGCTCCTGTAGATTCCTGTGGTTCCTATAGATGAGGGTACGGACTATGTCATAACCGATGGACATCTCCCCAACAGAATCAATGAGCCACTGACCATCACCAGACACTGCAACATACATCACCGCACAATTGTCCCTGACCCCCGACCTGACCTTTATGTCTCTGCTCAGATACAGGTAGAAAGCCTCAGAGAGTATTCCCCTGTAATAACTGGGGCCGGTCCCTGTGGTTCTCATTGGGTCCTGTGCACTCTGGGTTACCCTCACCGGTGATGCAGTTCTATCTGTAAGGAGCCCAGGTTGCTGTTGCTCTTGGACGGCTGTAAGATGCAGTTGAAGACATTTGGCTTCTGGGCGGTCGGCGGCTTCTTGTGTCCGCAGTATCGGGTGTCAAACGCCATCATAGAGTGAGACACCAGGTTCACCGACCTCGTCTGGTTGGAGAAGCTCTCAAATAGCAGCTTAGATTTCTTAAAGTCAAACCTAAAGGAGAAGGAAAAATAAATTCCAATAAGTGAACAGGACATGAGATATACGGGGTCCCACTGGGCACATGGAGGACTTCATAGGGTTAACCCGAGACCCAGAAGGAATTTCACTCCACTGGAATGTTCTGTGAGGTTCAGACGTTTGTTGTCACTGAAGGAAACAATGGCCACTCTCTCCATCTGTATGAGGTTAACAGCCTGAGAGCTTTGACCTCCATAGAGTTGTATGGAGACCCCCAGTGGTGTCCTGTAATATGGGCCAGCGGAGGTCCATCAATCTAACATATAAGGTAAAAATGTGTGCGTTTGTATTTACAGAAGTAAAAAATGAACAATCCCTCTAAGTGCGACTTTCTTACCGAGCTAGAGAATGGCTCGCTCCACCGCTTCCTTCATCTTCCAGAAGTTCTAGGCTGACGTTCACCATATCAATGAGGAAGGAGACGCCGGTGTAGACCTCTCCACTCAGGACCGTCTGCAGGTACAGAGAATATGTAAGATACTGAGGAAGGGGGATCCAAGGTGAAGCAGAAGGTTTAGGGTGGAGGGGTCCGGGGTGAAGGGGTCCGGTGTGAAGAGGTCTGGTGTGAAGAGGGTCCAGGGTGAAGCGGTCCAAGGCGAAGGGGTCTGTCTGGGTGGAGTGTTCAAGTGTACTTGTCAGAGCCCAAACCCCCCCAGAAAAAAAAAAAAAAATTTAAATGAATTTGTTACTCAGTCCCTCCACCTGACCAGGTACATATAATCTCTCTCACATATATTTATTATAAAATTCCCTCTTTTCACTATCTCACAGTGTTAGAAATATCAGGGAAAGAGGCGTGTCCCTCCCTGTGGTGGTGGGAGGTGATTGGTGACTGGTGAGAGGGAGCGTGTCCCTCCTTGTGGTGGGAGGTGATTAGTGTGTGGTGGTTGGTGTATGGTGATTGGTGTGTGTTGGGAGGGGGAGTGTCCCTCCTTGTGGTGGAGGGAGGTTATTGTTATGTGGTGAAAGGGTGTGTGTCCCTCTTTGTGGTAGTGAAAGGGGAAGTGTCCCTCCTTGTGGTGGTGACAGGGGATGTGTCCCTCCTTGTGGTGGGAGGTGATTAGTGACTGGTGAAAGGGGGTGTGTCCCTCCTTGTGGTGGTGGGAGGTGGTTGGTGGGTGGTAGGAGGGGGCGTATCCCTCCTTGTGGTGGGATGTGATTGGTGTGTCTGCACATGCAGCCTTGTCCATCTCTTGTCTATGACTCATGGACAAGCCTGATCCTGCTGCAGGACTGGTTAGCGTCCCAGTAGGTATGGGGACCCCTAGTGGTAGGATTTTTAGAAGTCATATTCCTTATTAAATATTCTAATAACATTTTAAACAATTATATTACAGCAGGTAATTTTCATTAGTAACAACATACAGAAGGTTTTTGGATAAGATGGCGCCCATTTCAGGGTGGAGGAGGTTCAGGGTTAAGAACATCACCAAAAGCATCTGCCAGCCTGGAGGACCTGTCCTGTATTACCGAAAATACACTGAGAAGAATGGATACTGCATAAAGTTTTATTTCACCTGTGGGGGCGCCGCAGGGAACCTCAACACTTAATTCTAGAAAGAGCAACAGAGACCAGACAGTACAAGCCGAGACCAGACAGTGCAACCGAGACCAGACAGTGCAGCCGAGACCAGACAGTGCAGCCGAGACCAGACAGTGCAGCCGAGACCAGACAGTGCAGCCGAGACCAGACAGTGCAGCCGAGACCAGACAGTGCAGCCGAGACCAGACAGTGCAGCCGAGACCAGACAGTGCAGCCGAGACCAGACAGTGCAGCCGAGACCAGACAGTGCAGCCGAGACCAGACAGTGCAGCCGAGACCAGACAGTGCAGCCGAGACCAGACAGTGCAGCCGAGACCAGACAGTGCAGCCGAGACCAGACAGTGCAGCCGAGACCAGACAGTGCAGCCGAGACCAGACAGTGCAACCGAGACCAGACAGTGCAACCGAGACCAGACAGTGCAACCGAGACCAGACAGTACAAGCCGAGACCAGACAGTACAAGCCGAGACCAGACAGTACAAGCCGAGACCAGACAGTACAAGCCGAGACCAGACAGTACAAGCCGAGACCAGACAGTGCAACCGAGACCAGACAGTACAAGCCGAGACCAGACAGTCTACAGATGAGCCATATTTATCAGCCTAAGCCCGTGATAAACTTGTTTGTTTTAGTAAATTCTCTATAAGCCTCAAACTTCCAAGTGTTTTCCTATTAAATCTAAATATATAAAACTCAATGTGTGTATGTATGTGTGTGTATGTATATATGTGTGTGTGTGTGTATATATGTGTGTATATATATGTGTGTGTATGTGTATATATGTGTGTGTATGTGTATATATGTGTGTGTATGTGTATATATGTGTGTGTATATATGTGTGTGTGTGTGTGTATGTAGGTAAGTGTGTATGTATGTGTGTATGTATAAGTGTGTGTGTGTGTATGTATGTGTATATATGTGTATGTGTGTGAATGTGTGTATGTAAGTGTATGCGTGTATATGTATATATGTGTATGCGTGTATGTATGTGCGTATGTATATATGTGTGTATGTATGTGTATGTATATATGTCTGTATGTATATATGTGTGTATGTATGTGCGTATGTATGTATATATGTGTGTATGTATGTGCGTATGTATGTATATATGTGTGTCTGTATGTGTATGTATATATGTATGTGTCTGTATATATGTGTGTGTATGTAAATATGTGTGTGTGTATGTATGTATGTATTTGTGTGTATGTGTATATATATGTATGTATGTGTATCCGTGTATGTATGTGTATGTATGTATGTGTATATATGTGTGTATATGTATATGTGTATGTATGTGTGTATATGTATGTGTGTATGTATGTGTGTATATGTGTATGTATGTGTGTATGTATATGTATGTATGTATACATATGTGTGTATATGTATGTGTGTATGTATGTATATATATATATGTGTGTGTGTGTACGTGTATGTATGTATATATGTGTATGTATGTATATATGTGTGTATGTATGTATGTATATATATATATGTGTGTGTATGTATATGTGTATGTATGTATGTATGTATATGTAGGTATATGTATGTATGTGTATATATGTGTATGTATATGTATGTATGTATATATATATATACACACACACACACACACATACATACATATATATGTATGTGTGTATAGTAGGTGTGTATATATGTATGTATGTCTATATGTGTTTGTATTTATGTATGTATGTGTATATGTATGTATGTGTATGTATGTATGTGTATATATGTGTGTGTGTATGTATGTGTATATATATATGTGTGTGTGTGTGTATGTATGTATGTGTATGTATGTGTATATGTATGTATATATGTATGTGTGTATGTATATATGTATGTGTATGTATATATGTGTATATATGTGTATGTACATTGTGATAAGGTGGCAAGGAAAGGGTGTATTTTCTTTGCTCACCCTGAAGTATCTCTCACCTGCTTCTTAAGTAATGAGGCAGTAGGGAAGGGAGATGAATATAAGATGGAGTCTAATCTGTGCTCTCCCTGGGATACAGTATGCTGCTGTTAGAGGGGGAGACACATGGGCCCTGTTTAGGTAACATGCCGCAGGTGCTGCGAGTGGTCCAAGTTCGGGTGTGAACTGGTAGTAAAACAGGTTGCAGGTGGCACGGGTTTTAACTGGATGAGGGTAGCTCACCAGTTCGTAGTCAGGGCATGCTGATATGTGTAGTCAGTGACCAGACGGTCTAGGATTTTATTTTTGTTCCTGTTTAAGTTTTGTTTTACCTGCAACCTGTGGAAATAAAGCTGGGGAGGAGCCAGACTTGTATGAGGAACTGTGGTCTGTGGTGTTATTATGAGGAATGTGTCTCGTGGCAAGTGACCAGGACGATCTGAGAGATAATCCCTGAGACGGGTCGTCACATTTGGTGGAGGATGCGGGCACACGTTGATAAGGACATAATGTTGACAAGGGCAACCAACGGGCGATTTGGAGAGGAGCCGTTGCTAGGAGCAACCCCCTGCAAGATTGCAAGTCGGAGGAGCCCAGCCGAGGAGTTCAAGCACAGGATGGTGTCTGTGGAGGAGCGTTGCTAGGCACAACAGATCGAGATTTTTTTTCTGGAAAAAGGACATCGGCAAGCCGTTGCTGGGGGCAACAGACGTGGGCCACAACCGGTGGTCGCCAGGATGAAGCCGAGGTCCTGTGAGTTGTTGGTGGGTGGAATCCCACTGTGGGTGGACTTAGATTATTGCCAGACTGTATCTCGGATTATGCCGGAAATAATTCCCTTGGTGAAGTCCTGCCCGGAGCCCGGTAAGACTGTTCAAATTACCTTTGATACATGTTTTGGGGCAGTAAGCCATATGATGGAGGTATGTGCGGAACTTACAGTGGAAATTGTACTGGGCAGAGACTTTCCGTATTTCTGGCAGTTGTGGGATACTGAGAGTGCACCTGAGAGTTCACACCCAAAGGTTCCGGAAGGAGTGAGGACTGGGGGGTCTCTACTGGACTGTGTGAATGGTGCTGTATATTGGGATCCCATGCAGGCTGATAAGGTTTTCTTATAACTCTTATGTTAATGTGTTCTGATGTAAAGAGTTCTGTTCCCACCTCTCGCAGGACAGAAGAAAAGCTGTGTGAGCTGGAAATAGAAGGTAAAAAGGTGACGGTTCTGTTAGATCCAAAATGTGTAATAAGTAAAGACCAGCGGCAGAAAGCCGGACCCCGCTATAGTGTCTATACAAGCCGGACCCCGCTATAGTGTCTATACAGGCCGGACCCCGCTATAATGTCTATACAGGCCGGAGCCCGCTATAGTGTCTATACAGGCCGGACCCAGCTATAGTGTCTATACAGGCCGGACCCCGCTATAGTGTCTATACAAGCCGGACCCCACTATAGTGTCTATACAGGCCGGACCCCGCTATAATGTCTATACAGGCCGGAGCCCGCTATAGTGTCTATACAGGCCGGACCCAGCTATAGTGTCTATACAGGCCGGACCCCGCTATAGTGTCTATACAGGCCGGACCCCGCTATAGTGTCTATACAGGCCGGACCCAGCTATAGTGTCTATACAGGCCGGACCCAGCTATAGTGTCTATACAGGCCGGACCCCGCTATAGTGTCTATACAGGCCGGACCCCGCTATAGTGTCTATACAGGCCGGACCCCGCTATAGTGTCTATACAGGCCGGACCCCGCTATAGTGTCTATACAGGCCGGACCCCGCTATAGTGTCTATACAGGCCGGACCCCGCTATAGTGTCTATACAGGCCGGACCCCGCTATAGTGTCTATACAGGCCGGACCCCGCTATAGTGTCTATACAAGCCCTAGGTATATGTCAGGTGGGAGTGTCGGCAGACCCTAGGTATATGTCAGGTGGGAGTGTCGGCAGACCCTAGGTATATGTCAGGTGGGAGTGTCGGCAGACCCTAGGTATATGTCAGGTGGGAGTGTCGGCAGACCCTAGGTATATGTCAGGTGGGAGTGTCGGCAGACCCTAGATATATGTCAGGTGGGAGTGTCGGCAGACCCTAGGTATATGTCAGGTGGGAGTGTCGGCAGACCCTAGGTATATGTCAGGTGGGAGTGTGAGCAGACCCTAGGTATATGTCAGGGGGGAGTGTCGGCAGACCCTAGGTATATGTCAGGGGGGAGTGTCGGCAGACCCTAGGTATATGTCAGGTGGGAGTGTCGGCAGACCCTAGGTATATGTCAGGTGGGAGTGTGAGCAGACCCTAGGTATATGTCAGGTGGGAGGTGTCGGCAGACCCTAGGTATATGTCAGGTGGGAGTGTGAGCAGACCCTAGGTATATGTCAGGTGGGAGTGTGAGCAGACCCTAGGTATATGTCAGGTGGGAGTGTGAGCAGACCCTAGGTATATGTCAGGTGGGAGTGTGAGCAGACCCTAGGTATATGTCAGGGGGGAGTGTCGGCAGACCCTAGGTATATGTCAGGGGGGAGTGTCGGCAGACCCTATGTATATGTCAGGTGGGAGTGTCGGCAGACCCTAGGTATATGTCAGGTGGGAGTGTCGGCAGACTCTAGGTATATGTCAGGTGGGGGTGTCGGCAGACCCTAGATATATGTTAGGGGGGAGTGTCAGCAGACCCTAGGTATATGTCAGGTGGGAGTGTCGGCAGACCCTAGGTATATGTCAGGTGGGAGTGTCGGCAGACCCTAGGTATATGTCAGGTGGGAGTGTCGGCAGACCCTAGGTATATGTCAGGTGGGGGTGTCAGCAGACCCTAGGTATATGTCAGGTGGGAGTGTCAGCAGACCCTAGGTATATCTCAGGTGGGAGTGTCAGCAGACCCTAGGTATATGTCAGGTGGGAGTGTCAGCAGACCCTAGGTATATGTCGGGTGGGAGTCTGCCAGACCACTAGGGGAGCTGAAGAACAGTCCACGAGTCAAGTTAAAGAGGTGACTGGAATAGAAGCTACGGAGATGGCTGTGGAAAAACCAAAACTCCGGAAGAGAATACCAGTGGAGCGGGGGCTGCGCTTACGGTCACAGACAGAGTCCTAAGTGAAGGAGATGTGGCGTCTGGACCAGAGAGGGGTTGTAACCAGGAAGGTCGAACCACTGGACCAGATATTGTTGCAGACGCAGAAGCCCTATTCGTTTTTGCCAGGCCGTGGAGAGACTGTGACAAGACAAAAGAAAAGTCTGCCAAGGAGCCGAGAGACAGTTCAGAGGAACTGTTCGGGAATCACCCTAACTCGCTGGTGCCAAGAGCCATTGAAGTTGTTGCTAGGGGCAATGAACTTACTGTCAAGGGACAGTACGGTCCGACGGGAGTGTTCAGCAAGAGTCTCCAGAGTTGCCAACATGGTGGGGGAGGAAGAGTGTCAGGTGTCAGTGGCACCTGTTGTTGATGATAATAACGAGGCACAAGTGGCCACATCCCGAAAAAGAGGGAGACTTCATCTAGAGATGGAGAAGAGCTGGGTCGAGTATCTGACAGAGGACCAGAGGATGTCTCAAGGTCTAACAGCGAGAGTAAGGAGACCGCTGTCAGTAAAAGGTCTCGGAAAAGACGAGCTGGCCTTGGAAAAAAACTGATCCAAAATCTGGAAGAATCCCTGCAGATGGTTTCTGTGAAGTTGATGGAGAAAGAAAGAGGTACATCGCTTGACAGAGGAGAAGGACAAATCACTTGTTGACTTTAAGAAAGAGCAAGAAGCGAGACTTCAGCTGGAAAAAATAATGGAGCATCACAGAAGTGAGTTTGTGGCTCTGCAGGATGAACTGTCCCGCTCCCAGGGTCTTGTGACCAGCAAGGAGAGTGAAGTGCAGAGTCTGGCCAAGCAGATGTCATTCCAGGAAGAAGTGAGTCTTCTACATGGTGCATATCAGTCTCTGCGGAGTGATCACAAGGCTAGGCTGGCAGCCATGGAAAAAATAGAAAAAGAGAAGAATGAAATGAAGATGGAAGCTGAGGCTCTTGCCAGTGATCTGGAGAGTGTCTCTAAAGCTAAGAGACAACTTGAGGAGGAAGTCAAGGTGAAGAATGCCCTTGCACATGCTCTTCAATCTGCTCGTCATGACAATGATTTGCTCCGTGAGCAGTATGAGGAGGCCCTGGAACAAGTTGAGACTCTGAACCATGAATGCAAGAACTTGCAACAGGAGATCTCAGATCTATCTGAACAGATTGGTGAGAGTGGAAAATGTATCAATGAGTTAGAGAAGACCAAGAAACAGTTGCTGGACAGTGAGAAGATTATCTCCACAAAGCTCAAGAGTGAGCAGCTGAGATATATAAAGCTGGAAGATGACATGAAGATCTTAAAAGAGCCTGGAAGCGCAGAACGAAACGAGCAGAAGGTCCCACGTAGCTGCCTTGGTTTTGCTGGGAGCGCAACTCTACAAGCAGGTGGCTGTGCTGGCGGACAATGAACAATTGAGGAAACAATTGCTGTCTTTGGAAGATACTGTCAGGGACTTGACAGAGTTACTTGACAGTGAGAGGATGAAGTCCGCTAAGCTCCAATGTAAGCAGCGAAAATGTGAGAAAAAGGAAGAGGACCAGGAAGTCCTAAAAGAGAGCAGAGACCAAGCTATGGTGGAATTGGCTCAAGAAAGGCTTCTGGGGCAGAAGTTACAGGATACAGTTATGCTTTCTCTGAAGCCCGGTAAAAAGTCCTCTAAAGCTAAGATTGAGGTGAAGCCCTGTAAGAAGTCCCCTGAAGCTAGGACTGAGCTGAAACCTGGTGGGAAATTCTCTGAAGTGGAGACTAAGGAGAAGTCAGGTGGGAAATCCTCTGAACCTGAGCAGACCAAAAATTCTGAAGGTAATGCTGAGGCAGAGAAATCCTCTGAAGCAGAAGCTAAACCAGAGTCAACCTCAAAAGCTGTGAGTAAAGAAAATGGCACAACTGAAGCTACAGGTGAAGAGAAGAGTAAGCCTGAAGAAGCTGCAGAGAAGAGCCAAACAGTAGTAGAAGCTGATTCTACACAAGAATCTGAAGGAGCCAAAGACTCTGAAGCCAAACCTGAGGAAGCTGGTGCACCTGAAGAGAAAGCTAGAAGGGATGAGGTGAAACCATGTGAGAAATCCACTGAAGTCAAAAATGTGGTGAAGCCAGGTGGGAAGTCCTCTAAAGTTGAGACTGAGATGGATCCGTGTCGGAGGTCCTCTGAAGCTACAGCGAACAAGGCAGTGGTTGGTGAAGCCACTGAGGCCGAAAGTTTCTCTGAAGCAGAAGCAGAGGTCCGGCAAGCCAGAAGAAGGCAAAGGTTAGAAGCAACGGTCCTCTCTGTCCTTAATTTAAAGAACCCTGCCAACACCAGGGGAAAAACCTGGTACTGGAGAGGTGTGGCCAAGAGACTTGCAGTTGGTGGCTGTTAAAAGTCCGGAAGAAAGAAGTCAAGGACTTCAGAGACTGTGGGACAAAAGTTGTCCAAAAGAAAGGAAAGGCATGCTCCGGCTCTGTACTCCTCAGCAGGCTCTGTACTCCTTAGCAGGCTCCGCCTCTGTACTCCTCAGCAGGCTCTTTACTCCTCGGCAGGCTCCGCCTCTGTACTCCTCAGCAGGCTATGCCTCTGTACTCCTTAGCAGGCTCTGTACTCCTCGGCAGGCTCCGCCTCTGTACTCCTCAGCAGGCTCTGTACTCCTCAGCAGGCTCTGTCTCTTCCCTACAGCCGCATGCTGTCTCCTAGGAAGAAACCAGATTACACTGTCTCTCTTCCTTTATAAGCAGAGACCGCCCTTCTCTGCTGCCTCATTAATTAGGATGCAGGTGGAGGTTTCTTCAGGGTGAGCCAAGGAAATACACCCTTTCCTTGCCAAGGTATCACAATGGGGGGATTCATCAATATGTGTCTATTATAGACACAGTTTTACCCCTTTATACTTCTTGTCTATTGTACACTCTTGCTCAGAATTTACTAAGGCTGTACACTCCTTTGATAAATCTTGTGCAAATATAGAAACGCCCCCTCAATCTACCTCACAGGAAAAGTGGACTTAGGGATTTTGTTCTATTGCTTTGAGGTCGGAATCCATTGAGGTTTTTTTGTCCATCATTAAAAAAAAACACCAGAAAAACTGTCCTAGCTTTTTCCTGCGTTTTGTCAGTTTTTTTTCTTGCATTTTTGCTGTGTGGAAATAAAACAATGTACGAAACTTTTTTTTTTCTTCGAAATTTAGATACGTGAATGCGGAGGACTGTCAGATTTTGTGTATTGCGATGATGAACAGCGTTTTTTCATTAAATGTCAATAAAAGGGTTAACGAGGGCTGTGGGAGAGTTTTTTTTTTAATATATTTTTTTTTCAATGTGTTGTGTTTTTTGGTAATTAAATTTTCAGGGTTAGTAGTGGAAGGCGTCTTGTAGACATAATCTATTACTAGGCTGGGGCTTAGCATTAGCCCCAAAACAGCTAGCGCTAACCCCCAATTATTACCCCGGTACCCACCGCCACAGGGGATCCAGGAAGAGCTGGTACCAACAGGCCCAGAGCGTCAAAAATGGTGCTCCTGGGCCTAGGCGGTAACAGGCTGGCGTTATTTAGGCTGGGGAGGGCCAGTAACAATGGTCCTCGCCCACCCTGGTAATGTCAGGCTGTTGCTGCTTGGTTGTATCTGGCGGATACTGAAAAAATTAGGGAACCACACACTTTTTTTTATTTATATATATATATATATATATATATATATATATATATATATATATAAAAATAAAAAAAACTACGCATTGGGTTCCCCCTATTTTCAGTATCAGCCAGATACCAACCAAGCAGCAACAGTCTGACGTTACCAGGGTGGGCGAGGACCATTGTTACTGGCCCTCCCCAGCCTAAATAACGCCAGTCTGTTACCGCCTAGGCCCAAGAGTGCCATTTTTGAGGCACCAGGCCTTTTGGTACCGCCTCTTCCCGGCACCCCTGTGGCGGTGGGTACTGGGGTAATAATTGGGGGTTAGCATTAGCTGATTTTTGGGCTAATGCTAAGCCCTGGCTTAGTAATGGATTCCGTCTATGAGACAGCTTCCACTACTAACTCTGAAAATTCAATTATAAAAAAAACAAGACACATTGAAAAAAAAAAAAAAACACTCCCCCACAGCCCTCGTTAACCATTTTATTGAATAAAAAAAAAAAAAAGCTGGTCATTGTTGCAATCCACCGAATCTGACATAGTCCTCCACATTCACGTATCTGAAATGAGAAGAAAAGAAAAACAAGAAATATGGGTTAGTACATTTTTTGCGCTCTCCCCTGGGAAGAACGCACATAATGCAGTGTGTTCCTAAACAGGCAGCCTCCAATTGTTGCTGAACTACAACTCCCATCATGGGGGCTGTAGTTAAGCAACAGCTGGAGTCTCCATGTTTGGGAACACACAGCTCTGCTCCCATTATGCAAAACACATAATGTGAACAGAGATCTGTCCCTCTGCCCTTGGATTACTACTTCTATCATGGCAGAATAATATGAGATAGGTCAGGTATCTAAAAGCCAGATATGCAGTGCTCCCAGTCTATATCAATATGGCAAATGATGGGGAGTGAAATAAAACATAACTTTTACTAGTTAATCACTAAAAACATATATTTATAAGTGAGTGAATACATGGGCAAACAGTTGGCCCTCCAAAAAGACGCAATATATGGACTCCTGTTAAAGTCAATTATTAAACAATTGCAGTATCTAAATGCTAGTGGATATAGTCACTATCTCAGTCTGCACGTCTCTAAATTGTAGCCCAACGCGTTTCTGACAGCAGTCAAATGTCTTACTCAGGGACATAAGAGGAGACAGTGACTCAACAGATATATAAGTATATTTGGTTTAGCATAAAGAGATCAATACTCAGTTATTTGAGCAAAAAGAAATCTAAATCTAAATAATATCCCAATCGCTGATACAGTAGCGACTTGAGTTGTGCCTGGAATGAGTAAATACAGTACACAATAGAACAGTGAGCAGGGAATGCCTCATATGGTCCAGTCTGTAGACCCTGAAATAAAAGCACATATAGAAAATATGTAGTGAGGCTTACTTGTTCCCCCATTAGACCTGTGGAAAAAACATAAGAGGTCTTACTCACTGTTTGAGTTGCTGCGTCCATGCTCGTCTCCTGCGCAAACCCGCTGCGGCGGGGAGCCGTGCAGTTGTGCCGGGTTTGCGCAGGAGACGAGCGTGGACGCAGCAACTCAAACAGTGAGTAAGACCTCTTATGTTTTTTCCACAGGTCTAATGGGAGAACAAGTAAGCCTCACTACATATTTTCTATATGTGCTTTTATTTCAGGGTCCTTATCCTTCTCTCTTTCCTTTTAGATCATGGGAAACGGGGGATCTGACCAATAACTTTTTCCAATTCTACAATAATATGTAAATTAAATATAACCCCTCAATGTGCTACGAAGGCCACTAAAACAGTGAATATTATAATTATTCCCAAGCTATATACTACACATAAATGTATAAGTGGCCCATGCCCCAGTTTCCCAGAACCTATTACAGTAACAACAACAGAGAGGAAAAAAGAAAAAGAAATGTCAATAGTTTGTCTCTCTCCTTATAGGACTCAAATTTACACATGTTCCTGTACCACTTTATACTACTGGGGCTTTTTGGGGATTTCCAATTCCTAACAATCATTAATCTAGCATAGAAAAGCATTCTCATACACACTTTCTTTTTTTCCCCAAGGTCCTCCTTAAAGACCCCCAATATGGCTACTTTTGGTGAAAAATCTATTAGGACCCCCGTCTCTCTATCAATCAACTCAAAAACTTCTCTCCAAAATTTGGACAATTCAGGGCAATCCCACAACATATGAAGCTGTCCGGCCCCAATCTGTTTACACCGATTGCAGTTTCTAGGATTTCTTAAACTTATTTTTTCCAAAAATAAGGGCGTATAATATAATCTATGAACTATATTAAATTGTATTAGCTTATGATTTACATTTATTATGCCTTGTCCAATATTTAACACTATAATCAATATAACCAATCTCCTCCTGCCATTGCTTATAAGACCCTTGTTAGTACTTATTATCAGTTTATATATATTAGATATATGATTTTTTTTTATCCTATGGGTTATTATCTTTTCTAGTAGAATAGGGTAAGTAGAGTATCTTTCCCCCATTCCTTTTATATTCCCTAAAAATGTATTTAAGACTCTTATAATTCAACCACCCTCCTTCTTTTATTTTTAGTCTCTCTTTAAATGCTTTCCATACTATTATATTCTCATTCTCCCAGATTTCTTTAATCGTAATGTTATTTCTGTAACCGATTGTACCTAATTTATCTAATTTTATATTTTTTTGTGTGTGTATGTCTTTGCACTCGCACTTTATTTCAACACATATTACACACACACATATATATATATATATATATATATATATATATATATATATATATACACACATATTAAATATTAAATACATTCTAAATGATTTTTAACATATACTTTAATATCTCCCACATTTTTTACACATTCCTTACTCCCTTCTTATTAGCCCAAATAAATTTTGTTTATTATTAATTTTTTCACCATTATTATTTTAGTGTCTATTAATCTGTACACTTATATGTATACATATTTTCTCATTAATAGTTTTTTACACACCTAATTGATTATATATATATATATATATATATATATATATATATGTCATTTTTCCCATATTATTTTTTATTATTTTTCAATTATTATTCTTTATGCAATATTCTTTTTACACATATCCTTTATACATATATGCACATTTATACACTTAATACATATTCTTGCACAATGTCATATATTCACTTTCCCCATCCAGTCTGGTCTATTGTATATCAACATCTAAATTATTTATGTTGATATTTATTATTATTTTATTCACCCTTTATAATATATTGTTTTATATAGTTTGTATTATGCCACACTTTTATTATTAATTTTTTAGATAATATTTTCATTTATAAATTATATCTATTTTTTTTATTTTTTACATATATTTATTTTTATATATATATTCTATATATATATTTTTTACATTATTTACCCAGTATATTCATTATCATCCTTATTATTGCAGTCTTTGTATGTCCCCTTTTTGGAGGATATATCCCATGTCAGCCTGTATTATTATTATGTTGTATGATGATTAGTCCGCCGACCACTAGATGTCACTGTGAACTCAATGTGTTGCTGTGGCGCGCGTCTGGCTTCGGCCTCTCGCAGGCGTCCGGGGGTTAGCGTCTTTGTGTTTCCGGACATGTGACCTTTGTTTACATGGCCGGGTCATGTGACGCGGCCCCTCCGGATGCCGGAGATGGCGTCAGCAGCTCGGCGTGCGCAATCAACAGCTACACAGTGAGTTTTCTACATGTGTTTCACATAGTTTTGATTGTATATTCATCTGTTATTGGGTACTCAGTACTATATAAAGTCTTTTTACTGAGGTTGCCGCCATTCCCGGACGAAGGTCAGCGTGCCGAAACGCGCGTTGGAGTGGCGGCACCCCGGTTCCTGCATTCTCTTAGTGATCTCTATATCTGTTGTGGGTATCTTGCCAGCATTATTTGCACTACTATATATTCTATTTCTGTTGTATAGATTGTCTATACTCTGCAATATATAGCACCTTATTGACCTGCAGTGTTGTACTTCTCATACTGTTTGTATATATACCTCTTTTATTCATAATGTTGCTTATATCTATGTTTATATGTACTGTCTGATTACGGATTTATGTGCAATACCCCCCCTCCCCCCACTACCATCTCCCCTGCAGGATATCCGGTGGTGCCGTTTTTTGTGATGCATTGTCTTCCTCTTTGTGTGTATCTAATTTTAGTGCATACCAATAAAATTTGTTTTTACCTTTCCATTAAAGTGACTCTTTTTGGAGCTTCTTTGCTTTCTTTTTGCTAATTTATCTAATAGATTGATTTTATCCAGCTTATTATTATCCAACAGGGGGCAATACCCAATACACCTTCTATATCCAGTTCTTTTTTTAGTGTTTTCCATGTTTTAATTATCCCCTTTACTAAAATATTGTTTTTCCATAAACCCTCTTCCAATTTACCTGATTCCAATAATTGGAATAGGTCCACGAATGCCCCCCCCCCCCCACCCCACCCCCGCTGTTGGACAGTAAGTATCCCATAAAAGGGAATTTTCTCCATTTCAATATAAAATAAATCTGACTTGACAAGAAATATCTAAATATATCTGCTATTTCAATACCCCCGTTTTCCTTGGATTGCCATAAATATTCTAATGTTATCCTTACCCTCTCCCGGCCCCAGATCAGAGAATTGAAAATAGCGATAATTTTTTTTAAATATCTGCGATTCACACCAGATAGAAACAGAGCTAAATATGTACAGAATTTTTGGCATGAGTACTGATTTCATTAACACTATCTTGTCCGCTCTTGACAGATTCATCTCGTTCCATATTTTTTCCTTTTTTTCCATTACTTTGAGGACTTTTTGAGAATTTATTTGATGAAATCTATTTATGTCCCCAGAGATTACAACTAATCCCAAATATTAAAATCCTTCTTCTTGTTTTATTAGCCTTAATCCATATGATGTACTGCTACATGTCTGCCTAATGGCATGAGCACAGATTTTTCCAATTAATTGCTAGTCCTGATAATTTACCATTTTCTTCTATTATATCCATTATTCTGGGAAGAGATTTTGAAGGATCCTCTAAAAATAGCAGCATGTCGTCTGCATATAATGTAATTTTGTCCCCTCTCCCCCCTGCGCCAAATCCCACTATGGCATCCTCCCTTCTTATTCGCTCGGCCAATGGTTCTATTGCCAGCGCGAACAACAGGGGGGAGAGGGGCCAACCTTGTCTATTCCCACTGGACAAGCAAAAGCTGTCAGAATTACTTCCATCTATACTACCCTTTGCGGTGGCATCTTGATACATTAACCTAATCAGCTTAATTAAGTCCCCCCCCCCCCCACTCCAAATTTATTTAACACCTCCCAGAGATATTCCCACTCCACCCTGTCGAACGCCGTGACAGCATCCAGAGACAGGATGGAGTGGGATCCCCTCTCCTGGATCCGCTGAATATGTATATTTTGTCTGCTGGATCTATCAGGGAGGACCCCACATTGGTCTGTGTAATGTCAGATATTATGTTTTTTAATCTATTTGCTAAGGTCTTAGCTATTATTTTTATATCTGTTGGTAAGAGTGATATGGGCCTATATGAATCTAATTCTAATTTATCTTTCTCCGGTTTTAATATAAGTATTATTTTAGTTTCCTTCATGGAGTTCAGTAAATTACCATTTTGTAATGAACTATTCATGACTCTCCCCAGAGCTGATATGAGAATTTCACTGTATACTCTATATATTTCTGTATGTGTATGTGTGTGTGTAGGTATGTGTTTGCTTATGTGTGTATATATGGGTGTGTGTGTTTGTATATGTATGTATGTATGTGTGTATGTATGCGTATATATGTATGTGTGTATGTATGTGTGTATATATGTATGTGTGTATGTATGTGTGTATATATGTGTGTGTTTGTGTGTGTATGTATGTGTGTATATGTGTGTATGTGTTTGTATATGTATGTATGTATGTGTGTATGTATGCGTATATATGTATGTGTGTATGTATGTGTGTATATATGTATGTGTGTATGTATGTGTATATATGTGTGTGTTTGTGTGTGTATGTATGTGTGTATATGTGTGTATGTGTTTGTATATGTATGTATGTGTGTATGTATGCGTATATATGTGTATGTATGTGCGTATATATGTATGTGTGTATGTATGTGTGTATATATGTGTGTGTTTGTGTATGTATGTGTATGTATGTGTGTATATATGTGTGTATGTAAGTGTTTGTGTATATATGTATGTATATGTATGTGTGTATGTATGTGCGTATATATGTATGTGTGTATGTATGTGTGTATATATGTATGTGTGTATGTATGTGTGTATATATGTGTGTGTTTGTGTGTGTATGTATGTGTGTATATGTGTGTATGTGTTTGTATATGTATGTATGTGTGTATGTATGCGTATATATGTGTATGTATGTGCGTATATATGTATGTGTGTATGTATGTGTGTATATATGTATGTGTGTATGTATGTGTGTATATATGTGTGTGTTTGTGTGTGTATATATGTGTGTATGTGTGTGTTTGTGTATGTATGTGTATGTATGTGTGTATATATGTGTGTATGTAAGTGTTTGTGTATATATGTATGTATATGTATGTGTGTATGTACCGTATTTATCAGGGTGTACCATGCACCGGCCTATAACACGCACCCTCATTTTACCAAGGATATTTGGGTAAAAAAAGTTTTTTACCCAAATATCCATGGTAAAATGAGGGTGCGTGTGTGCGCATGTATACCCCGATACATCCCCAGGAAAGGCAGGGGGAGAGAGGCCGTCGCTGCCCGCTTCTCTGCCCCTGCCTTTCCCTGGGGTCTAGAGCCCTGCTGCCGGCCCTTCTCTGCCCCTGCCTTTCCCTGGGGTCTAGAGCCCTGCTGCCGGCCCTTCTCTGCCCCTGCCTTTCCCTGGGGTCTAGAGCCCTGCTGCCGGCCCTTCTCTCCCCCTGGCTATCAGCGCCGCTGCCCGTTCTGTCCCCCTGACTATCGGTACCGGCGCCCCATTGCCGGCGCCGATAGCCAGGGGGAGAGAAGCGGCGCCGACAGCCAGGGGGAGAGAAGGGGCAGCGGCACCCATTGCCGGCGCCGCTGCCCCGTTGCCTCCCCTCATCCCCGGTGGCATAATTACCTGAGTCCGGTCCGCGCTGCTGCAGGCCTCCGGCGTGCGTCCCCTGCGTCGTTGCTATGCACGGCGCGGCGCACTGACGTCATGCGCCGCGCTGTGCAGCGCATAGCAACGACGAAGGGGACGCACGTCGGAGGCCTGCAGGAGCGCGGACCCGACTCAGGTAATTATGCCACCGGGGATGGGGGGAGGCAACGGGGCAGCGGCTCCGGCAATGGGTGCTGCTGCCCCTTCTCTCCCCCTGGCTATCGGCGCCGGTACCGATAGTCAGGGGCACAGAACGGGCAGCGGCGCCGATAGCCAGGGGGTGAGAAGGGCCGGCAGCAGGGCTCTAGACCCCAGGAAAGGCAGGGGGAGAGAAGCGGGCAGCGACGGCCTCTCTTCCCTGCCTTTCCTGGGGGTGTATCGGCGTATAACACGCACACAGACTTTAGGCAAAAAATTTTAGCCTAAAAAGTGCGTGTTATACGCTGATAAATACGGTATATATGTGTGTGTTTGTATGTGTATGTATGTATGTGTGTATGTATATAAATGTATGTGTGTATATGTATATATATGTGTATGTGTGTATATATGTGTGTATGTGTGTATATATGTATGTGTATGTGTGTATATATGTGTGTATGTGTGTATATATGTATGTATGTATATATATGTGTGTATATGTGTATATATGTATGTATATATGAGTGTATATATGTGTGTATGTGGATATATGTATGTATGTATGTGTGTATGTATATGTGTGTGTGTGTGTGAATGTGTGTATGTATGTGTGCATATGTGTATGTGTGTATGTATGTGTGTGTGTGTGAATGTGTGTATGTATGTGTATATATGTATGTGTGTATGTGTATATATGTATGTGTATATATGTATGTGTGTATATGTGTATATATGTATATTTATGTGTGTATGTGTATATATGTATGCGTGTATATGTGTGTATATGTATATTTATGTGTGTATGTGTATAAATGTATGTATATGTATGTATGTGTGAATGTGTGTATATGTATATATATATATATATATATATATGTATGTATATATGTGTGTATGTGTGTGTATATATATATATATATATATATGAGTGTATATATGTGTATATATATGTGTGTATGTGTATATATGTATGTGTGTATGTGTATATATGTATGTGTGTATATGTGTATATATGTATGTTTATGTGTGTATGTGTATAAATGTATGTATATGTATGTATGTGTGAATGTGTGTATATGTGTATATATATATATATATATATATATATATATATATGTATGTATGTGTGTATATGTCTGTATATGTGTATGTGTGTGTATATATATATATATATATATATATGAGTGTATATATGTGTATATATATGTATGTGTGTATGTGTATATATGTATGTGTGTATATGTGTATATATGTATGTTTATGTGTGTATGTGTATAAATGTATGTATATGTATGTATGTGTGAATGTGTGTATATGTATATATATATATATATATATATATATATGTATGTATATATGTGTGTATGTGTGTATATGTCTGTATATGTGTATGTGTGTGTATATATGTGTGTATGTGTGTATATGTCTGTATATGTGTATGTGTGTGTATGTATATATATATATATATATATATATATATATATGAGTGTATATATGTGTATATATATGTATGTATGTGTGTGTGTGTATGTTCCAGCATCACTTCCAAACGGCTGTAGATATTACCATTACACTTGGTCACATGTTACTTATATGTCACCAACAAACATATGATTGGTGATTTAACCCTTACTCACCCCCATTTGCCAGGGGCGGGGCTTATGTATAAAATCCCATACAAGTCTATGGGGAATATATGTTACTGCATAACTTCCAAACGGCTGGAGATATTTCCATACTTGGTCACATGTTACTTATATGTCCACTTAAAAGATAGGATAGTTAAATTAACCCTTACCTACACCCTTATATAAAAGATGGGTTTTTGTTTCAAGTCACATGCAAGTATATGGGACTTCCAGTACCTTCCTCCACAAGCTCCGCATCTCCTGGTGAATGTGTCAGTCTGGCTTGCAAGCCACACCCCATCTCACAAAGACATGACTACTGTTTAAGCCCCACCCCTTTTATTATCTACCCTTTTTGTGAATCGGTCTGGGTTGAAAATCACGTCCAGTCCCACAAAGCCACACCCCCTTCTATTTTCAGCTTACAATATCTTCATCACAAATCAGTCCCATCTGAGGACAGGATATGAGGATGGGACATAAGGATGGGATATGAGGATGGGACATAAGGATGGGATATGAGGATGGGACATAAGGATGGGATATGAGGTAAGGATATGAGGATGGGATATGAGGTCAGGATATGAGGATGGGACATAAGGATGGGATATGAGGTCAGGATATGAGGATGGGACATAAGGATGGGATATGAGGTCAGGATATGAGGATGGGAAATAAGGATGGGATATGAGGTCAGGATATGAGGATGGGAAATAAGGATGGGATATGAGGTCAGGATATGAGGATGGGAAATAAGGATGGGATATGAGGTCAGGATATGAGGATGGGAAATAAGGATGGGATATGAGGTCAGGATATGAGGATGGGAAATAAGGATGGGATATGAGGTCAGGATATGAGGATGGGAAATAAGGATGGGATATGAGGTCAGGATATGAGGATGGGATATGAGGTCAGGATATGAGGATGGGACATAAGGATGGGATATGAGGACGGGATATGAGGATGGGACATAGGGACGGAACATGAGGACAGGATATGAGATGGGACATAGGGACGGAACATGAGGACAGGATATGAGATGGGACATAGGGACGGAACATGAGGACAGGATATTAGGACAGCATATAAGGAAAGGATATGAGGACGGGATAGGAGGATGGGACATAAGGATGGTATATAAGGTTGGGATATGAGGAAGAGATAGGAGGACGGAATATAAGGACGGTATATGAGGTTGGGATGTGAAGACGGGATATGAGGTTGAGCTATGAGGACGGGATATGAGGTCGAGATATGAGGTCGAGATATGAGGACGGGATAGGAGGTCGAGATATGAGGACGGTATATGAGGTTGAGATAGGAGGACGGGACAGGAGGACGGGACAGGAGGTCGGGACAGGAGGTCGGGACAGGAGGTCGGGACAGGAGGTCGGGACAGGAGGTCGGGACAGGAGGTCGGGACAGGAGGTCGGGACAGGAGGACGGGACAGGAGGACGGGACAGGAGGACGGGACAGGAGGACGGGACAGGAGGTCGGGACAGGAGGTCGGGACGTGAGGTCGGGACGTGAGGTCGGGATGTGAGGTCGGGATATGGAGTTGAGATATGAGGATGGGATATGGGTTTGGGATATGACAATATATGAGGACGGGATATGAAGTCAAAAGTTTCCTACTTTGTTGATTTTCCTCCCCAACAAAAATTAGGAAGGAAAAACCGGGCAACGCCTTAGAGCAGGGGAGAGGACGCCGTACCTGCTGCATCTTCTACTCATAATGGTCACAAGGATGAACAAGGGTCTCTACACAGGGTAAAGTGACAGTGCAGACCCCCATACATGTACAGTGACAGTGCGGACCCCCATACATGTACAGTGACAGTGCGGACCCCCATACATGTACAGTGACAGTGCGGACCCCTATACATGTATATAATGCACAGTGACAGTGCGGACCCCCATACATGTACAGTGACAGTGCGGACCCCCATACATGTATATAATGTACAGTGACAGTGCAGACCCCCATACATGTACAGTGACAGTGCGGACCCCCATACATGTATATAATGTACAGTGACAGTGCAGACCCCCATACATGTATATAATGTACAGTGACAGTGCGGACCCCCATACATGTATATAATGTACAGTGACAGTGCGGACCCCCATACATGTATATAATGTACAGTGACAGTGCAGACCCCCATACATGTATATACTGTATAGTGACAGTGCGGACCCCCATACATGTATATAATGTACAGTGACAGTGCAGACCCCCATACATGTATATACTGTATAGTGACAGTGCAGACCCCCATACATGTATATAATGTATAGTGACAGTGCGGACCCCCATACATGTATATAATGTACAGTGACAGTGCGGACCCCCATACATGTATATAATGTACAGTGACAGTGCGGACCCCCATACATGTATATAATGTACAGTGACAGTGCGGACCCCCATACATGTACAGTGACAGTGCGGACCCCCATACATGTATATAATGTACAGTGACAGTGCGGACCCCCATACATGTATAAAATGTACAGTGACAGTGCAGACCCCCATACATGTATATAATGTACAGTGACAGTGCAGACCCCCATACATGTACAGTGACAGTGCGGACCCCCATACATGTATATAATGTACAGTGACAGTGCAGACCCCCATACATGTATATAATGTACAGTGACAGTGCGGACCCCCATACATGTATATAATGTACAGTGACAGTGCGGACCCCCATACATGTATATAATGTACAGTGACAGTGCAGACCCCAATACATGTATATAATGTACAGTGACAGTGCAGACCCCCATACATGTATATAATGTACAGTGACAGTGCAGACCCCCATACATGTATATAATGTACAGTGACAGTGCGGACCTCCATACATGTATATAATGTACAGTGACAGTGCAGACCCCCATACATGTATATAATGTACAGTGACAGTGCGGACCCCCATACATGTATATAATGTACAGTGACAGTGCGGACCCCCATACATGTATATAATGTACAGTGACAGTGCGGACCCCCATACATGTACAGTGACAGTGCGGACCCCCATACATGTATATAATGTATAGTGACAGTGCAGACCCCCATACATGTATATAATTTATAGTGACAGTGCAGACCCCCATACATGTATATAATATATAGTGACAGTGCGGACCCCATACATGTATATAATGTACAGTGACAGTGCGGACCCCCATACATGTACAGTGACAGTGCGGACCCCCATACATGTATATAATGTATAGTGACAGTGCAGACCCCCATACATGTATATAATTTATAGTGACAGTGCAGACCCCCATACATGTATATAATGTATAGTGACAGTGCGGACCCCCATACATGTATATAATGTATAGTGACAGTGCAGACCCCCATACATGTATATAATGTATAGTGACAGTGCGGACCCCCATACATGTATATAATGTATAGTGACAGTGCGGACCCCCATACATGTATATAATGTATAGTGACAGTGCGGACCCCCATATATGTATATAATGTATAGTGACAGTGCGGACCCCCATACATGTATATAATGTACAGTGACAGTGCGGACCCCCATACATGTATATAATTTATAGTGACAGTGCAGACCCCCATACATGTATATAATGTATAGTGACAGTGCGGACCCCCATACATGTATATAATGTACAGTGACAGTGCGGACCCCCATACATGTATATAATATATAGTGACAGTGCGGACCCCATACATGTATATAATTTATAGTGACAGTGCGGACCCCCATACATGTATATAATGTATAGTGACAGTGCGGACCCCCATACATGTATATAATGTATAGTGACAGTGCAGACCCCCATACATGTATATAATGTATAGTGACAGTGCGGACCCCCATACATGTATATAATGTACAGTGACAGTGCGGACCCCCATACATGTACAGTGACAGTGCGGACCCCCATACATGTATATAATATATAGTGACAGTGCGGACCCCCATACATGTATATAATTTATAGTGACAGTGCGGACCCCCATACATGTATATAATGTATAGTGACAGTGCGGACCCCCATACATGTATATAATGTATAGTGACAGTGCAGACCCCCATACATGTATATAATGTATAGTGACAGTGCGGACCCCCATACATGTATATAATGTATAGTGACAGTGCGGACCCCCATACATGTATATAATGTATAGTGACAGTGCGGACCCCCATACATGTATATAATGTACAGTGACAGTGCGGACCCCATACATGTATATAATGTATAGTGACAGTGCGGACCCCCATACATGTATATAATGTATAGTGACAGTGCGGACCCCCATACATGTATATAATGTACAGTGACAGTGCGGACCCCCATACATGTATATAATGTATAGTGACAGTGCGGACCCCCATACATGTATATAATGTACAGTGACAGTGCGGACCCCATACATGTATATAATGTATAGTGACAGTGCAGACCCCCATACATGTATATAATGTACAGTGACAGTGCGGACCCCCATACATGTATATAATGTACAGTGACAGTGCGGACCCCATACATGTGTATAATTTATAGTGACAGTGCAGACCCCCATACATGTATATAATGTACAGTGACAGTGCGGACCCCCATACATGTATATAATGTACAGTGACAGTGCGGACCCCCATACATGTATATAATTTATAGTGACAGTGCAGACCCCCATACATGTATATAATGTACAGTGACAGTGCGGACCCCCATACATGTATATAATGTACAGTGACAGTGCGGACCCCATACATGTATATAATTTATAGTGACAGTGCGGACCCCCATACATGTATATAATGTATAGTGACAGTGCGGACCCCCATACATGTATATAATGTATAGTGACAGTGCAGACCCCCATACATGTATATAATGTATAGTGACAGTGCGGACCCCCATACATGTATATAATGTACAGTGACAGTGCGGACCCCCATACATGTACAGTGACAGTGCGGACCCCCATACATGTATATAATGTACAGTGACAGTGCGGACCCCCATACATGTATATAATGTATAGTGACAGTGCAGACCCCCATACATGTATATAATGTACAGTGACAGTGCAGACCCCCATACATGTATATAATGTATAGTGACAGTGCGGACCCCCATACACATATATAATGTACAGTGACAGTGCGGACCCCCATACATGTATATAATATATAGTGACAGTGCGGACCCCCATACATGTATATAATGTATAGTGACAGTGCGGACCCCCATACACATATATAATGTACAGTGACAGTGCGGACCCCCATACATGTATATAATATATAGTGACAGTGCGGACCCCATACATGTATATAATTTATAGTGACAGTGCAGACCCCCATACATGTATATAATGTATAGTGACAGTGCAGACCCCCATACATGTATATAATGTACAGTGACAGTGCGGACCCCCATACATGTATATAATGTATAGTGACAGTGCGGACCCCCATACATGTATATAATGTACAGTGACAGTGCAGACCCCCATACATGTATATAATGTATAGTGACAGTGCGGACCCCCATATATGTATATAATGTATAGTGACAGTGCGGACCCCCATACATGTATATAATGTACAGTGACAGTGCGGACCCCCATACATGTATATAATGTATAGTGACAGTGCGGACCCCCATACATGTATATAATGTATAGTGACAGTGCAGACCCCCATACATGTATATAATGTATAGTGACAGTGCGGACCCCCATACATGTATATAATGTACAGTGACAGTGCAGACCCCCATACATGTATATAATGTACAGTGACAGTGCAGACCCCCATACATGTATATAATGTACAGTGACAGTGCGGACCCCCATACATGTATATACTGTATAGTGACAGTGCGGACCCCCATACATGTATATAATGTACAGTGACAGTGCAGACCCCCATACATGTATATAATGTATAGTGACAGTGCAGACCCCCATACATGTATATAATGTACAGTGACAGTGCGGACCCCCATACATGTATATAATGTATAGTGACAGTGCAGACCCCCATACATGTATATAATGTACAGTGACAGTGCGGACCCCCATACATGTATATAATGTATAGTGACAGTGCGGACCCCATACATGTATATAATTTATAGTGACAGTGCGGACCCCCATACATGTATATAATGTATAGTGACATTGCGGACCCCCATACATGTATATAATTTATAGTGACAGTGCAGACCCCCATACATGTATATAATGTACAGTGACATTGCGGACCCCCATACATGTATATAATGTATAGTGACAGTGCAGACCCCCATACATGTATATAATGTACAGTGACAGTGCGGACCCCCATACATGTATATAATGTATAGTGACAGTGCGGACCCCATACATGTATATAATTTATAGTGACAGTGCGGACCCCCATACATGTATATAATGTATAGTGACAGTGCGGACCCTCATACATGTATATAATATATAGTGACAGTGCGGACCCCATACATGTATATAATGTACAGTGACAGTGCGGACCCTCATACATGTATATAATGTATAGTGACAGTGCGGACCCCATACATGTATATAATTTATAGTGACAGTGCAGACCCCCATACATGTATCAAATGTATAGTGACAGTGCGGACCCCCATACATGTATATAATATATAGTGACAGTGCGGACCCCCATACATGTATATACTGTATAGTGACAGTGCAGACCCCCATACATGTATATAATGTATAGTGACAGTGCAGACCCCCATACACGTATATAATGTACAGTGACATTGCGGACCCCCATACATGTATATAATGTACAGTGACAGTGCGGACCCCCATACATGTATATAATGTATAGTGACAGTGCAGACCCCCATACATGTATATAATGTACAGTGACAGTGCGGACCCCCATACATGTATATAATGTACAGTGACAGTGCGGACCCCTATATATGTATATAATGTATAGTGACAGTGAAGACCCCCATACATGTACAGTGACAGTGCAGACCCCCCCATACATGTATATAATGTACAGTGACAGTGCGGACCCCCATACATGTACAGTGACAGTGCGGACCCCCATACATGTATATAATGTATAGTGACAGTGCGGACCCCAATACATGTATATAATGTATAGTGACAATGCAGACCCCCATACATGTATATAATGTACAGTGACAGTGCGGACCCTCATACATGTATATAATGTACAGTGACAGTGCAGACCCCCATACATGTATATAATGTATAGTGACAATGCAGACCCCCATACATGTATATAATGTACAGTGACAGTGCGGACCCTCATACATGTATATAATGTATAGTGACAGTGCAGACCCCCATACATGTATATAATGTATAGTGACAATGCAGACCCCCATACATGTATATAATGTACAGTGACAGTGCGGACCCTCATACATGTATATAATGTACAGTGACAGTGCAGACCCCCATACATGTATATAATGTATAGTGACAGTGCAGACCCCCATACATGTATATAATGTACAGTGACAGTGCGGACCCCCATACATGTATATAATGTACAGTGACAGTGCGGACCCCCATACATGTATATAATGTATAGTGACAGTGCGGACCCCATACATGTATATAATTTATAGTGACAGTGCGGACCCCCATACATGTATATAATGTATAGTGACAGTGCGGACCCTCATACATGTATATAATATATAGTGACAGTGCGGACCCCATACATGTATATAATGTACAGTGACAGTGCAGACCCCCATACATGTATATAATTTATAGTGACAGTGCAGACCCCCATACATGTATCAAATGTATAGTGACAGTGCGGACCCCCATACATGTATATAATATATAGTGACAGTGCGGACCCCCATACATGTATATACTGTATAGTGACAGTGCGGACCCCCATACATGTACAGTGACAGTGCGGACCCCCATACATGTATATAATGTATAGTGACAGTGCGGACCCCCATACATGTATATAATGTACAGTGACAGTGCAGACCCCCATACATGTATATAATGTATAGTGACAGTGCAGACCCCCATACACGTATATAATGTACAGTGACATTGCGGACCCCCATACATGTATATAATGTATAGTGACAGTGCAGACCCCCATACATGTATATAATGTACAGTGACAGTGCGGACCCCCATACATGTATATAATGTACAGTGACAGTGCGGACCCCTATATATGTATATAATGTATAGTGACAGTGAAGACCCCCATACATGTACAGTGACAGTGCAGACCCCCCCATACATGTATATAATGTACAGTGACAGTGCGGACCCCCATACATGTACAGTGACAGTGCGGACCCCCATACATGTATATAATGTATAGTGACAGTGCGGACCCCAATACATGTATATAATGTACAGTGACAGTGCGGACCCCCATACATGTATATAATGTATAGTGACAATGCAGACCCCCATACATGTATATAATGTACAGTGACAGTGCGGACCCCTATATATGTATATAATGTATAGTGACAGTGCGGACCCCCATACATGTACAGTGACAGTGCGGACCCCCATACATGTATATAATGTATAGTGACAGTGCAGACCCCCATACATGTATATAATGTATAGTGACAGTGCGGACCCCCATACATGTATATAATGTATAGTGACAGTGCGGACCCCCATACACGTATATAATGTATAGTGACAGTGCGGACCCCCATACATGTATATAATGTATAGTGACAATGCAGACCCCCATACATGTACAGTGACAGTGCGGACCCCCATACATGTATATACTGTATAGTGACAGTGCAGACCCCCATACATGTATATAATATATAGTGACAGTGCGGACCCCATACATGTATATAATTTATAGTGACAGTGCAGACCCCCATACATGTACAGTGACAGTGCGGACCCCCATACATGTATATAATGTACAGTGACAGTGCGGACCCTCATACATGTATATAATGTACAGTGACAGTGCGGACCCCTATACATGTATATAATGTATAGTGACAGTGCGGACCCCCATACATGTATATAATATATAGTGACAGTGCGGACCCCATACATGTATATAATTTATAGTGACAGTGCAGACCCCCATACATGTATATAATGTACAGTGACAGTGCAGACCCCCATACATGTATATAATATATAGTGACAGTGCGGACCCCATACATGTATATAATGTACAGTGACAGTGCAGACCCCCATACATGTATATAATATATAGTGACAGTGCAGACCCCCATACATGTATATAATTTATAGTGACAGTGCGGACCCCCATACATGTATATAATGTATAGTGACAGTGCGGACCCCCATACACGTATATAATGTACAGTGACAGTGCAGACCCCCATACATGTATATAATGTATAGTGACAGTGCAGACCCCCATACATGTATATAATGTATAGTGACAGTGCGGACCCCCATACATGTATATAATGTACAGTGACAGTGCGGACCCCCATACATGTATATAATGTACAGTGACAGTGCGGACCCCCATACATGTATATAATGTACAGTGACAGTGCGGACCCCCATACATGTATATAATGTACAGTGACAGTGCGGACCCCCATACATGTATATAATGTACAGTGACAGTGCGGACCCCCATACATGTATATAATGTACAGTGACAGTGCGGACCCCCATACATGTATATAATGTACAGTGACAGTGCGGACCCCCATACATGTATATAATGTACAGTGACAGTGCGGACCCCCATACATGTATATAATGTATAGTGACAGTGCAGACCCCCATACACGTATATAATGTACAGTGACAGTGCAGACCCCCATACATGTATATAATGTACAGTGACAGTGCAGACCCCCATACACGTATATAATGTACAGTGACAGTGCAGACCCCCATACATGTATATAATGTACAGTGACAGTGCAGACCCCCATACACGTATATAATGTACAGTGACAGTGCAGACCCCCATACATGTATATAATGTATAGTGACAGTGCAGACCCCCATACATGTATATAATGTACAGTGACAGTGCGGACCCCCATACATGTATATAATGTACAGTGACAGTGCGGACCCCCATACATGTATATAATGTATAGTGACAGTGCAGACCCCCATACATGTATATAATGTACAGTGACAGTGCGGACCCCCATACATGTATATAATGTATAGTGACAGTGCAGACCCCCATACATGTATATAATGTACAGTGACAGTGCGGACCCCCATACACGTATATAATGTACAGTGACAGTGCGAACCCCCATACATGTATATAATGTACAGTGACAGTGCGGACCCCCATACATGCACAGTGACAGTGCGGACCCCCATACATGTATATAATGTACAGTGACAGTGCGGACCCCCATACATGTACAGTGACAGTGCGGACCCCCATACATGTATATAATATATAGTGACAGTGCAGACCCCCATACATGTACAGTGACAGTGCGGACCCCCATACATGTATATAATGTACAGTGACAGTGCGGACCCCCATACATGTATATAATGTACAGTGACAGTGCGGACCCCCATACATGTATATAATGTACAGTGACAGTGCAGACCCCCATACATGTATATAATGTATAGTGACAGTGCGGACCCCCATACATGTATATAATGTATAGTGACAGTGCGGACCCCCATACATGTACAGTGACAGTGCGGACCCCCATACATGTATATAATGTACAGTGACAGTGCAGACCCCCATACATGTATATACTGTATAGTGACAGTGCAGACCCCCATACATGTATATAATGTACAGTGACAGTGCAGACCCCCATACATGTATATAATGTATAGTGACAGTGCGGACCCCCATACATGTATATAATATATAGTGACAGTGCAGACCCCCATACATGTATATAATGTATAGTGACAGTGCGGACCCCCATACATGTATATAATGTATAGTGACAGTGCGGACCCCCATACATGTATATAATGTACAGTGACAGTGCAGACCCCCATACATGTATATAATGTACAGTGACAGTGCGGACCCCCATACATGTATATAATGTACAGTGACAGTGCGGACCCCCATACATGTATATAATGTATAGTGACAGTGCAGACCCCCATACATGTATATAATGTATAGTGACAGTGCGGACCCCCATACATGTATATAATGTATAGTGACAGTGCGGACCCCCATACATGTATATAATGTACAGTGACAGTGCAGACCCCCATACATGTATATAATGTACAGTGACAGTGCGGACCCCCATACATGTATATAATGTACAGTGACAGTGCGGACCCCCATACATGTACAGTGACAGTGCGGACCCCCATACATGTACAGTGACAGTGCGGACCCCCATACATGTATATAATGTATAGTGACAGTGCGGACCCCCATACATGCACAGTGACAGTGCGGACCCCCATACATGTATATAATGTACAGTGACAGTGCGGACCCCCATACATGTATATAATGTACAGTGACAGTGCGGACCCCATACATGCACAGTGACAGTGCGGACCCCATACTCCCTTCTTACGTGGATGCGGGGGTCCTGCAGGTCGTACGGCCTCATGAAGTCCTCGATGGGTTCTCCTAGGTTCTTCTCCAGGAGTCCTCGGATGAGTTGATATTTGGGGAGGTCCAGGGAGCAGTGTACGGAGGACAGGCTGCCATGAACCGACATGTCCGGGACACTATGGCTGATCTCCCTACAAGACAAAAAGATGAATTGTAATGAATCCGGGGCCCCGGGGCCCCTCCTCAGGGACCGGACGGCTCCACACACTCACCTATCCAGGTTCCTCTCCAGCTGAAGCTTCAGTCGGCAGGGTTCTGTGAGGAGACTGCCCCCTGTCTGTCTGACAAGGTAAGACGAGAACAAGAGGTCCGACCACGACTTCTCCTGACCTTCAGCCACGTCTCGGGGACACCTCTCTGCAGAAAAGATGTCCATGTCCTGAAGATCCACCACGATGCAGTCCAAGAGGCAGATGTGCTCCTCTACAAAGACAATAGGGCCCCATGAGAGGGTCCGCAGATAGATCGGGGGGAGATGAGGGGATAAGGGCTGGGTACACACTGTGCTGTCCGCCCCAGGTCAATAAAAGATGCTGACATATACCATGGCGTAGGGGAATCAGTGATTAAGTGTGGACCTCATCCTGCACATGATAAGTGTCCTGCACTGTATATATATATATTTAGTATCCTGCACTGTATATATATATATATTTAGTATCCTGCACTGTATATATATATATTTAGTATCCTGCACTGTATATATATATATATTTAGTATCCTGCACTGTATATATATATATATATATAGTATCCTGCACTGTATATATATATATTTAGTATCCTGCACTGTATATATATATATTTAGTATCCTGCACTGTATATATATATATATTTAGTATCCTGCACTGTATATATATATATATTTAGTATCCTGCACTGTATATATATATATTTAGTATCCTGCACTGTATATATATATATATTTAGTATCCTGCACTGTATATATATATATATTTAGTATCCTGCACTGTATATATATATATATTTAGTATCCTGCACTGTATATATATATATTTAGTATCCTGCACTGTATATATATATATATTTAGTATCCTGCACTGTATATATATATATATATAGTATCCTGCACTGTATATATATTTAGTATCCTGCACTGTATATATATATATATTTAGTATCCTGCACTGTATATATATATATATATATAGTATCCTGCACTGTATATATATTTAGTATCCTGCACTGTATATATATATATTTAGTATCCTGCACTGTATATATATATATTTAGTATCCTGCACTGTGTATATATATATTTAGTATTCTGCACTGTATATATATATATATATATTTAGTATCCTGCACTGTATATATATATATATTTAGTATCCTGCACTGTATATATATATATATTTAGTATCCTGCACTGTATATATATATATATATATATATATATTTAGTATCCTGCACTGTATATATATATATTTAGTATCCTGCACTGTATATATATATATATTTAGTATCCTGCACTGTATATATATATATATATATATTTAGTATTCTGCATTGTATATATATATATTTAGTATCCTGCACTGTATATATATATATATTTAGTATCCTGCACTGTATATATATATATATATATATTTAGTATCCTGCACTGTATATATATATATTTAGTATCCTGCACTGTGTATATATATATATATTTAGTATCCTGCACTGTATATATATATATATATATATTTAGTATTCTGCATTGTATATATATATATATATATTTAGTATCCTGCACTGTATATATATATATATTTAGTATCCTGCACTGTATATATATATATATATATTTAGTATCCTGCACTGTATATATATATATATTTAGTATCCTGCACTGTATATATATATATATTTAGTATCCTGCACTGTATATATATATATATTTAGTATCCTGCACTGTATATATATATATATATATATTTAGTATCCTGCACTGTATATATATATATATATATTTAGTATCCTGCACTGTGTATATATATATATTTAGTATCCTGCACTGTGTATATATATATATATTTAGTATCCTGCACTGTGTATATATATATATTTAGTATCCTGCACTGTGTATATATATATATATTTAGTATCCTGCACTGTATATATATATATATTTAGTATCCTGCATTGTATATATATATATATATATATTTAGTATCCTGCACTGTATATATATATATATATATTTAGTATCCTGCACTGTGTATATATATATATTTAGTATCCTGCACTGTATATATATATATATATATTTAGTATCCTGCACTGTATATATATATATATTTAGTATCCTGCACTGTATATATATATATATTTAGTATCCTGCATTGTATATATATATATATATATATTTAGTATCCTGCACTGTATATATATATATATATATTTAGTATCCTGCACTGTGTATATATATATATTTAGTATCCTGCACTGTGTATATATATATATATTTAGTATCCTGCACTGTATATATATATATATATATATATATTTAGTATTCTGCATTGTATATATATATATATATATTTAGTATCCTGCACTGTATATATATATATATTTAGTATCCTGCACTGTGTATATATATATATTTAGTATCCTGCACTGTATATATATATATATATATATATATTTAGTATTCTGCATTGTATATATATATATATATATTTAGTATCCTGCACTGTATATATATATATTTAGTATCCTGCACTGTATATATATATATTTAGTATTCTGCACTGTATATATATATATTTAGTATTCTGCACTGTATATATATATATATATTTAGTATCCTGCACTGTATATATATATATTTAGTATCCTGCACTGTATATATATATATATTTAGTATCCTGCACTGTATATATATATATATTTAGTATTCTGCACTGTATATATATATATATATATATATTTAGTATCCTGCACTGTATATATATATATCTAGTATCCTGCACTGTATATATATATATATATATATTTAGTATCCTGCACTGTATATATATATATATTAAGTATCCTGCACTGTATATATATATATATTTAGTATCCTGCACAGTATATATATATATATTTAGTGTCCTGCACTGTATATATATATATTTAGTATTCTGCACTGTATATATATATATATATATATATTTAGTATCCTGCACTGTATATATATATATATATATATATATATATATATATATATATATATATATATTTAGTATCCTGCACTGTATATATATATATATATATATATATATATATATATATATATATTTAGTATCCTGCACTGTATATATATATATATATATTTAGTATCCTGCACTGTATATATATATATATATTTAGTATCCTGCACTGTATATATATATATATTTAGTATCCTGCACTGTATATATATATATTTAGTATCCTGCACTGTATATATATATATATATATATATTTAGTATCCTGCACTGTATATATATATATATTTAGTATCCTGCACTGTATATATATATATTTAGTATCCTGCACTGTATATATATATATATATATATTTAGTATCCTGCACTGTATATATATATATATTTAGTATCCTGCACTGTATATATATATATATATATATATTTAGTATCCTGCACTGTATATATATATATTTAGTATCCTGCACTGTATATATATATATATATATATTTAGTATCCTGCACTGTATATATATATATATTTAGTATCCTGCACTGTGTATATATATATTTAGTATCCTGCACTGTATATATATATATATATTTAGTATCCTGCACTGTATATATATATATATATTTAGTGTCCTGCACTGTATATATATATATATTTAGTATCCTGCACTGTATATATATATATATTTAGTGTCCTGCACTGTATATATATATATTTAGTATTCTGCACTGTATATATATATATATATATATATATTTAGTATCCTGCACTGTATATATATATATATTTAGTATCCTGCACTGTGTATATATATATTTAGTATCCTGCACTGTATATATATATATATATTTAGTATCCTGCACTGTATATATATATATATATATATATTTAGTATCCTGCACTGTATATATATATATATTTAGTATCCTGCACTGTATATATATATATATATATATATATATATATATATATATATATATTTAGTATCCTGCACTGTATATATATATATATATATTTAGTATCCTGCACTGTATATATATATATATATATATTTAGTATCCTGCACTGTATATATATATATATATATATTTAGTATCCTGCACTGTATATATATATATTTAGTATCCTGCACTGTATATATATATATTTAGTATCCTGCACTGTATATATATATATTTAGTATCCTGCACTGTATATATATATATTTAGTATTCTGCACTGTATATATATATATATTTAGTATCCTGCACTGTATATATATATATTTAGTATCCTGCACTGTATTTATATATATATTTAGTATCCTGCACTGTATATATATATATATATTTAGTATCCTGCACTGTGTATATATATATTTAGTATCCTGCACTGTATATATATATATTTAGTATCCTGCACTGTATATATATATATATTTAGTATCCTGCACTGTGTATATATATATTTAGTATCCTGCACTGTATATATATATATTTAGTATCCTGCACTGTATATATATATATATTTAGTATCCTGCACTGTGTATATATATATTTAGTATCCTGCACTGTATATATATATATATTTAGTATCCTGCACTGTATATATATATATATTTAGTATCCTGCACTGTGTATATATATATTTAGTATCCTGCACTGTATATATATATATTTAGTATCCTGCACTGTATTTATATATATATTTAGTATCCTGCACTGTATATATATATATATATATATTTAGTATCCTGCACTGTGTATATATATATTTAGTATCCTGCACTGTATATATATATATTTAGTATCCTGCACTGTATATATATATATTTAGTATCCTGCACTGTATATATATATATTTAGTGTCCTGCACTGTATATATATATATTTAGTATCCTGCACTGTATATATATATATTTAGTATCCTGCACTGTATATATATATATATATATATATATATATATATATATATATATATATTTAGTATCCTGCACTGTATATATATATATATATATATTTAGTATCCTGCACTGTATATATATATATATATTTAGTATCCTGCACTGTATATATATATATATATTTAGTATCCTGCACTGTATATATATATATATATATTTAGTGTCCTGCACTGTATATATATATATTTAGTATCCTGCACTGTATATATATATATTTAGTATCCTGCACTGTATATATATATATATATATATATATATATATATATATATATATATATTTAGTATCCTGCACTGTATATATATATATATATATTTAGTATCCTGCACTGTGTATATATATATTTAGTATCCTGCACTGTATATATATATATATATATATTTAGTATCCTGCACTGTGTATATATATATATTTAGTATCCTGCACTGTATATATATATATATATATATATATATATTTAGTATCCTGCACTGTATATATATATATTTAGTATCCTGCACTGTATATATATATATTTAGTATCCTGCACTGTATATATATATATATTTAGTATTCTGCACTGTATATATATATATATATATATATTTAGTATCCTGCACTGTGTATATATATATTTAGTATCCTGCACTGTATATATATATATATTTAGTATCCTGCACTGTATATATATATATATTTAGTATCCTGCACTGTATATATATATATATTTAGTATCCTGCACTGTGTATATATATATTTAGTATCCTGCACTGTATATATATATATATATTTAGTATCCTGCACTGTGTATATATATATTTAGTATCCTGCACTGTATATATATATATATATATATATTTAGTATCCTGCACTGTATATATATATATATTTAGTATCCTGCACTGTATATATATATATATATTTAGTATCCTGCACTGTGTATATATATATTTAGTATCCTGCACTGTATATATATATATATATATATATTTAGTATCCTGCACTGTATATATATATATATATATATATATATATTTAGTATCCTGCACTGTATATATATATGTATATATATATATTTAGTATTCTGCACTGTATATATATATATATTTAGTATCCTGCACTGTGTATATATATATATATATATATATATATATATATATATATATATATATATATTTTTAGTATCCTGCACTGTATATATATATATATTTAGTATCCTGCACTGTATATATATATATTTAGTGTCCTGCACTGTATATATATATTTAGTGTCCTGCACTGTATATATATATTTAGTGTCCTGCACTGTATATATATATATATATATATATATATATATATTTAGTATCCTGCACTGTATATATATATATATATATTTAGTATCCTGCACTGTATATATATATATATTTAGTATCCTGCACTGTATATATATATATTTAGTATCCTGCACTGTATATATATATATTTAGTATCCTGCACTGTATATATATATATATTTAGTATCCTGCACTGTATATATATATAGATATATATATTTAGTATCCTGCACTGTATATATATATATTTAGTATCCTGCACTGTATATATATATATATATATTTAGTATCCTGCACTGTATATATATATATATATATTTAGTATCCTGCACTGTATATATATAGATAGATATATTTAGTATCCTGCACTGTATATTTATATATATATTTAGTATTCTGCACTGTATATATATATATATATATTTAGTATTCTGCACTGTATATATATATATATATTTAGTATCCTGCACTGTATATATATATATATTTAGTATCCTGCACTGTATATATATATATATATTTAGTATCCTGCACTGTATATATATATATATTTAGTATCCTGCACTGTATATATATATATATATATATATTTAGTATTCTGCACTGTATATATATATATATATATTTAGTATTCTGCATTGTATATATATATATATATTTAGTATCCTGCACTGTATATATATATATATATATTTAGTATCCTGCACTGTATATATATATATATATTTAGTATCCTGCACTGTATATATATATATATATTTAGTATCCTGCACTGTGTATATATTTAGTATCCTGCACTGTATATATATATATTTAGTATCCTGCACTGTGTATATATATATTTAGTATCCTGCACTGTATATATATATATTTAGTATCCTGCACTGTGTATATATATATTTAGTATCCTGCACTGTATATATATATATATATATATATTTAGTATCCTGCACTGTATATATATATATATTTAGTATCCTGCACTGTATATATATATATATATATTTAGTATCCTGCACTGTGTATATATTTAGTATCCTGCACTGTATATATATATATTTAGTATCCTGCACTGTATATATATATATTTAGTATCCTGCACTGTATATATATATATATATTTAGTATCCTGCACTGTATATATATATATATATTTAGTGTCCTGCATAGTATAAGGGACGCGCTGTATGAGGATCTTCATGTCCGTCAGGTTCTTACCGGGATCACCAGGACCGTCCTCGGAGGTTTGTGTTTCCTTCTTAGACTGTGAAGCCATGCCGAGCCCGTCCGCACACTCATGGTGCACGCTCCGCCTCTCCTCGCTCCGCCTCTCCTCGCTCCGCCTCTCCTCGCTCCGCCTCTCCTCGCTCCGCCTCTCCTCGCTCCGCCTCTCCTCGCTCCGCCTCTCCTCGCTCCGCCTCTCCTCGCTCTCTCTAGAATGATGTTTGTGTTCTGGAGTCACAATAGGTGATGAGGATTTACCCAAACTCTAAGAGAAAGAGAAGAACATGGAAAGATATCTCCATATTATCTAAAGCGGACGAGATTTATCCATATTATTAATATTCTCTAAAGATTTATCTAGATAATTAATAATACCCAGAGACTTTTCTATATTATTAGTATTATCTATATTATCAATATTATTCAGAGATTTATCTGTATTATTATTATTCAGAGATTTATCTGTATTATTATTATTCAGAGATTTATCTGTATTATTATTATTATTATTATTCAGAGATTTATCTGTATTATTATTATTATTCAGAGATTTATCTGTATTATTAATATTATCCAGAGATTTATCTGTATTATTATCATTCAGAGATTTATCTGTATTATTAATATTATTCAGAGATTTATCTGTATTATTATTATTCAGAGATTTATCTGTATTATTATTATTATTCAGAGATTTATCTGTATTATTATTATTATTCAGAGATTTATCTGTATTATTATTATTATTCAGAGATTTATCTGTATTATTATTATTATTCAGAGATTTATCTGTATTATTATTATTCAGAGATTTATCTGTATTATTATTATTCAGAGATTTATCTGTATTATTATTATTCAGAGATTTATCTGTATTATTAATATTATTCAGAGATTTATCTGTATTATTATTATTATTCAGAGATTTATCTGTATTATTAATATTATTCAGAGATTTATCTGTATTATTATTATTATTCAGAGATTTATCTGTATTATTAATATTATTCAGAGATTTATCTGTATTATTATTATTATTCAGAGATTTATCTGTATTATTAATATTATTCAGAGATTTATCTGTATTATTATTATTCAGAGATTTATCTGTATTATTATTATTCAGAGATTTATCTGTATTATTAATATTATCCAGAGATTTATCTGTATTATTATTATTCAGAGATTTATCTGTATTATTATTATTATTCAGAGATTTATCTGTATTATTATTATTATTCAGAGATTTATCTGTATTATTATTATTCAGAGATTTATCTGTATTATTAATATTATCCAGAGATTTATCTGTATTATTATTATTATTATTCAGAGATTTATCTGTATTATTATTATTCAGAGATTTATCTGTATTATTATTATTATTCAGAGATTTATCTGTATTATTATTATTCAGAGATTTATCTGTATTATTATTATTATTATTCAGAGATTTATCTGTATTATTAATATTATTATTCAGAGATTTATCTGTATTATTATTATTATTCAGAGATTTATCTGTATTATTATTATTATTCAGAGATTTATCTGTATTATTATTATTATTCAGAGATTTATCTGTATTATTATTATTCAGAGATTTATCTGTATTATTATTATTATTCAGAGATTTATCTGTATTATTATTATTATTCAGAGATTTATCTGTATTATTATTATTATTAGAGATTTATCTGTATTATTAATATTATTCAGAGATTTATCTGTATTATTAATATTATCCAGAGATTTATCTGTATTATTAATATTATCCAGAGATTTATCTGTATTATTATTATTATTATTCAGAGATTTATCTGTATTATTATTATTATTCAGAGATTTATCTGTATTATTAATATTATTCAGAGATTTATCTGTATTATTATTATTATTCAGAGATTTATCTGTATTATTATTATTATTCAGAGATTTATCTGTATTATTATTATTATTAGAGATTTATCTGTATTATTAATATTATTCAGAGATTTATCTGTATTATTATTATTATTCAGAGATTTATCTGTATTATTATTATTATTAGAGATTTATCTGTATTATTAATATTATTCAGAGATTTATCTGTATTATTATTATTATTATTCAGAGATTTATCTGTATTATTATTATTATTATTCAGAGATTTATCTGTATTATTATTATTCAGAGATTTATCTGTATTATTATTATCAGAGATTTATCTGTATTATTATTATTATTATTCAGAGATTTATCTGTATTATTATTATCAGAGATTTATCTGTATTATTATTATTATTATTCAGAGATTTATCTGTATTATTATTATTCAGAGATTTATCTGTATTATTATTATTATTCAGAGATTTATCTGTATTATTATTATTATTCAGAGATTTATCTGTATTATTATTATTATTCAGAGATTTATCTGTATTATTATTATTCAGAGATTTATCTATATTATTATTATTCAGAGATTTATCTGTATTATTATTATTATTCAGAGATTTATCTGTATTATTATTATTCAGAGATTTATCTATATTATTATTATTCAGAGATTTATCTGTATTATTATTATTCAGAGATTTATCTGTATTATTAATATTATTCAGAGATTTATCTGTATTATTAATATTATCCAGAGATTTAAATGGAATAGTACTTACACTTCAAAAAGTACAAAAAAATGTAAAGAAAGAAGAAAAGAAAGGGGGGCACCATAAGCCTCCAGACTAATACCAGATATACTGGTACATGATGACTAAATTAGATAGATAATAGAACTGTGCGTCATATTGATGATGAGAAAAATAAATAAAAATTTAATTATGCAATAAAAAACAATTAATTATAAAAATAATAATATTAATAACAGTTTCCTTACACAGGGCCCTTGTGGGGAGGTAAATATAAAACATACAATAAAAAATGCAATAAAATGTAGTAAAAACCCGCCAAGTATGCATCGAGTTCCACTAGTCCGGCATCTGAAGGATCGGCAAAGTTCACAATCTGTGATTGTATGATAAAGTCCGCATAGATATATGGTAAATCTCCAAATTTACACAACAGATCAACCATTTATAGTTACCGGCTTATGATGGAAAAGCAGTTCATAGAAGATGGTGGAAGATGCCGCTGTATGCTGGACGTCCGGGAGGTAGATGGTGTGCGGACCCGAGGCTGTCTAAGAGCGCTGGAGATGGAAACCGCCTCGTGGAGGAAACCTCAGCGTCTGACGTCAGCCCGGTAAGAATGGAAGAGAGTCCGGCAAGGTGGAATGCTGGATTAGGGGATTAGAGAACAAGCGGCTGTATAGTGGAGGATAGCCGTCCTTCAGGGATTGCAGTAGAGTTGCGGTATTATTGCGGTAGTTTTCTCTAGACGCGTTTCAGGGTACTTAGTGCAATGACCCTTTCCTCAGTATTAATATTGTGTTAAGGAAGCAACAAGTCCTTTCTATACATATATATATATATATATATATACCTGTTTAGGTATCAACAGGTGAAAATCTCCTTTGGTATATCACAAAAAGCGGGATGGATTAATACAATTCTATATCAAAGATACAAAACATTACTTGTAACCTTTAGAAAGATGGTATAAAATAATGAATAAGCATAAGGGAAATGAAAATGAGAACAATATATACAAAAAATATACAAAAAATGCACACGAAAATAAATACAGTAACATAGGAAATAGAGCAGTGATAGTATAAGTGGATAATAAAATTAAATAGATAATAGTAAATAAAAAATGAATATAAAAATAAAGACAAAAAAATGAAAAAAGTTTAGTAATAAAAGAAAAAAAAATAGAAAAATAAGAAATAGAAAAGAAAAATAGAAAAATAATAAATAGGACAGAGATATAAACGTTGTGTGGATGAAATAACAAGTAGAACACAGAATAGAATTACAGTGAAATACATATGAAAGATATCTTGACACGTGGAGAATGGATATAGGGTGCATCATGGTCTCCAACGGGGCCCCAAAATTGAACATCCGTGGGAAAGCAAAATAAACCCTATAAGAAACCGAACAATTCAACATTTTTATTCAAACCACTGGGTTCCAAAGTATTGAACTCCTCCATTTTCTGACTTTCTGCCCCAGACATCCTAACAATGTAGCTTCCACCTCTCCAATCCTTCCCAATTATCTGTAGACCGGTGTAAGAAAAAACAGTGGTTGACTATGGTTTTAGATACGGTAGAATACGGTTCACTCCGGTCGGCTCATTGCAATGGATTACATACGGGACCGCAAACAGCAGGATACGGGAGCGCCAGTTTTTAGCTCTCCCCTGCCTATACGCTCCTGTATGGGGAGAAGCGTGACGTGAACCCGGCCTTATGAATATCTGTGAAGGGGGCTGATAGGGGAGGTTTTACATTTCCATTTGTATATTTGTTCCATGTTCCGCAATCCGTACTTTCACAGCTCTTGGGTCCTTCCTATGTGTTGTTTTCTGCAGCCACATTGAATTAAATATAAAGCCCACTTGTATGGCACGAAATATGATCATTAATTGTCCATTTAAATTCTGAGGTGCATGATGCCACCTCTAGAGTTTTTTTGGGGCCTTTCACTTTTAGACAATTGGGGCACATCCCACATCTATAGAAACCTTTAGTGTTTAGCCAGGTCTTGGAATTAAATGGGTTCTGGGAGGGGATTTTACACTGGGTGCTATGGTTTTCCCTAAGTTCGGGGCTTTTGTGTATACTATGGGGGCCCATCCCCCTATGTCCTTATCCTGTTTGATTATATGCCAATGCTTCTTTATAATTTTGCTTCTTCATCATGCACCTCAGAATTTTAATGGACAATTAAAGGGGTACTACCGTGATGACAACTTACCCCCTATCTAAAGAATAAGGGGATAAGTTGCCTGATGGCGCACGCAGCACCCCGCTCTCATCAGGCCCCGGAGCGAACATCCGCTCCGGGTCTGATGACTGGGGCGGTGATCGTGATGTCACAGCTCCGCCCCCGTGTGACGTCACGCTCCGCCCCTCAATGCAAGTCTATGGCAGGCGGCGAGACAGCTGTCTCGCCCCCTGCCATAGACTTACATTGAGGGGCGGAGCGTGACGTTACATGGGGGCGGAGCCGTGACGTCACGATACTCCGGCCCCGTGATCTGCAGTCATCAGGCCCGGAGCGGATGTTCGATCCGGGGCCTGATGAGAGCGGGGTGCTGCGTGCAAGATCACGGGGCTCCCCAGCGGCGGGAGCCCGTGGAATCAGGCAACTTATCCCTTATCCTTTAGATAGGGGATAAGTTGTTAGCGCGGTAATACCCCTTTAATGATCATATTTCGTGCCATACAAGTGGGCTTTATATTTAATTCAATGTGGCTGCAGAAAACAACACATAGGAAGGACCCAAGAGCTGTGAAAGTACGGATTGCGGAACATGTAACAAATATACAAATGGAAATGTAAAACCTCCCCTATCAGCCCCCTTCACAGATATTCATAAGGCCGGGTTCACGTCACGCTTCTCCCCATACAGGAGCGTATAGGCAGGGGAGAGCTAAAAACTGGCGCTCCCGTATCCTGCTGTTTGCGGTCCCGTATGTAATCAATTGCAATGAGCCGACCGGAGTGAACCGTATTCTACCGTATCTAAAACCATAGTCAACCACAGTTTTTTCTTACACCGGTCTACAGATAATTGGGAAGGATTGGAGAGGTGGAAGCTACATTGTTAGGATGTCTGGGGCAGAAAGTCAGAAAATGGAGGAGTTCAATACTTTGGAACCCAGTGGTTTGAATAAAAATGTTGAATTGTTCGGTTTCTTATAGGGTTTATTTTGCTTTCCCACGGATGTTCAATTTTGGGGCCCCGTTGGAGACCATGATGCACCCTATATCCATTCTCCACGTGTCAAGATATCTTTCATATGTATTTCACTGTAATTCTATTCTGTGTTCTACTTGTTATTTCATCCACACAACGTTTATATCTCTGTCCTATTTATTATTTTTCTATTTTTCTTTTCTATTTCTTATTTTTCTATTTTTTTTTCTTTTATTACTAAACTTTTTTCATTTTTTTGTCTTTATTTTTATATTCATTTTTTATTTACTATTATCTATTTAATTTTATTATCCACTTATACTATCACTGCTCTATTTCCTATGTTACTGTATTTATTTTCGTGTGCATTTTTTGTATATTTTTTGTATATATTGTTCTCATTTTCATTTCCCTTATGCTTATTCATTATTTTATACCATCTTTCTAAAGGTTACAAGTAATGTTTTGTATCTTTGATATAGAATTGTATTAATCCATCCCGCTTTTTGTGATATACCAAAGGAGATTTTCACCTGTTGATACCTAAACAGGTATATATATATATATATATATATGTATAGAAAGGACTTGTTGCTTCCTTAACACAATATCAATACTGAGGAAAGGGTCATTGCACTAAGTACCCTGAAACGCGTCTAGAGAAAACTACCGCAATAATACCGCAACTCTACTGCAATCCCTGAAGGACGGCTATCCTCCACTATACAGCCGCTTGTTCTCTAATCCCCTAATCCAGCATTCCACCTTGCCGGACTCTCTTCCATTCTTACCGGGCTGACGTCAGACGCTGAGGTTTCCTCCACGAGGCGGTTTCCATCTCCAGCGCTCTTAGACAGCCTCGGGTCCGCACACCATCTACCTCCCGGACGTCCAGCATACAGCGGCATCTTCCACCATCTTCTATGAACTGCTTTTCCATCATAAGCCGGTAACTATAAATGGTTGATCTGTTGTGTAAATTTGGAGATTTACCATATACAGTGCTCCCTCAAGTTACAATATTAATTGGTTCTGGGACGACCATTGTATGTTGAGACCATTGTATGTTGAGACCATTGTATGTTGAGACCATAACTCTATGGAAACCTGATCATTGGTTCTGAAGCCCCCAAAATGTCACCCAAAAAATAGGAAAATGCGAGGAATAAAGAAAAATATTAGACATCTAATACCGATAAAAGAAATCCTTACATATAAAAGTAAGAAAAAGCTGCTGGGAACTGTAAATCACTGTCTATGTCCGTGTTTCCCAACCAGGGTGCCTCCAGCTGTTGCAAAACTACAACTCCCAGCATGCCCGGACAGCCAACGGCTGTCCAGGCATGCTGGGAGTTGTAGTTTTGCAACAGCTGGAGGCACCCTGGTTGGGTAACAATGGTTTAATTAGAGGACAGGAGCTTCTTTAGGGTCCCATACAGTACACACAGTGTCCCAAATGGAGCCGCCCTTACTTGGTGTCCAAAGGAAAGTAGTACAGAAGTTGTAGTTCATCCCTATACTGTAGGAGGCGCTACCAGACACCAGTCAGTGCATACGCTTCAGTAATACAGGTAAAGAGTACAGAACATGTAATACCTCCCTGTACTGTAGGGGGCGCTACCAGACACCAGTCAGTGCATACACTTCAGTAATACAGGTAAAGAGTACAGAACATGTAATACCTCCCTGTACTGTAGGAGACGCTACCAGACACCAGTCAGTGCATACACTTCAGCAATACAGGTAAAGAGTACAGAACATGTAATACCTCCCTGTACTGTAGGGGGCGCTACCAGACACCAGTCACTGCATACACTTCAGTAATACAGGTAAAGAGTACAGAACATGTAATATCTCCCTGTACTGTAGGGGACGCTACCAGACATCAGTCAGTGCATACACTTCAGTAATACAGGTAAAGAGTACAGAACATGTAATACCTCACTGTACTGTAGGAGACGCTACCAGACACCAGTCAGTGCATACACTTCAGTAATACAGGTAAAGAGTACAGAACATGTAATACCTCCCTGTACTGTAGGGGGCGCTACCAGACACCAGTCAGTGCATACACTTCAGTAATACAGGTAAAGAGTACAGAACATGTAATACCTCCCTGTACTGTAGGGGGCGCTACCAGACACCAGTCAGTGTATACACTTCAGTAATACAGGTAAAGAGTACAGAACATGTAATACCTCCCTGTACTGTAGGGGGCGCTACCAGACACCAGTCAGTACATACACTTCAGCAATACAGGTAAAGTGTACAGAACATGTAATACCTCCCTGTACTGTAGGGGGCGCTACCAGACACCAGTCAGTACATACACTTCAGCAATACAGGTAAAGAGTACAGAACATGTAATACCTCCCTGTACTGTAGGGGGCGCTACCAGACACCAGTCACTGCATACACTTCAGTAATACAGGTAAAGAGTACAGAACATGTAATACCTCCCTGTACTGTAGGGGGCGCTACCAGACACCAGTAAGTGCATACACTTCAGTAATACAGGTAAAGAGTACAGAACATGTAATACCTCCCTGTACTGTAGGGGGCGCTACCAGACACCAGTCACTGCATACACTTCAGTAATACAGGTAAAGAGTACAGAACATTTAATACCTCCCTGTACTGTAAGGGGCGCTACCGGACACCAGTCAGTGTATACACTTCAGTAATACAGGTAAAGAGTACAGAACATGTAATACCTCCCTGTACTGTAGGGGGCGCTACCAGACACCAGTCACTGCATACACTTCAGTAATACAGGGGTTTTACCAGTGAAATGCCTATTCTGATTGGTCGGTTCTTCCTGCCATTGACACGATTCACAGATCTGGACTGTCTGTACATTGTATGTTGAGTCTGGTTTCAAGTTACAATGGTCCAGAAAAAAACATTGTATGTTGAAACTATTGTATGTTGAGGCCATTGTAAGTTGAGGGATCACTGTATCTATGCGGACTTTATCATACAATCACGGATTGTGAACTTTGCCGATCCTTTAGATGCCGGACTAGTGGAACTCGATGCATACTAGGCGTTTTTTTTACTACATTTTATTGCATTTTTTATTGTATGTTTTATATTTACCTCCCCACAAGGGCCCTGTGTAAGGAAACTGTTATTAATATTATTATTTTTTATAATTAATTGTTTTTTATTGCATAAATTTAAAAAATATCTTTTTCTCATCATCAATATGACGCACAGTTCTATTATCTATCTAATTTAGTCATCATGTACCAGTATATCTGGTATTAGTCTGGAGGCTTATGGTGCCCCCCTTTCTTTTCTTCAGATTTGTAAATTACTTCTATTTAAAAATCTTAATCCTTTCAGTACTTATTAGCAGCTGTATGTTATAGGGGAAATTCTCTTCTTTTTGAATTTCATTTTTGTGTTGTTCACAGTGCTCTCTACTGACACCTCTGTCCATGTCAGGAACTGTCCAGAGCAGCATAGGTTTGCTAAGGGGATTTTCTCCTGCTCTGGACAGTTCCTGATACGGGCATCAGGTGTCAGCAGAGAGCACTGTGGACAACACAAAAAAATAAAAGAAATTCAATAAGAAAAGAATTTCCTCTGTAGCATACAGCTTCTAATAAGTACTGGAAGGGTAAAGATTTTTTAATAGAAGTAATTTACAAATCTGTTTAACTTTCTGGCACCAGTTGATTAAAAAATAAATAAATAAAAAAAATGTTTTCCACCGGAGTACCCCTTTAATATAATCTAGAAATGTATCTATATCATTTATATTATCTAGAAATTTAACTATATCATTTATTCCCTGCTGATATTTAGGGCAGAAAGGGATAAAGAGGTCGGGGGGGAGGGGGCGCATTATGCGAAAGTAAAAATGATGCAGTGGTCCTTGGGGGGGGGGGGTTGTGGTATTAGGGCTAGAAGGGGATAAAGGGGTCTTGGGGGGGAGGCATAAAAGTCAAAGTAAAAATGATGCAGGGGTCTTGAGGGGGGGGGGGCGGGGGTAGTGGCGTTAGGGCTAGAAGGGTAGAGAGGGGGGGCAGAAAATTGAAGAAGAATGGTGCAGGGGTCTTGGTGGGTGAGGAGCGTTCGGGCAAAAGGGGATAGAGTGGTCTGAAGGAGCAGAAATGATCAAAGAAGAATGATGTAGGGGAGGATGTAGAGGTCAGGAGGGCAGAGGAGTCTGGGGGAATCTGAAGGAGGAGGGGAAAGATGGGTCTGGACCTAGGTGTCTGGAGGGACTTAAGGCCCATCCATTGAGGACATTCCTCTGGAGGAAATCCTAAAGTTTTCAATGGTTTTCTGCTGCTCTGTGCATAGTATGGAATCACTGCAGTGGAATTCCCCCAGCAGAATTGATATAAACCGCGAGAACGAACATGTTCATTCTTTGGGTGGACGTCCATTCTGCTGGTGTAATTCCACCGGACTGCATTGTCATCTATAGAGATGGCGCACATCCGCACAACCCTACCACCAATGGCGCCTGATGCAAGCGGACATTCCTCCAACTAAATGTCCACAGTGTGGAGAACCCCTTAGGGGTCTGAGGAGGGGAAAATGGGTCTGGGGGAGTACAGGGTTGGGATTCTGACAAACAGAGGAAACAGTGTCTGGCAGTATTATTTTAGGGGTCATGCTGTCTGGCAGGGTTATAATGATTATTGTTGTCCTACAGAGGAGCAGGATCTACTAACAAAGTAACCAATGATGTGAAAAGATGACGAAGAAAAGTAAAGACAACAGAGAAGACGTCTCCTGTGAGTCATTATACAATTGTGTAATTGTGTACAAATGGAATGGAGAGGTGTCTGCGGTTAACCACAACGTTCTAATTGGGGCCAAGAGGTTAACCAGCAGATGGATCCGTCACACAATTGTGTATTCTCCTGACTGACCCATCAGAGCTGGAGTCATTATACAATTGTGTATTCTCCTGACTGTCCCATGAGAGCTGGAGTCATTATACAATTGTGTATTCTCCTGACTGTCCGATCAGAGCTGGAGTCCTTATACAATTTGTTACAACACTCCCCGACTGGTAGAGGAAGCCGCGGCTTGGAATGATCCCCTTCTCCAGGAACGCAGGTTGGTTCCAGCCGACCGTCCAACTCCCGACCGGAGGATACGAACGCGGCCGCTCCCGATCAGCAAATCAGTCGAACTCCTTCCATAGCTAGAAATAACGAAAGCGCTGTCCCAATAGTAATTCCCCCCCATAAACAAGACCAGCTCCGTCTTGAGGGTCAAACAGGAATGACTTTAATGGCTCTACCTGCCTGGTATTTATGCAGGTCTCCACCAGGTGGACACTCCCCTAGGGGACCTGATGGAAGACTGTAAAACATAGTGGACAGTAGCCAATCGCAGTGGCTTCAACATAAGCCCTTCCCACTTTACCCATACCTCCCTCCTGTCTATCTCCCAGACAACTGGGAAGAAATCCAATTATCTCCCAGGATGAAGAAATTCAATTATCTCCCAGGACAGAGACATCCCAGAACACAACAAGAAAAGACATTGAAACATATAAATGACTAAATAGAAGGCGGGCGGCAGCTTCCAGCGGTGTTTGGTAGATAAAGGGTCCGTTTTTAGTTCCATAGGATTTGTACCGAACACTGCTGATTTTTCCTCGGGTCCCAAAAACGGCCGCCGCCTCGTGGTCGGCAAATGACGACCACCCGTACGAATGGAATGGAGAGGTGTCTGCGGTTAACCACAACGTTCTAATTGGGGCCAAGAGGTTAACGTGCAGATGGATCCGTCACACAGCTCCCACCTTGTGGGACACTCCGACTGACCCGGCTTGACCCTTTTGGCGGGTCAACTTGGGGATGACCGGACTAGGAGGTGGTAAGAACGTTGGTTTGCCGAGACAATCCATCTGCATTCCCGTTCTGCTTACCGGGTCGGTAGCTGATGGTGAAGTTATAAGATTGTAAGGCCAAACTCCACCGCAGCAGTCTTCCATTGTCTCCTGAAACCCGGTTAAGCCATACTAGGGGATTGTGGTCCGTCACAAGGGAAAATTCCTGTCCATACAAATAAGAGCTTAACTTTTTCAATGCCCAAACCAGGGCCAAGCATTCCTTCTCCACTGCCGCATAACTCACTTCTCGGGGTAACAGCTTTCTACTGAGATATGCGACAGGGTGTTCTCCTCCATCTTCACCGACCTGGCTCGGCACAGCCCCCAGTCCAAACATGGAAGCATCTGTGTGGACGAGAAACCATTTGTTAGGGACTGGGGCAGCCAGGACAGGGGCATTCACAAGAGCTTGTTTAAGGGCTTGAAACGCAGCTTCACAAGCTGGAGACCACAGGACCTGCTTAGGGAGATTTTTCTTGGTCAGGTCAGTCGGGGGTTTAGCAATAGTTCTGTAGTCGGGGACAAAGCGTCTATAGTACCCTGCTGTCCCTAAGAAGGCTAGCACCTGGGTCTTAGTTATAGGTGTGGGCCAGTTAGCTACTGCCTCTATCTTGGCTGGCTCGGGTCTCTGGCTCCCACACCCCACTCAGTGACCCAGGTATTGCACTTCAGCCATGCCTAAATGGCACTTTTCTGGCTTCAATGTCAGGCCAGCGGCCCGAATTTTGTCCAGGACTACCCCTACATGCACCAGGTGTTCCTCCCAGGACCCACTGTAGATCGCAAAATCATCCAGGTATGCACAAGCGAATTCCTGGAATCCATCGAGAAGTCTATCCACCATGCGCTAGAAGGTAGCCGGGGCATTCTTCATCCCAAAGGGCATGACCTTGAATTGGTACAAGCCAAATGGGGTGACGAAGGCCGACTTGGCAATGGCAATGCGGTCTAATAATTCATCTACCCGGGGCATCGGGTAGGCGTCAGTGGTGGTCCGCTCGTTGAGTCGCCTGTAGTCCACACAGAACCGAGTGGTCCCATCCTTCTTAGGCACCAGGACTACAGGTGAAGCCCACGGGCTATCGGAGGGTTCGGTGACCCCAAGCTGGGTCATCTGCTGTATCTTCTTCCGCATTCCTTCTCGGACTGCTTCAGGGATACGTTAAGGGTGTTTTCGCAGAGGGTTCTGTCCAGGGGTCTCTACCTTATGTACAGTTAGGGTAGTGTAGCCAGGCTCTTGGGAGAACGTCGCCTGCCTCACCCACAGAAGCTGTTTTGCCTGTCCCTTCTCTGTGGGGCTCAATCGGTCACCTAGCTGTACAAGGCTGGTAAGGTTAGTCTGGGAGTCCCTATCTAACAAATCGGGTAAGGGTAAACTCTCTGTATCGTCTGCAGCAGGGGCACATACTGCAGCGGTATCCTCCGGTCTCTCCTGATACTTCTTCAGCATGTTCACATGAAAGGATCGCTGGATCCTCTCATCTGAACAGCTGGCTATAAGGTAGGTAGTATCACATACCTGAGCTAACACCTTATACGGGCCCTGACAAGATGCTTGCAACTTGTTCGCCTTCACAGGTTTGAGCGCTAGCACTTTCTGCCCAACCTGAAAGACTCGCTGTCGGGCACCCTGATCGTACCACCTCTTCTGTCTCCCCTGGGCCACCTGGAGATTTTCTCTTACCATCAGAGACAGTTTCTCCATGCGGTCCCGGAGTTCCAGGGCATACAGCACTATGGGGGTCCCTTCTTGCTCTGTCTCCTGCTCCCAGTGGCCTCTAATGAGATCTAGGGGTCCGCGGACCCTTCTCCCATATAGCACCTCAAAGGGGGAGAACCCAGTAGATTCCTGGGGCACCTCTCTGCAGGAAAACAACAGATGAGGCAGGAATCGCTCCCAGTCTCTGCAAGTGTCGGAAAAGGTCCTCAACATCTGTTTGAGGGTGCCATTAAATCGCTCGCAGAGACCGTTAGTCTGTGGATGATAAGGTGAGCTAAGCAGTGGTTTAATGCCGCACACCTTCCACAGTTGTTGGGTGAGCACATCGGTAAATTGGGTTCCCTGGTCAGAGAGAATCTCCTTAGGGAACCAAACCCTGGTAAAAATCCTAACCAGGGCATCAGCAACTGTCTCTGCCTCTATATTAGACAGCGCTACTGCCTCTGGGTAGCGGGTGGCATAGTCCACCACGGTGAGAATATATGTCTTACCGGATGGACTAGCCCTGGCCAGTGGACCTACAATGTCAACAGCTATGCGGGCAAAGGGCTCCCCAATGATAGGCATAGATATAAGCCTAGCTCTTGGGTGGTCCCCCCGCTTTCCTACCCGTTGACAAGTGTCACACATACTACAATATATCCCCATAGCCTGATTGAAATTTGGCCAAAAGAAGTTCTGCAGGATCCTATAGGCTGTGTGGCGGGATCCTAGATGTCCAGCTAGCGGAACATCATGCCCTATCCGCAGAATCTCCTGCTGGTATTTTGCAGGTACTACCAGCTGTCGATTTGGCGGAGGGGCAACACTCCTTGGGGAAGGCTTAGGGTTCCTATATAACCTGTCCCCCACCGACTCCCCATCTACTCCTTCTTCTCCAGTATCCGCCCTGTCTCTGTACTTCTGGAGCGTCGGATCTGCTTGGGTTTCCCTACCAAACTCCTCCGATGAATCCCAGCTAACAAAGGTCGGTTCTAGGTTACCGGTCGGGGAATCGGGTCTTACCTGGGTCTCAACAGCAGGTGAGCTGGTTCCAGCAGCACGGGTCTGAGCACGGGTAGTCACTGGGTTAACATCCGCAGGTCCCATTGGAGCATAAGTGGAAAACAAAGGGGCCAAGTCATTCCCGAGCAAAATATTGGTAGGTAAGTCTTTCATGACCCCCATATTCACATGTCCAGAGCCGCTCCCCAATCCAAATGAACCCGGGCAACAGGTAGACGGAACACGGCGCCTCCTGCTACCCTCACTGCTACCGTATTTCCAGTATGTTGGTGTTCCGAAACCAGGTTCTTTTGAAGCAGGGTCATAGTGGCTCCGGTGTCTCTAAGACCAGTGACCATTTTGCCATTCAGTTTAACTGTCTGCCTGTGCTGTTGATGGTTATCCTGCTGGGCTGCTTGTACTGTGTCCTCCTCATGTAGTATACCCCAAACTTCCTCCTGCTCAAGACAGTGAGCGGAGGATTGGGGTGGCTGCTGGTCTTCTCCATGACTGGGCTTGATTGGAATTGCTCAACGGGCACTCTGGTCTCTTGCGCCCCAATTCTTTGCACCCATAGCATCGGATAGGCTGGGAGTAATCCCGGGCGTTGAATCGGGCTGGTTGAACATAATTGTTCGCTGGTGGCATCGTGGGGATGCGTTGTGCTGGGGGGGGGGGGGGGAGGGGGTGATACACAGTAGAGGTTGGAGGTGCTGCCGGTTTGTACTCCACTCGGGTAGGGACCTTGGTTGTTGCCTGGTCCAGCTTCCGTGCATCTGTGTACTCATCAGCCAGAAGAGCAGCTTCAGTTAAGGTAGCGGGTTTGCGGTCCCTAACCCACTCTCGGACTCCTGCAGGTAAATGATCAAAGCAGTGCTCCAACAAAAACACTTGTAGAACCTCTTCCCCAGTTACCGCTTGGCACCCTGCCATCCAGTGGGCTGCGGTGCGGTGTAGTCTGCATGCCCACTCCACATAGGAATCGCCAGCTTGTTTGTTAGTGTCCCGGATTCGCCGCCGGTACGCCTCAGGGGTTACAGCATATCTGGCCAAAAGGGCATCCTTTACTGCCCGATAACTTGTAATTTCCTCCTCTGAGATGGCCCGAAACGCCTCACTGGCCCGGCCGGATAACTTCCCAGAGAGGATGGTGACCCATTCTTCTGCGGGTACCTGATGTAAGGCACACTGCCTTTCAAAATCAGCCAGGAACTCGTCAATCTCTCCTTCTGATTCAACAAAATATTTAAATGCAGCAAAGGGTACCTTCCTCCTTCCAATATTGTTATTGGGTACCTCTGCTGCGGCTCCTCTTCCCTGGGGCGCCTGCTGTGCTGCTACTGCTGCTTACACCTGCACTACAATATCTGCTACAGGGTTGGGGTCGAAGTGTGCCAGCATTATCTGGACTGCCCAGTTAAATTGTACGTCCTCTGGTGTTAAATCCAGTATGCCAGGCACATTAGCTCTCTCCATTCCCTGTGCCGCATCCATTTCCAATAATATGGCAATAATCTCTCTTTTCTTGAGATTACTCGCTGATCGTCCTCTGCATTCCAATATATCTTTAAGGGTAGCCCGCCTTAATTCTCCATACTGCATTTCCATCCCGGGATGTGTAGCTGGCCTTCTGGGCGATGGGATTCTTCCCGCCGTTTGCCACCAATTGTTATGACACTCCCCGTCAGGTGGACACTCCCCTAGGGGACCTGATGGAAGACTGTAAAACATAGTGGACAGTAGCCAATCGCAGTGACTTCAACATAAGCCCTTCCCACTTTACCCATACTTCCCTCCTCTCTATCCCCCAGACAACTGGGAAGAAATCCAATTATCTCCCAGGACGAAGAAATCCAATTATCTCCCAGGACAGAGACCATCGCCATCCCAGAACACAACAAGAAAACACATTGAAACATATAAAGGACGAAATAAAAGGCGGGCGGCAGCTTCCAGCGGTGTTTGGTAGATAATGGGTCCGTTTTTAGTTCCATAGGATTTGTACCGAACACTGCTGATTTTTCCTCGGGTCCCAAAAACGGCCGCCGCCTCGTGGTCGGCGAACGACGACCACCCGTACAATTGGAATGGAGAGGTGTCTGCGGTTAACCACAACGTTCTAATTGGGGCCAAGAGGTTAACCAGCAGATGGATCCGTCACACAATTGTGTATTCTCCTGACTGACCCATCAGAGCTGGAGTCATTATACAATTGTGTATTCTCCTGACTGTCCCATGAGAGCTGGAGTCATTATACAATTGTCTATTCTCCTGACTGTCCTATGAGAGCTGGAGTCATTATACAATTGTGTATTCTCCTGACTGTCCCATGAGAGCTGGAGTCATTATACAATTGTCTATTCTCCTGACTGTCCCATGAGAGCTGGAGTCATTATACAATTGTGTATTCTCCTGACTGTCCCATGAGAGCTGGAGTCATTATACAATTGTGTATTCTCCTGACTGTCCCATGAGAGCTGGAGTCACTTGTAATTTCTGCAGGGATGATGGGTGACACTGTACCCCAATCTGTGGCTCTCCAACTGTTACAAAACTACAACTCCTATAATGCCTGAAGCTTTACAACAGCTAGGGAGCCACTTAACCCGAGGTGATTTTAAAATATGTAGCCCATTTTATTCAGGGGCATGGTGTGGCGCAGCATTATACTCAGGGGCATGGTGTGTGGCAGCATTACACTCAGGGACTTGGTGTGTGGCAGTATTACACTCAGGGGCATGGTGTGTGACAGTATTACACTCAGGGACATGGTGTGTGACAGTATTACACTCAGGGGCATGGTGTGTGACAGTATTACACTCAGGGGCATGGTGTGTGACAGTATTACACTCAGGGGCATGGTGTGTGACAGTATTACACTCAGGGGCATGGTGTGTGACAGTATTACACTCAGGGGCATGGTGTGTGACAGTATTACACTCAGGGGCATGGAGTGTGGCAGTATTACACTCAGGGGCGTGGTGTGTGACAGTATTACACTCAGGGGTGTGGTGTGTGGCAGTATTACACTCAGGGGCGTGGTGTGTGGCAGTATTACACTCAGGGGCGTGGTGTGTGGCAGTATTATACTCAGGGGCGTGGTGTGTGGCAGTATTATACTCAGGGGCGTGGTGTGTGGCAGTATTATACTCAGGGGCGTGGTGTGTGGCAGTATTATACTCAGGGGCGTGGTGTGTGGCAGAATTATACTCAAGGGCATGGTTTGTGGCAGTATTATCTCAGGGTCATAGTGTTTGAAAGCATTCTATTTAGACATACAACATGTAGCAGTGTTATATTCAGGTTCACAGTGTGTGGCAGTATTGTACCAGGGGCACAGAATGTGGCAGTATTATACCAGGGGCACAGTATGTAGCAGTTATATATTCAGGGGCACAGTATGTGGCAGTATTATACCAGGGGAACCGTATGTGGCAGTTATATATTCAGGGGCACAGTGTGTAGCAGTACTATACCAGGGGCACATTATGTGGTAGTATTATACCAGGGGCACAGTGTGTGACAGTATTATACCAGGGGCAAACTGTGTGGCAGTATTATACCAGGGGCACAGTGTGTGGCAGTATTATACCAGGGGCAAACTGTGTGGCAGTATTATACCAGGGGAAAAACTGTGTGGCAGTTTTATACCAGGGGCAAACTGTGTGGCAGTATTATACCAGGAGCACAGTGTGTGGCAGTATTATACTCAGGGACACAGTGTGTGGCAGTATTATACTCAGGGACACAGTGTGTGGCAGTATTATACTCAGGGGCACAGTGTGTGGCAGTATTTTACCAGGGGCACAGTGTGTGGCAGTATTTTACCAGGGGCACAGTGTGTGGCAGTATTTTACCAGGGGCACAGTGTATGGCAGTATTATACCAGGGGCACAGTGTGTGGCAGTATTATACCAGGGGCACCGTGTGTGGCAGTATTTTACCTGGGGCACAGTGTGTGACAGTATTATACAAGGGGCACAGTGTGTGGCAGTATTTTACCTGGGGCACAGTGTGTGACAGTATTTTACCAGGGGCACAGTGTGAGGAAGTATTATACCAGGGGCATAGTGTGTTGCAGTATTATACGAGGGGAACAGTGTGTGGCAGTATTATACCAGGGGCACAGTGTGTGGCAGTATTTTACCAGGGGCACAGTGTGTGGCAGTATTATAACAGGGGGACAGTGTGTGACAGTATTATACCAGGGGGACAGTGTGTGGAAGTATTATACCAGGGGCACAGTGTGTGGCAGTATTATACCAGGCACACATTGTGTTGCAGTATTATACGAGGGGCACAGTGTGTGGCAGTATTATACCAGGGGCACAGTGTGTGGCAGTATTTTACCAGGTGCACAGTGTGTGACAGTATTATACCAGGGGCACAGTGTGTGACAGTATTATACCAGGGGCACAGTGTGTGACAGTATTATACCAGGGGCACAGTGTGTGACATTATTATACAAGGGGCACAGTGTGTGGCAGTTGGAGAACAATTATGACTTATTAAGTTCTAATTATGTTCTACAACATGCAGCGCCTATATCTGGCATGGCACTGCGGACCTTCACCGGATGGCAGACCTGGAAAAGCGGACCCCTACTAAAAGTAGTTGAGTATCCCCGATCTAAAGATCTCTCTCGCTCTCTCTCTATCTATATATATATATATATATATGTATATATATGTGTATATATATATATATATATATATATATATATATATATATTATATGGAAATATATCTGTATTAATTTATATTGAGAATTATCTATATTATTTATATTATCTAGAGATTTATCTATATTAATTATATTATCTAGACATATATATTTTTATTTGTTAATAATTTTCATTTCTCCACATAATAAAAAGCACAAAAAACAAATCAGGGGACACAGAAAGAGTAAAAAAGGAAAAGCGAGCACGGAACATAGAAGACAAGCCTTGGAGGGTCACCGCACTGTACCCGGAGGACCACCCCACTCCCATTATCTAGTAACTGTGTGCCTGACCGGCATGCTGGGACATGTAGTCCCCTCCAATCAGTTACATTCTGCATCGTATAAGCTCAACAAATAAAGGTGGGGGACGTCATCGCCCCTGGCGTCTTACCAGCTGGGAAAAGTAAGGGAGAAATTGGCAGCAAAGAAGCAAACGAGAAAAAGCACAAAATACAGAAAAACACTGCAAAAAGTTATGTAGAGCTGTGTAGAGCAGACCCATGGGATTCTGGGATTATAACTCCTCCCACAATTATAGTTATCATCTGGACAGGACCACGAGGGGGAGGAGCTTCACTATATTAGGCTGAAGGAGAAATGGGGATTCTAAGGTAGGGCTCATCAGCTAAACAATCTAGAATAATAAATATCATCTGCTCAGCTCCTCCTGCTCTATAACCTGATACCTGCAGATTATACTGTATATATATCATCTGCTCAGCTCCTCCTGCTCTATAACCTGATACCTGCAGATTATACTGTATATATATCATCTGCTCAGCTCCTCCTGCTCTATAACCTGATACCTGCAGATTATACTGCATATATATCATCTGCTCAGCTCCTCCTGCTCTATAACCTGATACCTGCAGATTGTACTGTATATATATCATCTGCTCAGCTCCTCCTGCTCTACAACCTGATACCTGCAGATTGTTCTGTCTTGTATATATCATCTGCTCAGCTCCTCCTGCTCTATAACCTGATACCTGCAGATTATACTGCATATATATCATCTGCTCAGCTCCTCCTGCTCTATAACCTGATACCTGCAGATTATACTGCATATATATCATCTGCTCAGCTCCTCCTGCTCTATAACCGGATACCTGCAGATTGTACTGTATATATATCATCTGCTCAGCTCCTCCTGCTCTATAACCTGATACCTGCAGATTGTACTGTATATATATCATCTGCTCAGCTCCTCCTGCTCTACAACCTGATACCTGCAGATTGTTCTGTCTTGTATATATCATCTGCTCAGCTCCTCCTGCTCTATAACCTGATACCTGCAGATTGTACTGTATATATATCATCTGCTCAGCTCCTCCTGTTCTATAACCTGTTACCTGCAGATTGTTCTGTCTTGTATATATCATCTGCTCAGCTCCTCCTGCTCTATAACCTAATACCTGCAGATTGTATTGTATATATCATCTGCTCAGCTCCTCCTGCTCTATAACATGATACCTGCAGATTGTACTGCATTGTATATATCATCTGCTCAGCTCCTCCTGCTCTATAACATGATACCTGCAGATTGTTCTGTATTTTATATATCATCTGTTCAGTATACTGTAGTATATACTACCAGTCGGTGGTGACTATATATAACCATCAGTGATGACTGTAGTGTATATATACCTGTCAGTGGTGACTTTAGTGTATATATACCCGTCAGTGGTGACTGTAGTGCATATACTGGATGGCAACTGTAGTGTATATCTATCGGTCAGTGGTGACTGTAGTGTATATATATATATATATATATATATCGGTCGCTGGTGACTGTAGTGTATATTATATACCCGTCAGTGATGACTGTAGTGCATATACTGGATGGCAACTGTAGTGTATATCTATTGGTCGGTAGTGACTGTAGTGTATATATATATCGGTCGCTGGTGACTGTAGTGTATATATATACCCGTCAGTGGTGACTGTAGGGCATATACTGGATGGCAACTGTAGTGTATATCTATTGGTCGGTAGTGACTGTAGTGTATATATATATCGGTCGCTGGTGACTGTAGTGTATATATATACCCGTCAGTGGTGACTGTAGGGCATATACTGGATGGCAACTGTAGTGTATATCTATTGGTCGGTAGTGACTGTAGTGTATATATATACCCGTCAGTGGTGACTGTAGTGTTTATCTATCGGTCTGTGGTGACTGTAGTGTATATATATATATCGGTCGCTGGTGACTGTAGTGCATATACTGGATGGCAACTGTAGTGTATATCTATCGGTCAGTGGTGACTGTAGTATATATATATATATATATATATATATATATATATATATATCTATTGGTCGGTAGTGACTGTAGTGTATATCTATCGGTCAGTGGTGACTGTAGTGTATATATATATATATATATATATCGGTCGCTGGTGACTGTAGTATATATATATATCGGTCGGTGGTGACTGTAGTGTATATCTATCGGTCAGTGGTGACTGTAGTGTATATATATATATATATATCTATCGGTCGGTAGTGACTGTAGTGTATATCTATCTGTCAGTGGTGACTGTAGTGTATATATATATATATATATATCGGTCGCTGGTGACTGTAGTGTATATCTATCGGTCGGTGGTGACTGTAGGGTATATCTATTGGTCGGTAGTGACTGTAGTGTATATATATATATATCGGTCGGTGGTGAATGTAGTGTATATCTATCGGTCGGTGGTGACTGTAGTGTATATATACCGGTCGGTGGTGACTGTAGGGTATATCTATTGGTCAGTGGTGACTGTAGTGTATATCTATCGGTCGGTGGTGACTGTAGGGTATATCTATCGGTCGGTAGTGACTGTAGTGTATATATATATCGGTCGGTGGTGAATGTAGTGTATATCTATCGGTCGGTAGTGACTGTAGTGTATATCTATCGGTCGGTGGTGACTGTAGGGTATATCTATCGGTCGGTGGTGACTGTAGGGTATATCTATCGGTCGGTGGTGACTGTAGGGTATATCTATCGGTCGGTGGTGACTGTAGGGTATATCTATCGGTCGGTGGTGACTGTAGTGTATATCTATCGGTCAGTGGTGACTGTAGTGTATATATATATATATATATATATATATCGGTCGGTGGTGACTGTAGGGTATATCTATCAGTCGGTGGTGACTGTAGGGTATATCTATCGGTCGGTGGTGACTGTAGGGTATATCTATCGGTCGGTGGTGACTGTAGGGTATATCTATCGGTCGGTGGTGACTGTAGGGTATATCTATCGGTCGGTGGTGACTGTAGGGTATATCTATCGGTCGGTGGTGACTGTAGGGTATATCTATCGGTCGGTGGTGACTGTAGGGTATATCTATCGGTCGGTGGTGACTGTAGGGTATATCTATCGGTCGGTGGTGACTGTAGGGTATATCTATCGGTCGGTGGTGACTGTAGGGTATATCTATCGGTCGGTGGTGACTGTAGGGTATATCTATCGGTCGGTGGTGACTGTAGGGTATATCTATCGGTCGGTGGTGACTGTAGGGTATATCTATCGGTCGGTGGTGACTGTAGGGTATATCTATCGGTCAGTGGTGACTGTAGTGTATATATATATATATCGGTCGGTGGTGACTGTAGGGTATATCTATCGGTCGGTGGTGACTGTAGGGTATATCTATCGGTCGGTGGTGACTGTAGGGTATATCTATCGGTCGGTAGTGACTGTAGTGTATATCTATCGGTCGGTGGTGACTGTAGTGTATATCTATCGGTCGGTGGTGACTGTAGTGTATATATATATCGGTCGGTGGTGAATGTAGTGTATATATATATCGGTCGGTGGTGACTGTAGGGTATATCTATCGGTCGGTGGTGACTGTAGGGTATATCTATCGGTCGGTGGTGAATGTAGTGTATATCTATCGGTCGGTGGTGACTGTAGGGTATATCTATCGGTCGGTGGTGACTGTAGGGTATATCTATCGGTCGGTGGTGACTGTAGTGTATATCTATCGGTCGGTGGTGACTGTAGTGTATATCTATCGGTCGGTGGTGATTGTAGGGTATATCTATCGGTCGGTGGTGACTGTAGTGTATATCTATCGGTCGGTGGTGATTGTAGGGTATATCTATCGGTCGGTGGTGACTGTAGTGTATATCTATCGGTCGGTGGTGACTGTAGTGTATATATATATCGGTCGGTGGTGACTGTAGGGTATATCTATCGGTCGGTGGTGACTGTAGGGTATATCTATCGGTCGGTGGTGACTGTAGGGTATATCTATCGGTCGGTGGTGACTGTAGTGTATATCTATCGGTCGGTGGTGACTGTAGTGTATATATATATCGGTCGGTGGTGACTGTAGTGTATATCTATCGGTCGGTGGTGACTGTAGTGTATATCTATCGGTCGGTGGTGACTGTAGGGTATATCTATCGGTCGGTGGTGACTGTAGGGTATATCTATCGGTCGGTGGTGATTGTAGGGTATATCTATCGGTCGGTGGTGACTGTAGTGTATATCTATCGGTCGGTGGTGACTGTAGTGTATATCTATTGGTCGGTGGTGACTGTAGTGTATACACTGGTCGGTGACTGTAGAATATACAGGTTGTACTGTCAGGTAACGCTGTAGGTTCATCTGCACAATGTGAACACTTTCTTTAGGTAATAATCCAGCAGAATCCCATAAGGTTGAGACACTCTGAGAGGCAAGGAGATGACGCTATACCTTTAAGAACACAGGATCCTTGTATGAAGATCCACATAATATTAAGTCCTTTGGAAAAATAAAAGGTAAAAGCAAAACCCTTTAAGAATCATAATGACGGTGACTACACATGATCACAACATAATCCCAAGGAAGACAGCGCCTTCCTCAGGAGAATACAGCAGGTGCATACACCTGACAGTGAAGCTTCCTCACCCGATGGGGCACTACAAGGAGACCGACCACTTCCCACCAGGTTCTTCTCTAAATTACATGGGAGATATATCTCTATATATACAGTGGGGCAAAAAAGTATTTAGTCAGCCACCAATTGTGCAAGTTCTCCCCCTTCTAAAGATGAGAGGCTGTAATTTTCATCATAGCTATACCTATTTGGTGAATAAGAAAAGTTCATCTCAATACTTTGTTATATCCCCTTTGTTGGCAATGACAGAGGTCACATGTTTTCTGTCTTCACAAGGTTCTCACACACTGTTGGTAATGACAGAGGTCACATGTTTTCTGTCTTCACAAGGTTCTCACACACTGTTGGTAATAACAGAGGTCACATGTTTTCTGTCTTCACAAGGTTCTCACACACTGTTGGTAATAACAGAGGTCACATGTTTTCTGTCTTCACAAGGTTCTCACACACTGTTGATGGTATTTTGGCCCATTCCTCCATGCAGATCTCCTCTAGAGCAGTGATGTTTTGGGGCTGTCGCTGGGCAACACAGACTTTCAACTCCCTCCAAAGGTTTTCTATGGGGTGGAGATCTGGAGACTGGCTAGGCCACTCCAGGACCTTGAAATGCTTCTTATGAAGCCACTCCTTCATTGCCTAGGCGGTGTGTTTGGGATCATTGTCATGCTGAATGACCCAGCCATGTTTCATCTTCCATGTCCTTGCTGATGGAAGGAGGTTTTTACTCAAAATCTCATGATACATGGACCCCATTCATTCTTTCATTTACATGGATCAGTCATCCTAGTCCCTTTTCTGAAAAACAGCCCCAAAGCATGATGTTTCCACCCCCATGCTTCACAGTAGATATGGTGTTGTTTGGATGCAACTCAGCATTCTTTCTCCTCCAAACACAATGAGTTGAGTTTTTACCAAAAAGTTCTACTTTGGTTTCATCTGACCATTTGACATTCTCCCAATCCTCTTCTGGATCATCCAAATGCTCTCTAGCAAACTTCAGACGGGCCCGGACATGTACTGGCTTAAGCAGGGGCACACGTCTGGCACTGCATGATTTGAGTCCCTGGCGGTGTAGTGTGTTACTGATGGTAGCCTTGGTTACTTTGGTCCCAGCTCTCTGCAGGTCATTCACTAGGTCCCCGTGTGGTTCTGGGATTTTTGCTCACCGCTCTTGTGATAATTTTGACACCACGGGGTGAGATCTTGTGTGGAGCCCCAGATGGAGTGAGATGATCAGTGGTCTTGTATGTCTTCCATTCTCTAATAATTGTTCCCACAGTTGATTTCTTCCCACCAAGCTGCTTGCCTATTGCAGATGCAGTCTTCCCAGCCTGGAGCAGGTCTACAATTTTGTTTCTGGTGTCCTTCGCCAGCTCTTTGGTCTTGGCCATAGTGGAGTTTGGAGTGTGACCGTTTGAGGTAGTGGACAGGTGTCTTTTATACTGATAAGTTCACACAGGAGCCATTAATGCAGGTAACGAGTGGAGGACAGAGGAGACTCTTATAGAAGAAGTTACAGGTCTGTGAGAGGCAGAAATCTTACTTGTTTGTAGGTGACCAAATACTTATTTCCCACCATAATTTGCAAATAAATTCTTTAAAAATCAGACAATGTGATTTATGGATTTTTCTAATTCTGTCTCATAGTTGAGGTTATAACCTATGATGAAAATTACAGGCCTCTCTCCTCTTTTTAACCTCTTGTAGACTCAGGGAGTACCTGTACGTCCTGGTCCCGTTCCCGTGATCTAATGCGCAGTGACCCCACGTACTATCTGGTTGGTCCCACCGTATAACGGTTGCCAGGACCCAGCGCTAGTAGCCCGCGCCACCGATTGCGGTGACGCGTGCTATTAACCCTTTAGACGTGGCGTTCAAAGTTGATCGCCGCGTCTAAACTGTAAAAAAAAAAAAAGTATTCCCGGCAGCTCAGTTGGGATGATTGGGACCACCGCAGTGAAACCGCAGTGTCACGAACAGCTAGGACACGAGCGGAGGGTCCGTTACTTGCCTCGGGTGCTTCCAATCGGCGATTGATTGCTCCAAGCCTGAGATCCAGGCTTGAGCAATCGACCGCCGAAAACACTGATCAAAAAAAGAGTTAATAAATGTGATTTAACCCCTTCCCTAATAAAAGTTCAAATCACCCCCCATTTACCATTTTAAAAAAACAAACATGTAAATAAAAATAAATATAAAAATATGTGGTATCACCACTTGTGTAAATGTCCTATATAAAAAAATATATTGTAAATTAAACCACATGGTCAAAGGCTTATGTGCAAAAAAATATCAAAATCCAAAATAGCGTATTTTTGGTCACTTTTATACCATAAAAAAGTCCAATCAAAATAAAAAAATTATAGGGGTCAGAAGATGACAATTTTAAACATTTTCTGAAGGTGTAAAATTTTAAGGGTTATGATTTTTAAAAGGTGAGGAGGAAAAAAACGGAAAAACCCTGAGTCCCCAAGGGGTTAAGTGGGAGAACTTGCACAATTTGTGGCTGACTAAATACTTTTTTCCCCCACTGTATAACCCTATCACAGTTTGTGCCTCTCCATGCAGAGTCCTTGGTGACACTGTTGGAGGTTTGGAAATGATTTTGCAGGTAACAGAAGCACTTTAAGGAATGACGGTTTCTCTTAGTGATAGTACTTGCTGGACCCCTCAGTGATAGCAGTAAGCAGTCTACCTGTGGGGTCTTGTACACTTTTGAGGATGATCCATCCTGTGTACATAAGGAGCAGCTCTATTTCTGGCCATTGTTATATCTTGTGTATAGAATCATTCACCAGTTTTCCCTCCCCTCCCTATAGACTTCTCTGAGCAGCATGGATGACATTATAGAGCAATACTGAGCAGTGTATGCTGTGGGGCATCCAGCACTGGGGGGATATTACACTATTAAGAGGTTTCTTTATGTCCCACTGCAGCCTTCATCCCATTGCTATCTTCACAGACTTCTATGGGCAGCTGTAATCTGATCTCTCAGTGAGTGAGCAGATTCACTTTATAACATAACAAACATTTTCAGAAGGGAGGGGTTTAAGACACCTGGACAATTACCCCTAGCACTGAGGGTTTGCGGAATTGGTTCTTACTAATAGGAGGTACAGTGACCTAATAATATGAATTCAAGTGAAATATCCACATCCCACGTCTACGGTATAATATCCACATCCCACGTCTACGGTATAATATCCACATCCCACGTCTACGGTATAATATCCACATCCCACGTCTACGGTATAATATCCACATCCCACGTCTACGGTATAATATCCACATCACACGTCTACGGTATAATATCTACATCACACGTCTACGGTATAATATCCACATCACATGTCTACGGTATAATATCCACATCCCACGTCTACCGTATAATATCCACATCCCACGTCTACGGTATAATATCCACATCCCACGTCTACGGTATAATATCCACATCCCACGTCTACGGTATAATATCCACATCCCACGTCTACGGTATAATATCCACATCCCACGTCTACGGTATAATATCCACATCCCACGTCTACGGTATAATATCCACATCACATGTCTACTACCACTCAATATAGGTTGTATCATGTGGTACCATACAGAGGATATATCATGTGATACCATACAGAGGATATATAATGTGATACCACACAGAGGATATATAATGTGATACCATACAGAGGATATATCATGTGATACCATACAGAGGATATATCATGTGATACCATACAGAGGATATATCATGTGATACCATACAGAGGATATATCATGTGATACCATACAGAGGATATATCATGTGATACCATACAGAGGATATATCATGTGATACCATACAGAGGATATATAATGTGATACCATACAGAGGATATATAATATGATACCATACAGAGGATATATCATGTGATACCATACAGAGGATATATAATATGATACCATACAGAGGATATATAATGTGATACCATACAGAGGATATATCACGTGATACCATACAGAGGATATATCATGTGATAACATACAGAAGATATATCATGTGATACCATACAGAGGATATATCATGTGATACCATACAGAGGATATATCATGTGATACCATACAGAGGATATATCATGTGATACCATACAGAGGATATATCATGTGGTACCATACAGAGGATATATCATGTGATACCATACAGAGGATATATCATGTGATACCATACAGAGGATATATCATGTGGTACCATACAGAGGATATATCATGTGGTACCATACAGAGGATATATAATGTGATACCATACAGAGGATATATCATGTGATACCATACAGAGGATATATAATGTGATACCATACAGAGGATATATCATGTGATACCATACAGAGGATATATAATGTGATACCATACAGAGGATATATAATGTGATACCATACAGAGGATATATCATGTGATACCATACAGAGGATATATAATATGATACCATACAGAGGATATATCATGTGATACCATACAGAGGATATATCATGTGATACCATACAGAGGATATATCACGTGATACCATACAGAGGATATATCACGTGATACCATACAGAGGATATATCATGTGATACCATACAGAGGATATATCATGTGATACCATACAGAGGATATATCACGTGATACCATACAGAGGATATATCACGTGATACCATACAGAGGATATATAATATGATACCATACAGAGGATATATCATGTGATACCATACAGAGGATATATCATGTGATACCATACAGAGGATATATAATGTGATACCATACAGAGGATATATCATGTGATACCATACAGAGGATATATCATGTGATACCATACAGAGGATATATCACGTGATACCATACAGAGGATATATCATGTGATACCATACAGAGGATATATCATGTAATACCATACAGAGGATATATAATATGATACCATACAGAGGATATATCATGTGATACCATACAGAGGATATATCATGTGATACCATACAGAGGATATATAATATGATACCATACAGAGGATATATAATGTGATACCATACAGAGGATATATAATATGATACCATACAGAGGATATATCATGTGATACCATACAGAGGATATATAATGTGGTACCATACAGAGGATATATCATGTGATACCATACAGAGGATATATCACGTGATACCATACAGAGGATATATCATGTAATACCATACAGAGGATATATAATATGATACCATACAGAGGATATATAATATGATACCATACAGAGGATATATAATATGATACCATACAGAGGATATATAATGTAATACCATACAGAGGATATATCATGTGGTACCATACAGAGGATATATCACGTGGTACCATACAGAGGATATATAATATGATACCATACAGAGGATATATCATGTGGTACCATACAGAGGATATATCATGTGGTACCATACAGAGGATATATAATGTGATACCATACAGAGGATATATCATGTGATACCATACAGAGGATATATCATGTGATACCATACAGAGGATATATCACGTGATACCATACAGAGGATATATCATGTGATACCATACAGAGGATATATCACGTGGTACCATACAGAGGATATATCATATGATACCATACAGAGGATATTTCATGTAATATCATAGGAGCATATATCACATTGTGGCCCTATTACCTTATCTTTTAGACAGAACGTCCCTGGGGCCCCTGAGAACAGGAATCGGTTCTTCACTTTGAGTTTTCCCAGGTTGGCGACAATCAGGTTCTTAGATTGGGAACTTTCAGGTATGAGAAGAACCGGAGCCCCAGCCTCAATGTCCAGGAGGATACGGGAGGCCCGCTGCGCCTGGTCTCTGACCTAAGGAATACAGATGGGTATATGAAGAGTGGATTGTTATCTACACCATTCATCCCCCCATCATACATCTCTACACCATTCATCCTCCCATCATACCCCTCTACCCCATTCATCCTCCCATCATACACCTCTACACCATTCATCCCCCCATCATACATCTCTACACCATTCATCCTCCCCATCATACACCTCTACCCCATTCATCCTCCCATCATACACCTCTACACCATTCATCCTCCCATCATACATCTCTACACCATTCATCCCCCCATCATACACCTCTACACCATTCATCCTCCCATCATACACCTCTACACCATTCATCCTCCCATCATACACCTCTACACCATTCATCCTCCCATCATACATCTCTACACCATTCATCCTCCCATCATACATCTCTACACCATTCATCCTCCCATCATACATCTCTACACCATTCATCCTCCCATCATACACCTCTACACCATTCATCCCCCCATCATACCCCTCTACACCATTCATCCCCCATCATACATCTTTACACCATTCATCCTTAAATCATACCCCTCTACACCATTCATCCTTCCATCATACCCCTCTACACCATTCATCCTCCCATCATACCCCTCTACACCATTCATCCTTCCATCATACCCCTCTACACCATTCATTCTCCCATCATACACCTCTACACCATTTATCCCCCATCATACACCTCTACACCATTCATCCCCCCATCATACACCTCTACACGATTCATCCTCCCATCATACCCCTCTACAACATTCATCCCCCCCATCATACACCTCTACACCATTCATCCTCCCATCATACCCCTCTACAACATTCATCCCCCCATCATACATCTCTACACCATTCATCCTCCCATCAAACACCTCTACACCATTCATCCTTCCATCATACACCTCTACACCATTCATTCCACCATCATAAACCTCTACAACATTCATCCTCCCATCATACCCCTCTACAACATTCATCCCCCCATTATACACCTCTACACCATTCATCCTCCCCATCATACACCTCTACACCATTCATCCCCCATCATACACCTCTACACCATTCATCCCCCATCATACACCTCTACACCATTCATCCTCCCATCATACACCTCTACACCATTCATCCTTCCATCATACACCTCTACACCATTCATCCTTCCATCATACACCTCTACACCATTCATCCTTCCATCATACCCCTCTACACCATTCATCCTCCCATCATACCCCTCTACAACATTCATCCCCCCATTATACACCTCTACACCATTCATACCCCCATCATACACCTCTACACCATTCATCCTCCCATCATACCCCTCTACACCATTCATCCTCCCATCATACACCTCTACACCATTCATCCTCCCATCATACACCTCTATACCATTCATCCTTCCATCATACCCCTCTACACCATTCATCCTCCCATTATACACCTCTACACCATTCATACCCCCATCATACACCTCTACACCATTCATCCTCCCATCATACCCCTCTACACCATTCATCCCCCCATCATACACCTCTACACCATTCATCCTCCCATCATACAACTCTACACCATTCATCCTTCCATCATACCCCTCTACACCATTCATCCTCCCATCATACACCTCTACACCATTCATCCTTCCATCATACCCCTCTACACCATTCATCCTCCCATCATACACCTCTACACCATTCATCCTCCCATCATACACCTCTACACCATTCATCCTTCCATCATACCCCTCTACACCATTCATCCTCCCATCATACACCTCTACACCATTCATCCTTCCATCACACACCTCCGGCCCATGTATTCTCTTCTTACACTTTGACCCCTAATGGCTGCTCTCTGTCGGCCCAGGACGTCTTGTAATTGTGTGAAGTGCTGGATGAAGGAGACGACCTCAGACTGGAAGCGCTGTGTGTGCACATACTGCACCGAAGCCATCCGCAGGCTGACGCGCATGTCGTACTCCCTGCTTAGGGTGGGATCGGACGAGCCGTATCTGCAAAACAGGAAAATCTCCAGTAACTATGTTTATTTCTTTATCTTGATGGGAATTATTTTAAAGAGAAGATCCTACTTGAAGACGTGGAAGATGAGCGCCTCCTCTCCTCTGGTGGTGAAGCGCTCGGCGTACAGCTCGCCGTGTACAGTCAGGTCACTAAGGGACAGGCTGCCGATGCTCCCCTGTAAGGCTAAATCTCCCTCTGTGTAAGAAACCAGAGAAAAGAGAGAAGGGCGAGACCCATTATAAACATTCTACAGTCCAGTGTACGCAGCTCCATCGCAGACTTATGTGTCCTCATGTGACTGTCTACAAATTCCCTCTGATCCAGCACAATCCTTTGACACTGCAGCCATTTATGGGGCGCCCTTACTCCTCCCCAGTGGCAGATTTTGGGGAAAGAAGAGGTGTTTGACAGTTGATTACACTCCTCTCGCCAATAGAGCAGATGCACACTCAGGCAGGGTGTGCATGCATGTATGTGAGGAGGGGAACAATATCATCCAGTACATCTGGAGTGTACGTCCCCAGATCGGAGGACTGCAGCCTCTCCTGACATTTCTGATCTAGTGCTAACAATTGTGCAGCAGCATTTTCTACTACTCCTTATTGTGCAGAGGTCCTCTGTTATTCTTCCTGGAAATGTTACATCTGGAGAAGGACAGATAATTAACAGACAAATATCATTCTCTGTCCACACCATAGGTGACCAGTTACTGATTGGTGGGGGTCCTCTGATCATAAGGAAGGGTCCCCGCCCTCACGTGAATGGAGACGGACTTCACTCCATAGAAGATATCTACAGGTAGTCAGGCCTGGACTACCCATTTTTGGAGTCCAACAGCACCGCTCAGCTTCTCCATTCACTTGAGTGACTCTATCCATGTGATTGGGGGATCTCAGCGGTCGGACCCCCACTACATACTTATCACATGCCTTGTGGATATCCTGGGATAAATCACAGGGCGCCAATACCTCCCCCACACTCACCGATGTTCTCCAGATGGGCGGCCAGCTTGGATACACTCGCTTTAGCCAGTTCACTAGACATCTTCTTCAGGACCAAGGAAAGAGCGTGAACCTGTGAGGACCAAAACCGTGTTAGGAAGAGGTCACATGGGACATAAAACATTGGTTACATCCCTAATGTATCTATACGTGCAATGTATTTATCTCTCTCTCTCTATATAATATATATATTTATGTAATATATCTGTAATGTACCTATACGTGTAATGTACCTATACGTGTAATGTACCTATAATGTATCTATACGTGTAATGTACCTATACGTGTAATGTATCTATAATGTATCTATATGTGTAATGTATCTATATCTGTAATGTACCTATACGTGTAATGCACCTATACGTGTAATGCACCTATACGTGTAATGCACCTATACGTGTAATGCACCTATACGTGTAATGCATCTATACGTGTAATGTACCTATAATGTATCTATGCGTGTAATGTACCTATACGTGTAATGTATCTATAATGTATCTATAAGTGTAATGTATCAATATCTGTAATGTACCTATACGTGTAATGTATCTATACGTGTAATGTATCTATAATGTATCTATACGTGTAATGTACCTATACGTGTAATGTACCTATACGTGTAATGCATCTATACGTGTAATGCATCTATACGTGTAATGCATCTATACGTGTAATGCATCTATACGTGTAATGCATCTATACGTGTAATGTATCTAGAATGTATCTATACGTGTAATGTATCTATAATGTATCTATACGTGTAATGTATCTATACGTGTAATGTATATATAATGTATCTATACGTGTAACGTATCTATAATGTATTTATACGTGTAATGTATCTATAATGTATCTATACGTGTAATGTATCTATACGTGTAATGTATCTATAATGTATCTATACGTGCAATGTACCTATACGTGTAATGCATCTATACGTGCAATGTACCTATACGTGCAATGTACCTATACGTGTAATGTACCTATACGTGTAATGTATCTATACGTGTAATGTATCTATACGTGTAATGTATCTATACGTGTAATGTATCTATACGTGTAATGTATCTATACGTGTAACGTATATATATATATATATATATATATGTGTAATGTATGTATATGTGTAATGTATGTATACGCGTAATGTATCTATACGCGTAATGTATCTATACGCGTAATGTATCTATACGTGTAATGTATCTATACGTGTAATGTATCTATACGTGTAATGTATCTATAATGTATCTATATGTGTAATGTATCTATAATTTATCTATATGTGTAATGTATATATATGTGTAATGTATCTATACGTGTAATGTATCTTTAATATATCTATACGTGTAATGTATCTATAATGTATCTATACGTGTAATGTATCTATATGTGTAATGTATCTATACGTGTAATGTATCTATATGTGTAATGTATCTATACGTGTAATGTATCTATAATGTATCTATACGTGTAATGTATCTATAATGTATCTATACGTGTAATGTATCTATATGTGTAATGTATCTATACGTGTAATGTATCTATAATGTATCTATATGTGTAATGTATCTATACGTGTAATGTATCTATACGTGTAATGTATCTTTAATGTATCTATACGTGTAATGTATCTATAATGTATCTATACGTGTAATGTATCTATAATGTATATATATGTGTAATGTATATATACGTGTAATGTATCTATAATGTATCTATACTTTTAATGTATCTATATGTGTAATGTATCTATACGTGTAATGTATCTATAATGTATCTATATGTGTAATGTATCTATAATGTATATATATGTGTAATGTATCTATACGTGTAATGTATCTATAATGTATCTATACGTTTAATGTATCTATATGTGTAATGTATGTATACGTGTAATGTATCTATACGTGTAATGTATCTATAATGTATCTATACGTGTAATGCACCTATACGTGTAACGTATCTATAATGTATTTATACGTGTAATGTATCTATACGTGTAATGTACCTACACGTGTAATGTATTTATAATGTATCTATACGTGTAATGTATCTATACGTGTAATGTATCTATAATGTATCTATACGTGCAATGTATCTATACGTGCAATGTATGTATACGTGTAATGTATCTATACGTGTAATGTATCTATAATGTATCTATACGTGCAATGTATCTATACGTGCAATGTATCTATACGTGTAATGTATCTATACGTGTAAAGAAAGCCCCTGAATCGGAAGCGAAGTAGGAGAGGAGGGGGCACATGACAGGGGGCAGCGCAGCGGGAAAATAAGATAGGGGTCAAAGGCAGGTCAGGGGAAGGAGGGGGCATAGAGGAGGGGGAGTTAAGGAAGAGGTCGGAGGGGTTAAAAGGAGGCCCGGAACCGGAAGGGCCCCTCTTTTACCTCAAGAAGCGCTGAAGGAAGTTGGAGCTGCTCCAGGCTGCGGGACCGGCGTTACAGATGGCGGACTTGGAAGCGGCGATCCGGCGGGTGAGAGAGGAGCTCCGGAGGAGAGGCACGGGATGGCTGGATCGGCAGCTCCACGGCGATGCGGCCGGGACGTCGGCAGCGGTCGCGGCGCCTCCGCGGACGAGCGTGAGGAGGTCCAGAGCGCCATCCAGAGTGAGCCCGGATGCGATCCCACGCTCCCGGCGCCGACAGGAGAGCCCCGCCAGGGACCCTCCGGTGAGGCCTGCTGCTGCTCCCACATCTGAGTGCGGTGAGTCTGCCGGGAGGAATCTCGGGCTGGGGAGGGGAGTGGTGGTGCCGGCACGTGCAGAGCAGGGGCGCTCTGCAAGAAGACGCTCCAGGAGGGGAGAGGCGGAGCTACTGACGGCTGGTCCCAGTGCGGAGGCTCCGGGCACTGGGAGGGCCCGGCGGTCGGAAGTGGACGGGAGTGTGTCGCCAGCGGCCCGGCGGGGCGCGGAGCTGGAAGCTGAAGGGGTCGGGAGAGCCTGCGGATGGACCACGGGACACACTGCGGCGCCTGAAGGGATGAGGCGCCGGCAGGATCCGTCTCCCAGACGACGTCTGGCTTCCGGTCGGGAGGCACGGGAGGCTAGCTCCGCCCCCAGGGCTGCACGCGCTAGCGAGGAGGTATCCGGGGACGAGAGGGATGGAGGCGGAGCCTCTTCTGTCTCAGCTGCGGAGGATGTCGCCGGGGATGAAAGCGATGACCTGCGACCTGCGGTGGCCAGTGTGGTGGTGCCGCCAGCGGCCGCCCGGGGAGGCGGTGCGGCGGGTCAAGTGCTGACTGGGGTGAGATCCGGAGGAGGTGCGACACGTCGAGGTCAAGGAGGAGCAGCGACCGCTGGGCCGTCCGCCCCAGAGAGGTTGGGTGAGTGGAACACTGCTTTGGGGTCTGGGGTTGGGGGGGGTTTGTGGGAGGGTTTGTCTTCTTTACTGCGGGATGTCCGGGATCTGTTGCAAGATAGGGCTGCTCCGGGGGTGGGGTCACCGGCGGCAGTCTGGGCGAGCGGCGGTTCAGGGGTGGCCGAAGGGGGGTCTGCGTCGGTCACGGTTGGGAGTGGGGACGGTGGGCAGACGGTCCCTGGTGCGGTGGCTGGGAAGGCGGGGGATAAGGTTGTGGATGAAGTGCGTCTGGCGGATTCGGCGAAAGGGGAGGTCTACGTCTGTTTTGAGGGGCCCCTGGGTGCGCATTTGAAGGCGGAGGTTCGGGAGCGGATCTGGAAAGGGGAGTATGTTGAAATTTTTTCGCTGCTCCCGTTGGAGAAGTTCAACCTGGATAGGGTGAAACCTGACGAGTCAAAGAAGGAGGAGGAGGAACGCCGGCGGTATCGGCTGATACCTCGGACGTTTAATAATTGGCTACAGGCGTTTGCCATCTTGGCGAGCGTTATTGGCGAAAAAGCGCCGGATAATTGTTTCGGCCTTTTTTGCCATCTCGATTCGGTAGGGGAAGCCTATAGGACATATGGGGGCACCGCTTGGCTGCGATATGACGAGCAGTTCCGGCAGCGCAAGGCGGTGCGCCCCTCGCTGCGGTGGGACCACAAGGATATCAGCTTGTGGATGAAACTCATGGCGGCGCCTCGCGCTCCAGGGGGACAGCAGTCCTTTCGGGAGGGGGCCGGCGGGTCTGGTCGGCCGGCCGGTGCGGCAAAAGGGTGTTGCTGGCAATTTAATGAGGGCCAGTGCAAGTTTGGGGAGATATGCAGATTCCATCATGAGTGCTCCGGTTGCGGAGGTGCCCATGGTCTGTCGCGGTGCTTTCGAAAAGGGAAGGGTAAGGGTGGAGATGTTGAGGCAAAAGGGGGTCACGCCGGTGAGGGTGGAAAGGATGCTTCCTTTTCTAGAGGCGTACCCAAATAGGCGGGTGGCGGAGTTGCTGAAGAAGGGGTTTTCGGAGGGTTTTCGTATTCCGTGTTCGCCGGTTAGGGACTTGGGGGTGGTGCGCAACTTGACGTCGGCATTGGGTCATCCGGACGTGGTGTCGGCCAAGTTGTTTAAGGAAGTGGAGCTGGGAAGGATGGTGGGGCCGTTTGCGGCCCCGCCGCTGCCGAACTTGAGGATTTCTACGCTGGGGGTTGTTCCCAAGAAGGAGCCGAATAAGTTTCGGCTCATTCACCACCTCTCCTTTCCTGAAGGGGAGTCGGTAAATGACGGTATCGACCCGGCGCTATGTGCGGTGTCATACACGTCTTTCGATGCGGCGGTTGAGTGGGTGAGGCGGTACGGCAGGGGTGCGCTGTTGGCAAAAACGGATATTGAGGCCGCATTTCGGCTCCTTCCGGTCCATCCGGACAGTTTTGAGTTGTTGGGGTGTTGTTGGGAGGGACAGTTTTTTGTGGATCGTTGCCTTCCTATGGGCTGTTCTATTTCTTGTTCGTTTTTTGAGTTTTTTAGCACGTTTTTAGAATGGGTGGTGCGGTCGGAGGCTCAAGTGCCTTCGGTGCTACATTACCTCGACGATTTTTTATTCGTGGGTCAGGCTGGTAGGGCGACCTGCGCAATTTTGCTGCAGACGATGGAGAGGGTGGCGGCCTGCTTCGGGGTGCCTTTGGCACCCGACAAGACGGAGGGGAGATCCACAGCGTTAAAATTCCTGGGCATTGTCATTGAGTGGCTTTTGAGTGTAGGTTGCCGGATGACAAGCTTCAGGATTTGAGGGGGGCGATTGAGGGGGCATTGCTGACTCGGAAGATTAAGTTGAGGGACTTGCAGTCGTCGTTAGGCCGCCTCAATTTTGCGTGCCGTATTATGCCCATGGGGCGGGTTTTTTGTAGGCGTTTAGCGGGTGCTACGGCAGGTGTGCGACGGCCGAATCACTTTGTCCGCGGACTTGCGGGCGGATTTGGCTGGAATTCTTGGACAGGTATAACGGGCGGTCGATTATCATGGAACGGCAAGTGTCCAACTGGGACATGGAGCTGTTCACGGACGCGTCGGGTAGCTGTGGCTTCGGCGCTTATTTCCAGGGTCAGTGGTGCACGGGGGAATGGCCGATGGCATGGCGGGAGGGCGGCTTGGTGCGCAACTTGGCGCTATTGGAACTTTTTCCGATTGTGGTGGCGGTGGAGATTTGGGGGAGCAGTTGCGCAATCGGAAGATCTGTTTCCGGTGTGACAACCTGGGAGTGGTGCAGGCAGTGAACGCACAAACGGCGAAATCGCCTCCGTGGTGAGGCTGTTGCGGCGTTTGGTGTTAAGCTGTTTATTGTTGAACGCGCAGTTTGTGGCTTTGCATGTCCCGGGGATCTGTAATGAGATTGCTGACTCTCTCTCTCGTTTTCAGTGGGACAGGTTTCGGGAGCTGGCGCCGGAGGCGGAGTCGCAGGGGATCCCCTGTCCGGAGGAGTTATGGCAAGTGGTTTGAGAACGGCCTTTGCCTTGATTCGTCGGTCGGTCTGTGATAGCACCTGGGCGGGGTATAGTAAGTGTTGGCGGGAATGGGAGCTTTTGGTGGCGGAGTTGGGGGTTTTGAATGATGGGGATTGGGAAGTGGCAGTTTTGTTTTACGTTGGGAGATTGTTTGGGGATGGAGTGTCCCCGTCGGGGTTGAGCCGCCGGATGGCGGCTCTGGGGTTCTGGTTTAGGTGTCAGGGGTTGTCTGATGTCACTAAATCGTTTAGGGTGCGTTTGGCTGCCAGGGGTTTTCGGAGAGGTGTGGTGCAGCGTGATGCTCGGCGGCCCGTTTCTTTCCAGCTGCTGGCGGATATAGGGGTTGTCTTGGGGACGGTGTGTTCGTCTGGTTTTGAGGTGTTGCTGTTTCGGCTGGCTTTCTCGCTGGCATTTTTTGGGGCGTTTCGGGTTTCGGAGTTGGTCGCGCCTAGTAAGGTTCGGGTGGGAGGTTTGTTGTTTGGGGATGTTTGCTTGGAAGGTTCTGTTTTAGTGTGTAAAGTGCGCAGGTCCAAAACGGACCATCTGGGGAAGGGTTTTGCTGTGCGATTGGCGGCGTTGGGTGGTGGGGGCATGTGTCCGGTGCATTGTTTTCGGGAGTACTTGGGGGTTCGGACGGTGATGGGGGGCCCTCTGCTGGTTCATGCGAACGGGGAATTTTTGTCCCGGTTCCAATTTGTGCGGGTTTTTCGTTTTTGCCTGGAAAAGCTGGGGAAGGATGCGGGTGGGTTCAGCTCGCACTCCTTTCGGATAGGAGCGGCTACGGAGGCGTCCCGGTGGGGTTTGGGGCCTGATGCGATACGGAGGATTGGTAGGTGGGAATCTGATCGGTTCCGGTTATATGTGCGCCCGCAGATGTTGTAGGGGGTGGGCGTGTCTTTTTGTGGGTGTTTATTTTGTTTTATGGACAATATATGTGGGGAGTAAGGCAGGAATAGTGATGGGTTGTTTTTCGTGTTTATGTCTTACAGGGGGTCAGCCGTGCTTGGTCTGGATCGTGGGACATTCGTACGTGAGGCGTGGGGCCTCGCTCCCTGATGTTCGCCCGGCTGGGAGGCAGTTGGGTTTGGAAAGGGAACAGGCGCAGGTGCGGTGGATTGGTCAGGGGGGTTTGCAGTGGGCGGGACTGCTCCCCCTCTTGCAAACGTACGCGGCGCTGGACAGGCCCCCCAACGTGTTGGTAGTCCACCTAGGCGGCAATGATCTTGGGGGTCGGACGGCCAGAGCCTTGATGAGGGATGTTAAATTGGACATGCTGCGGATCTGGTCGTCCTTCCCCGGGATCGTGGTGGTCTGGTCGGACATTGTGGCGCGGTTCAAGTGGAGGGAGGCGCGTTCGGTTGTCCGACTGAATAAGGCGAGGGCCAAGGTTAATCGGGTGGTGGGTCGTTTCATGGCGCGGAATGGGGGCCTGGTAGTGCGCCACCGGGAGTTGGAGACTCCTTCCTGGGATTTTATGGACGCTGACGGGGTCCATCTGAACCCCTTGGGGATGGATTTGTGGGTTTTGGAAATTAGGGAGGTGGTAGTGAGAGCAGTCGGGTTGTGGGTGGTCGGCCGTGAGTGAGGAGTCACACAAGGCCGTCGTGGCAGGTAGTGGGGGAGGGGGACCTGGAGGCACTTGATGGAGAATTGGAGTGAGGTGTGAACAGAATGGTGTGGTAGGGCTGGGGGCGGTGCCCCAGTCACTGGTGACACCTCAGCGGTTGAGGTGGAAAAACGGGGGCTCTGAAGGGGGTGTCCTTGGGTCGTTGATTTACGGCCAAGGGCAAAGTAGGAGCCCGGGGAATAACTCAGGTTGCCTTCAGGTCCCCTTACCTTTGGGGTAGGAAATGGAAAACTGTTTACACTGTTATGCACTATGGTATTTGTAAATGTTATAATGTTAATGGGTAATGTTTACCCGACTGTTTCTGTGTTATTGTAAAGTTAAAGTATATATTTATTTTATTTTATTATGGTTATTTAATAAATGTGGCCGCTGTGGCCTTTTCCACCAAATAAGGTTGTAATGTGGTTATTGATGGGGGTGGCAGGGTGGTACGGGGTCACAGAGCAAGTAGCAGATCCCCTAGTCATGTATCTATAATGTACCTATACGTGTAATGTACCTATACGTGTAATGTACCTATACGTGTAATGCATCTATACGTGTAATGTACCTATACGTGTAATGTACCTATACGTGTAATGCATCTATACGTGTAATGCATCTATACGTGTAATGTACCTATACGTGTAATGTACCTATACGTGTAATGTACCTATACGTGCAATGTACCTATACGTGTAATGTACCTATACGTGTAATGCATCTATACGTGTAATGTACCTATACGTGTAATGTACCTATACGTGTAATGTACCTATACGTGTAATGTATCTATACGTGCAATGTACCTATACGTGTAATGCATCTATACGTGTAATGTTTGTATATGTGTAATGTATATATATCTGTAATGTATCTATACGTGTAATGTATGTATACGCGTAATGTATCTATATGCGTAATGTATATATATGCGTAATGTATATATACGTGTAATGTATCTATACGTGTAATGTATCTATACGTGTAATGTATCTATACGTGTAATGTATCTATACGTGTAATGTATCTATACGTGTAATGTATGTATATGTGTAATGTATCTATACGTGTAATGTATCTATACATGTAATGTATCTATACGTGTAATGTATGTATATGTGTAATGTATGTATATGTGTAATGTATCTATACGTGTAATGTATCTATATGCGTAATGTATGTATATGTGTAATGTATCTATACGTGGAATGTATCTATACGTGGAATGTATCTATACGTGTAATGTATATATATATGTGTAATGTATCTATACGTGTAATGTATCTATACGTGTAATGTATGTATATGCGTAATGCATCTATACGTGTAATGTATGTATACGTGTAATGTATCTATACGTGTAATGTATCTTTAATGTATCTATACATGTAATGTATCTATAATGTATCTATACGTGTAATGTATCTATACGTGTAATGTATCTTTAATGTATCTATACGTGTAATGTATCTATAATGTATCTATACGTGTAATGTATCTATACGTGTAATGTATCTTTAATGTATCTATACGTGTAATGTATCTATAATGTATCTATACGTGTAATGTATCTATAATGTATCTATACGCGTAATGTATCTATATGTGTAATGTATCTATACGTGTAATGTATCTATAATGTATCTATACGTGTAATGTATCTATATGTGTAATGTATCTATAAGTGTAATGTATCTATACGTGTAATGTATCTATAATGTACCTATACGTGTAATGTACCTATACGTGTAATGTATCTATACGTGCAATGTACCTATACGTGTAATGCATCTATACGTGTAATGCATCTATACGTGTAATGTACCTATACGTGTAATGTACCTATACGTGTAATGTATCTATACGTGCAATGTACCTATACGTGTAATGCATCTATACGTGTAATGTACCTATACGTGTAAAGTACCTATACGTGTAATGTATCTATACGTGCAATGTACCTATACGTGTAATGTATCTATACGTGCAATGTACCTATACGTGTAATGTTTGTATATGTGTAATGTATATATATCTGTAATGTATCTATACGTGTAATGTATGTATACGTGTAATGTATCTATACGTGTAATGTATCTATATGCGTAATGTATGTATATGCGTAATGTATATATATGTGTAATGTATATATATATGTGTAATGTATCTATACGTGTAATGTATCTATACGTGTAATGTATCTATACGTGTAATGTATCTATACGTGTAATGTATCTATACATGTAATGTATCTATACGTGTAATATATGTGTAATGTATGTATATGTGTAATGTATCTATACGTGTAATATATGTGTAATGTATGTATATGTGTAATGTATCTATACGTGTAATGTATCTATACGTGTAATGTATCTATATGCGTAATGTATGTATATGTGTAATGTATCTATACGTGTAATGTATCTATACGTGTAATGTATCTATACGTGTAATGTATGTATATGCGTAATGCATCTATACGTGTAATGTATGTATACGTGTAATGTATCTATACGTGTAATGTATCTTTAATGTATCTATACGTGTAATGTATCTATACGTGTAATGTATCTATACGTGTAATGTATCTTTAATGTATCTATACGTGTAATGTATCTATAATGTATCTATACGCGTAATGTATCTATATGTGTAATGTATCTATACGTGTAATGAATCTATACGTGTAATGTATCTATAATGTTTCTATATGTGTAATGTATCTATACGTGTAATGTACCTATAATGTATCTATACGTGTAATGTATCTATAATGTATGTGTGTAATGTATCTATACGTGTAATGTATCTATAATGTATCTATATGTGTAATGTATCTATACGTGTAATGTATCTATAATGTATCTATATGTGTAATGTATCTATACGTGTAATGTATCTATATGTGTAATGTATCTATACGTGTAATATATGTGTAATGTATCTATATGTGTAATGTATCTATACATGTAATGTATCTATATGTGTAATGTATCTATACGTGTAATATATGTGTAATGTATCTATATGTGTAATGTATCTATACGTGTAATGTATCTATATGTGTAATGTATCTATAATGTATCTATACGTGTAATGTATCTATACGTGTAATATATCTATAATGTATCTATACGTGTAATGTATCTGTATGTGTAATGTATCTATACGTGTAATGTATCTATAATGTATCTATACGTGTAATGTATCTATACGTGTAATGTATCTATACGTGTAATGTATCTATACGTGTAATGTATCTATAATGTATCTATACGTGTAATGTATCTATATGTGTAATATATCTATAATGTATCTATAATGTATCTATATGTGTAATGTATCTATATGTGTAATATATGTGTAATGTATCTATACGTGTAATATATCTATAATGTACCTATACGTGTAATGTATCTATACGTGTAATGTATCTTTAATGTATCTATACGTGTAATGTATCTATAATGTATCTATACGTGTAATGTATCTATATGTGTAATGTATCTATACGTGTAATGTATCTATAATGTATCTATACGTGTAATGTATCTATATGTGTAATGTATCTATACGTGTAATGTATCTATACGTGTAATGTATCTATAATGTATCTATACGTGTAATGTATCTATATGTGTAATGTATCTATACGTGTAATGTATCTATACGTGTAATGTATCTTTAATGTATCTATACGTGTATCTATAATGTATCTATACGTGTAATGTATCTATAATGTATCTATATGTGTAATGTATCTATAATGTATCTATATGTGTAATGTATCTATACGTGTAATGTATCTATAATGTATCTATACGTTTAATGTATCTATATGTGTAATGTATCTATACGTGTAATGTATCTATACGTGTAATGTATCTATATGTGTAATGTATCTATACGTGTAATGTATCTATATGTGTAATGTATCTATACGTGTCATGTATCTATAATGTACCTATACGTGTAATGTATCTATATGTGTAATGTATCTATACGTGTAATGTATCTATAATGTATCTATACGTGTATTGTATCTGTAATGTATCTATATGTGTAATGTATCTATAATGTATCTATACGTGTAATGTATCTGTAATGTATCTATATGTGTAATGTATCTATAATGTATCTATACGTGTAATGTATCTATATGTGTAATGTATCTATAATGTATCTATACGTGTAATGTATCTATATGTGTAATGTATCTATAATGTATCTATACGTGTAATGTATCTATACGTGTAATATATCTATAATGTATCTATATGTGTAATGTATCTATACGTGTAATGTATCTATACGTGTAATTTATCTATAATGTATCTATACGTGTAATGTATCTGTAATGTATCTATATGTGTAATGTATCTATAATGTATCTATACGTGTAATGTATCTGTAATGTATCTATATGTGTAATGTATCTATAATGTATCTATACGTGTAATGTATCTGTAATGTATCTATATGTGTAATGTATCTATAATGTATCTATATGTGTAATGTATCTATAATGTATTTATGTGTGTAATGTATCTATATGTGTAATGTATCTATACGTGTAATGTATCTATAATGTATCTATATGTGTAATGTATCTATACGTGTAATGTATCTATAATGTATCTATATGTGTAATGTATCTATACGTGTAATGTATCTATATGTGTAATGTATCTATACGTGTAATATATGTGTAATGTATCTATATGTGTAATGTATCTATACGTGTAATGTATCTATACGTGTAATATATCTATAATGTATCTATATGTGTAATGTATCTATAATGTATCTATATGTGTAATGTATCTATATGTGTAATATATGTGTAATGTATCTATACGTGTAATATATCTATAATGTACCTATACGTGTAATGTATCTATACGTGTAATGTATCTATACGTGTAATGTACCTATACGTGTAATGTATCTATACCTGTAATGTATCCAGATCTGTAATATCCATGTCATGTATTTAATGTATCTATCTCTGTAATGTATCTAATGTATCTCTGTAATGTATCAATGTATCTAATGTATCTATCTCTGTAATATATCTAATGTATCTCTGTAATGTATCTAATGTATCTATCTCTAATGTATCTAATGTAGCTATGTTATGTATCTAATGTATCTATCTCTGTAATATGTCTGTAATGTATCTAATGTAACTCTGTAATATATCTAATGTATCTCTGTAATGTATCTAATGTATCTATCTCTAATGTATCTAATGTAGTTCTGTTATGTATCTAATGTATCTCTCTGTAATATGTCTGTAATGTATCTAATGTAACTCTGTCATATATCTAATGTATCTCTGTAATGTATCTAATGTATCTATCTCTAATGTATCTAATGTAGCTATGTTATGTATCTAATGTATCTATCTCTGTAATATGTCTGTAATGCATCTAATGTATCTATCTCTGTAATATATCTAATGTATCTCTGTAATGTATCTAATGTATCAATGTATCTAATGTATCTATCTCTGTAATGTTTCCCATCTTCACCTTCAGATCCATCTTGGTGTTGGTTATCTCCTGGACGGCGGGGCTGCCGGTCGCCTCGGACCTCATGGATTGTCTCATATCTGCAGTTTCGCCCTTTAAACCATGGTTGTCAGCTGTCGATCCAATGCCGAAAAAGTCCAAGATGACCACCCAGGTCTGCAGTGTGACCAGCACGTCCAGGCAGTTAAAATCCACATTCACCCCCCGATTGATGCGCTTGTACTTAGAGGCAAATTCCGGATGTTTTCTGTCTACCAGGAAGACGTTTATATGGACCAAGGACTCGTCAAAGCCGTCCTTCATGTACGAGGTCTGGGACCTCTCGGATGTAGGGGAAGGCGGTGGAGTCAATGGATACTCAGAATCTAGTTCTCGGCTGGGTTTCTTGCGGGACTCACATGTCGGCCTCTGATATAACTGGAAGACGTTTGACGCTTCCTCCATGTGAGAAGGTAAAGAGCGCGGCATGTCTGGATACTCCACATGAGACACCGATGGACAGGAGTGGGACAGGTATTCCTTATGGGCCAGGCTGGAGGCTTTCGGAGCTCCTCTGGACACCATCAGGTTCTTGCACTTTGAATCGGGGTTCTTCTCGAGCAGATCCTCCATAAGGAGCGAGCGCAGTGCGATCTGTATGGCCAGCGTGTGCGGGTGATCTTTATTAAACTCAATGTCAAAGTCTTGAAACTTTAAACTCACTAAACCCTGGGCTCCGAGTGTGAGATCCCCGCTGAGCTGAATCTGCAGCTCCGAGATACGGAAATTGGCTTGGACCTGAGTAAATGGCGCCTGCTCATGAGTGGAAACAGATTTACTAGACATGGCCCTAAAGCTGTCCCTCTGGTCACCGGAGACATCGGCCCCTTGGCAGGGAAGCTTCTCTGGAGACACCGGGCTGGATGGAGCGGCAGAGGTGTGGGGCATCCGGTTCACGTCCTCACTGTACACCAGGTTATCGAGCGTCTGCAGGACCTGCTCATATACGTGTTTGGCCAGAACCACCTGAGTAAGAAAGCAGGCAGACATTAAATATAATAATCTCCTGGATAATGATATGTTATATGGGAGAACACAATGATCCTTTCATTAGGATTTGCCTTTAATACGTAAATATTGGCGGTGCAATCACACAAGAAAGGAAGGCTGTGACCTCTGAACAGTACCAGGTGTGCTCACAGATCAGCCGCTGGACCGGGTCAGAGGTCACCAGACCACCGGGTCATTTCCTAGGTGAGTGGGGTTCGCCCCCAGCAATCAGGCCATCCATGTCTATTCACACAATATCCCATACAGAGGCTCCACAACAACAATTAAGGTGGGAGTGATCAGCTGATCCCGATTAATTCTAATAAAGTAAAGTGAATAATGCTTCATATGAAGGTGACTGCCCGGGGTCTCTAGACCAGTGTGGTTATAGTTTCCTCATATATGGTACAAGAGAATGTCTGCAGAATGTAGGTGGTACACGGTCATCGCTAAACAGGGGGTGCAGCACCATCACTGAGCAGGGGGTGCACTGCCATTGATACGGATGACCCTTATGTTTCTAATGACTGATCAATATACTAATATTAAAATGCCATTGCTGCTGGAAAAATATATCTGTTACCTACCCTTTAACCCATATATATCAGAATGCTATCTGCTCATGACTCTGAATATAATCCTTGAAATGACTCCATGCGGGAGTAGAAAGACTAAACATCTGATGAACAGAGAACTTCTGCTAAGAAATTAATGGACAATAGATATGCTAATATATACGAACACAATAATCGAAAAACCAATCAAAATGTAACATGCTAATTGTGATGTCATAACTAACCCTCACTAAACCTCCTCCTTTGTCTAATGTAAAAACCAACTGTACTTCCTGTAATAAACCAGAACTCTTTTGGGAACGGCTGAGTTTCCTGCTAAGAAAGAGTGTATACCAACATCCCCTGTGTGGTGTATATTCTTTTATGTTGACACTTAGCAAAATATATAGCAGCACAGTCAATCACATTTGAAAGCCCCCACTCGGTCCATCCTTATCACCATCACTAAGCAGGGGGTGCTGCACCATCACTAAGCAGGGGGTGCACTGCCATCACTAAGCAGGGGGTGCACTGCCATCACTAAGCAGGAGATGCAGCGCCATCACTAAACAGGGAGTGCACTGTCATCAATGAGGAAGGGGTGCAGTGCCATCACTGAGCAGGGGAAACACTGCCATCACTGAGCAGGGGGTGAACTGCCATCACTGAGCATGGGGTGCACTGGCATTACTGAGCAGGGGAGCATTGCCATCACTGAGCAGGGGGTGCACTGACATTACTGAGCAGGGGAGCACTGCCATCACTGAGCAGGGGGTGCACTGACATTACTGAGCAGGGGAGCACTGCCATCACTGATCAGGGGGTGCACTGCCATCACTGAGCAGGGGGTGCACTGACATTACTGATCAGGGGGTGCACTGCCATCACTGAGCAGGGGGTGCACTGACATTACTGAGCAGGGGGTGCACTGACATTACTGAGCAGGGGAGCGCTGCCATCACTGAGCAGGGGGTGTGCTGCCATCACTGATCAGGGGGTGTGCTGCCATCACTGAGCAGGGGGTGTGCTGCCATCACTGAGCAGGGGGTGTGCTGCCATCACTGAGCAGGGGGTGCACAGACATTGCAACTCACTGCTGTAGTTTATTATAATAAAATCTACTTACCTGGACATTATTCAGCAGATTTCCCTCAATCTTCAGGATGCTGTTCACCTCGACGGGATCTTCAGAATACGGAAACGACAATTCGCTGTCACGCTCTATATTGAACTTTTCCATTTTAAACTGTATTGTTGTATTGTGTAGAATATGAAAGGCTGGAAAACAAAATGTGTCATGTTACAATACAGGGAGTGAGTCCTGTGCCCTTTATAAATCCGCTCCAGTATACAGGACTAGGTAATGTTAAAAGTGTTGTTCCTATCCACAGGGGGCACCATAAATGCCCCCTAGATGCGAGTCCTACCTTTAGGACCTGCACTTGAATTTCCCCCACCCGCTCCTGCCTGTTTTGGTCCCTGGAGGTGGTTGGGAAGCCAAAAACAGCGTACGCAGAGGAATTACGTAATTTGCCTTCCTCCATTAGGCTCCCTGGAGGAGATCTTATGGGCACACCGTATACTAAGGACACATTTATGAGCATCACCACAGCAGCTCACCTTGATTCTTTTGCAGCGACTCAAAGAAATCACTCCGGGTAAAATGTGCTTCCTCCTGACTGCTGGCGGAGCCGGAGGGCGGGCGTGAAGACGCTTGCTCTGAGGACTGGGATTCCGGGTGTCCAGCGTGCCCCCTGGTGTTCAATGAGTAGAGTTTAATGTCTTTGATCTCCACGTGTAACCTGTCGCTTCTCGACTGCTCCTCATCAGATACAAAATTCTGAATAAATATTTGCCCTAAATGGCCGACCAGAAGCTCCGGACTGCCAGGGCTGCGCGGGACTGACACCACCGGAGAATCAATCTTAATATTTAGGATAAGTTTCACTGTGTCCATCTGAACTTTCACAGGACAGAAGCCGTCGTATTCATCTGTCTCGTAATGGGAGGAGTCCCGATGCTTACGGGGGGTTTCAAACAAGGAGACCATCTCGCTATACTCTGCTGTTTTGGTAGCGAGGACAGAAGACACTTTGGAGGCGGCGGTCTTCAGCATGTTACGGAAATTATCTTCTAGCTCATCCATAGATAAGGTCAGCTCCTTCAGGAACTTGGCTGAATGGTTGTAGTGCAAGGAGGCCATTTTAAGGTTGAGGGAAAATTCATCTTTGGTCTGCTCAATAAATGTAAAGCTTAATGCCTCCATGTCTCTCCTGACATAAAAGCCTTCAAAGCCATCGCCATCTTGATTCTCGTAGGCTGCGCTGTTACCTATACTGATGACATATTGGTTTTTAGAAGATTCCTGTGCTAGGTCCATTAGCTGGAGGCAACCCAGGGAACCATTGACAGAAAATTGGCTTCCTAAAGATACGTTGACTTTAGTTCCACCTATGCTGGCTGTTGCAATTTTTCGCCCGCTGCTATTACCATCGCGCATGTAAACCGTCCTGAAGAGGAGAATGTTTAACCTGTTGATGTCAATGGCCAGTTGTGTGTTCTGCTCATACGTTGACTGGTAAGTCTCCTGCTTGCTATAGCTGGTCTCAAAGTCAACCTTTAAAGGTTGCGGGCTTACGTCATCACTATCCAGGGGGAAAGACTTTTGAAGGAAGCCAATGAGTTCTACAATTGTCTCAGGGTTCAGGATGATGTCCAGATTGTTCACCTGTGCGGACATGACTTGTAAGGAGCTGTCTAAATTCATTGACGGACACTCCGAGCTCACAAACTGGTATTCCATCTTTATGAGAGATTCTTGGTCTTTTGGGTTGATGTTTTCTATGGAGTTGCATTTCTTTTGACCTAGGCCTGGACTAGATGGTGAGAGGTCATTGGCATCGGACACAGGAGACTGGGCCCGGCTATCGCGCAGGCTTCCGGTTGGCGCATCTAAACACAAGTTTTTGTGAGAAGCCATCAGAAGATCAAAGTCTGATCCGTACATCTGCATGGTGTCCACCATAAGAAGCCCGTGTACGGTCAAGGAAACCTCCGCATCATAGGGTCTCTTCACAAAATGTGCGTTAGTACCAAAGACTTTAAGAAGAGATATATAGCGGCCGCAGCTCTCTACCCCCAGCTGCATGTAATTGATTCTGAACTCGGCTAGAAGCAGCTTGGACTCCACAAGAACCTCTCTGGTGTGCTGCTCCAGGGTGACGATGCTCTGGGTCAGGTTCATGACAGAGTCCTGCATCCGCCCATTATTCTCCAGAAATATCTTCTCCTTCCTCAGGAGCATATTGTCTGCCGCTCTGTTCTCACAATTCGATAAGTTGGTAAGGCATTTCCTTAAAGCAAATATCTTGTCCTCATTTATATGGATTTTTAGATCTGGCAAAGTACCGGAAAGCACGGCCCCAGGATACTGAGGGTCGGAGGTGTAGATCAGCCTGCGCTCAAGCTGTAAATGGACACTGAACTTTTCCACCACGTGGGTCGGGCCCACCTCATTGTCCTGAATGTGTTTCCAGTTGTCCTTTACATGTCCGACCATGATCTGCAGGTCCTTGAAGGACACAGTATATTTCTCATACATTTTGTTGCTCAGTAGATAGGCCTCCAGCTGCTCCTCACTCAGCTCACTAGACGCGTTCACCCTGGAGGTGACGTCTGCCTCTGGCGGGGGGCTGCTGGGAGGGGTCGCTAAAGGGGTCTTATACTCATCATCACTTAGGTCCTTTGTGTCCGCAGAAAAGTGATCTAAAAGTTTGCGCTTGCTATGATCTGTAAGACAAAAAGCAAAAAGAAGTAACCAGATGTAGGTGAAAAATGAGAAGGTATTGAAGGGTAAGGCCGGGTACACACAGTACTTTCAGGTATTTTTTTTTTAAAATTTAGATTAATACTTTCAGGTATTTTTTTTTTTAAACTTAGATTAATACTTTCAGGTATTTTTAAGCCAAAACTGACACAAAGAAAAACTACAATGGAAAGATTTTTACCCTATTCTGTATTTTACCTAAAAATACTGACAAAAATGCTCCATGTGAACATAGCAAATAGGAGTATAAACCTAATATAAAGGGTATGAAGGCAGATATACACACTATGGGCCCCTAAATAAGAGATAAACACGAGGTCAGCGCTCACTATCCTGTATATCTCTTCTATCATAGGGGAATATGCAAAGCAGCTCATTACACAACCTTTTCAGGTAGTGTTCCCTGGTATCAGCTTAGCTCCTGTTAAGGCATATAAAAAGCTGAACGGGATATATGCCAAGCCATATAGGCATATATCCCGTTCAGCTTTTTATATTCCTTAACAGGAGCTAAGCTGATACCAGGGAACACTACCTGAAAAGGTTGTGTAATGAGCTGCTTTGCATATTCCCCTACCCAGAATGCCTGTGGAGTGCTAAATTGCCTAACCTGAATCTCCGTTACACCTAAAGAGGTGTCCTCTCCCTGAGGAAAGTACTGACCTCTTCTATCATATATATATATATATATATATATATATATATATATATATATATATATATCTCCTGTATATCTCTTCTATCATATATATATATATATATATATATATATATATATATATATATCTATCTATCCTGTATATCTCTTCTATCATACATATATCCTGTATATCTCTTCTATCATACATATATCCTGTATATCTCTTCTATCATACATATATCCTGTATATCTCTTCTATCATACATATATCCTGTATATCTCTTCTATCATACATATATCCTGTATATCTCTTCTATCATACATATATCCTGTATATCTCTTCTATCATACATATATCCTGTATATCTCTTCTATCATACATATATCCTGTATATCTCTTCTATCATACATATATCCTGTATATCTCTTCTATCATACATATATCCTGTATATCTCTTCTATCATACATATATCCTGTATATCTCTTCTATCATATATATATATATATATATCCTGTATATCTCTTCTATCATACATATATCCTGTATATCTCTTCTATCATACATATATCCTGTATATCTCTTCTATCATACATATATCCTGTATATCTCTTCTATCATACATATATCCTGTATATCTCTTCTATCATACATATATCCTGTATATCTCTTCTATCATATATATATATATATATATATAACCTGTATAACTCTTCTATCATATATATATATATATATATATATATATATATATATATATATATATCCTGTATATCTCTTCTATCATATATATACATATATATATATATATCCTGTATATCTCTTCTATCATATATATATATATATCCTGTATATCTCTTCCATCATATATATATATATATATATCCTGTATATCTCTTCTATCATACATATATCCTGTATATCTCTTCTATCATACATATATCCTGTATATCTCTTCTATCATATATATCCTGTATATCTCTTCTATCATACATATATCCTGTATATCTCTTCTATCATACATATATCCTGTATATCTCTTCTATCATACATATATCCTGTATATCTCTTCTATCATACATATATCCTGTATATCTCTTCTATCATATATATATATATATATATCCTGTATATCTCTTCTATCATACATATATCCTGTATATCTCTTCTATCATACATATATCCTGTATATCTCTTCTATCATACATATATCCTGTATATCTCTTCTATCATACATATATCCTGTATATCTCTTCTATCATATATATATATATATATATATAACCTGTATAACTCTTCTATCATATATATATATATATATATATATATATATATATATATATCCTGTATATCTCTTCTATCATATATATACATATATATATATATATCCTGTATATCTCTTCTATCATATATATATATATATCCTGTATATCTCTTCCATCATATATATATATATATATATCCTGTATATCTCTTCTATCATACATATATCCTGTATATCTCTTCTATCATACATATATCCTGTATATCTCTTCTATCATATATATCCTGTATATCTCTTCTATCATACATATATCCTGTATATCTCTTCTATCATACATATATCCTGTATATCTCTTCTATCATACATATATCCTGTATATCTCTTCTATCATACATATATCCTGTATATCTCTTCTATCATACATATATCCTGTATATCTCTTCTATCATATATATATATATATATATATAACCTGTATAACTCTTCTATCATATATATATATATATATATATATATATATATATATATATCCTGTATATCTCTTCTATCATATATATATATATATATATATATATATATATATATATATCCTGTATATCTCTTCCATCATATATATATATATATATATATCCTGTATATCTCTTCCATCATATATATATATATATATATATCCTGTATATCTCTTCCATCATATATATATATATATATATATCCTGTATATCTCTACTATCATATATATATATCCTGTATATCTCTTCTATCATATATATATATATATATATATATATATATCCTGTATATCTCTTCTATCATATATATATATATATATATATATATATATATATATATATATCCTGTATATCTCTTCTATCATATATATATATATATATATATATATATATCCTGTATATCTCTTCTATCATATATATATATGTATATATATATCCTGTATATCTCTTCTATCATATATATATATATATATATATATATATATATATATATATATATATCCTGTATATCTCTTCTATCATATATATATATATATATATATATATATATATATATATATATATATCCTGTATATCTCTTCTATCATATATATCCTGTATATCTCTTCTATCATATATATATATATATATATATATATATATATATCCTGTATATCTCTTCTATCATATATATCCTGTATATCTCTTCTATCATATAAATATATATATATATATATATATATATATATATATATATCCTGTATATCTCTTCTATCATATATATATATATATATATATATATATATATATATATATATATATATCCTGTATATCTCTTCTATCATATATATCCTGTATATCTCTTCTATCATATATATATATATATATATATATATCCTGTATATCTCTTCTATCATATATATCCTGTATATCTCTTCTATCATATATATATGTATATTCTGGGATTTGTCACCTTGAGAATTGGTGAGTAAGATTCTTCCGAGGTCCAAAACAACTAGAACCGGATCCCGGCTGAGGAAATCATCAGGAAAGACGACCTGAGGGGCGCAGATGTCCAGACGGATGGTCCAGCGCCGGCTGCTCTCCTGAGGAGGAGAAGAAGAGTCATCAGATACAGAGAACCATCTGCAGAGAGAACACGAGTCCTGGAGAAAGAACCTACAATAAACTCCCCGACCAGGAGGCGATCGATCGTCTGACGGATTTCGGCTTTCGTTTGCATTTTTAGCTTATTGTATTGTCTTCTAGCAGCTTCCGCCACCCGCAGCTCCAGCTCCGACTGATACCCGAACCCTGAAAGAGAAAAATGAGAAAAACCAATGTCCTCAAGGATCCGGGTCTCTAGCCATCAGGATGTGACCTCCATGATAGAGAGAGACGACGAGAGAGCGAGAGACGACGAGAGAGCGAGAGACGACGAGAGAGCGAGAGACGACGAGAGAGCGAGAGACGACGAGAGAGCGAGAGACAACGAGAGACGACGAGAGACGACGAGAGACGACGAGAGACGACGAGAGACGACGAGAGAGCGAGAGACGACGAGAGAGCGAGAGACGACGAGAGAGCGAGAGACGACGAGAGAGCGAGAGACGAGAGAGCGAGAGACGAGAGAGCGAGAGACGACGAGAGAGCGAGAGACGACGAGAGAGCGAGAGACGACGAGAGAGCGAGAGACGACGAGAGAGCGAGAGACGACGAGAGAGCGAGAGACGACGAGAGAGCGAGAGACGACGAGAGAGCGAGAGACGACGAGAGAGCGAGAGACGACGAGAGAGCGAGAGACGACGAGAGAGCGAGAGCGAGAGACGACGAAGAGAGCGAGAGACGACGAGAGAGCGAGAGACGACGAGAGAGCGAGAGACGACAAGAGAGCGAGAGACGACAAGAGAGCGAGAGACGACAAGAGAGCGAGAGACGACAAGAGAGCGAGAGACGACAAGAGAGCGAGAGACGACAAGAGAGCGAGAGACGACAAGAGAGCGAGAGACGACAAGAGAGCGAGAGACGACAAGAGCGCGAGAGACGACAAGAGCGCGAGAGACGACAAGAGTGCGAGAGTCGACAAGAGAGCGAGAGACGACAAGAGAGCGAGAAAACAAAAGAGCGATAGAAAAAGAGCGAGAGACAAGAAAGCAAGAAAGAGAAAGCAAAAGAGCGAGAGACAGAAAGAAAGCGAGAGAAAGCATGAGAGTGAGACAGTAAAAGGGAGAAAGCAAAAGAGCGAGAGAGAAAGCTAAAACGCGATAGACAAAAAGAGAGCGAGACCGACAGAGTGTGACATAGCAGACAAGAGTAGACACCATTCCCCATCTTGCAGCCATGACAGATCTGTTACCTGAACTGTGAACTTTTCCTTGGTAGAAAAAATCGGCCACTTTGGTGATTGCCTGAGGGTTATAGATGATGTTCAGGGGTCTGGTGCTGACCTCCAGTCGCCTCTCAAAGATGCTGTGAACTGGATTTCTTTCATACAACATTTTAAACACAGGATCTTCTCTACAGGAGGCTGCGAAATAAGGACAGAATAGCAGAACTACCGTGTAATAAATCTGTATTACACAGCGGTATATTATAATGTAATAAATCTGTATTATACAGCAGTATATTATAGTGTAATAAATCTGTATTATATAGCAGTATATTATAGTGTAATAAATCTGTATTATACAGCAGTATATTATAATGTAATAAATCTGTATTATACAGCAGTATATTATAATGTAATAAATCTGTATTATACAGCAGTATATTATAGTGTAATAAATCTGTATTATATAGCGGTATATTATAGTGTAATAAATCTGTATTATATAGCAGTATATTATAGTGTAATAAATCTGTATTATATAGCAGTATATTATAGTGTAATAAATCTGTATCATACAGCAGTATATTATAGTGTAATAAATCTGTATCATACAGCAGTATATTATAGTGTAATAAATCTGTATCATACAGCAGTATATTATAGTGTAATAAATCTGTATTACACAGCAGTATATTATAATGTAATAAATCTGTATTACACAGCAGTATATTATAGTGTAATAAATCTGTATCATACAGCAGTATATTATAGTGTAATAAATCTGTATTATATAGCAGTATATTATAGTGTAATAAATCTGTATTATACAGCAGTATATTATAGTGTAATAAATCTGTATTACACAGCAGTATATTATAGTGTAATAAATCTGTATCATACAGCAGTATATTATAGTGTAATAAATCTGTATTATATAGCAGTATATTATAGTGTAATAAATCTGTATTATACAGCAGTATATTATAGTGTAATAAATCTGTATTATACAGCAGTATATTATAGTGTAATAAATCTGTATTACACAGCGGTATATTATAATGTAATAAATCTGTATTATATAGCAGTATATTATAGTGTAATAAATCTGTATTATACAGCAGTATATTATAATGTAATAAATCTGTATTACACAGCTGTATATTATAGTGTAATAAATCTGTATTATATAGCAGTATATTATAGTGTAATAAATCTGTATTATATAGCAGTATATTATAGTGTAATAAATCTGTATTGTATAGCAGTATATTTTGGTGTAATAAATATCTATTATACAGCAGTATATTATAGTGCAATAAATATCTATTATACAGCAGCATATTATGGTGTAATAAATCTGTATTATACATCAGTATATTATAGTGTAATATATCTGTATTATACAGCAGTATATTATAGTGTAATAAATCTGTATTACACAGCAGTATATTATAGTGCAATAAATATCTATTATACAGCAGCATATTATGGTGTAATAAATCTGTATTATACATCAGTATATTATAGTGTAATATATCTGTATTATACAGCAGTATATTATAGTGTAATAAATCTGTATTATACAGCAGTATATTATAGTGTAATAAATCTGTATTACACAGCAGTATATTATAGTGCAATAAATATCTATTATACAGCAGTATATTATAGTGTAATAAATCTGTATTATACAGCAGAATATTATAGTGTAATAAATCTGTATTATACAGCAGTATATTATAGTGTAATAAATCTGTATTATACAGCAGTATATTATAGTGTAATATATCTGTATTATACAGCAGTATATTATAGTGTAATAAATCTGTATTATACAGCAGAATATTATAGTGTAATAAATCTGTATTATACAGCAGTATATTATAGTGTAATAAATCTGTATTATACAGCAGTATATTATAGTGTAATAAATCTGTATTATACAGCATTATATTATAGTGTAATAAATCTGTATTATACAGCATTATATTATAGTGTAATAAATCTGTATTATACAGCAGTATATTATAATGTAATAAATCTGTATTATACAGCATTATATTATAGTGTAATAAATCTGTATTATACAGCATTATATTATAGTGTAATAAATCTGTATTATACAGCAGTATATTATAGTGTAATATATCTGTATTATACAGCAGTATATTATAGTGTAATAAATCTGTATTATACAGCAGAATATTATAGTGTAATAAATCTGTATTATACAGCAGTATATTATAGTGTAATAAATCTGTATTATACAGCAGTATATTATAGTGTAATAAATCTGTATTATACATCGGTATATTATAGTGTAATAAATCTGTATTATACAGCAGTATATTATAGTGTGATAAATCTGTATTATACAGCAGTATATTATGGTGTAATAAATATCTATTATACAGCAGTATATTATAGTGCAATAAATATCTATTATACAGCAGTATATTATGGTGTAATAAATATCTATTATACAGCGGTATATTATAGTGCAATAAATATCTATTATACAGCAGTATATTTTAGTGCAATAAATATCTATTAAACAGGAGTATATTATAGTGTAATAAATCTGTATTATACAGCAGTATATTATAGTGCAATAAATATCTATTATACAGCAGTATATTATGGTGTAATAAATATCTATTATACAGCGGTATATTATAGTGCAATAAATATCTATTATACAGCAGTATATTATAGTGCAATAAATATCTATTAAACAGGAGTATATTATAATGTAATAAATCTGTATTATACAGCAGTTTATTATGGTGTAATAAATATCTATTATACAGGAGTTTATTATAGTGTAATAAATCTGTATTATACAGCAGTTTATTATGGTGTAATAAATATCTATTAAACAGGAGTATATTATAGTGTAATAAATCTGTATTATACAGCAGTTCATTATGGTGTAATAAATATCTATTAAACAGGAGTATATTATAGTGTAATAAATCTGTATTATACAGCAGTTCATTATGGTGTAATAAATATCTATTATACAGGAGTATATTATAGTGTAATAAATCTGTATTATACAGCAGTTCATTATGGTGTAATAAATATCTATTAAACAGGAGTATATTATAGTGTAATAAATCTGTATTATACAGCAGTTCATTATGGTGTAATAAATATCTATTATACAGGAGTATATTATAGTGTAATAAATCTGTATTATACAGCAGTTCATTATGGTGTAATAAATATCTATTAAACAGGAGTATATTATAGTGTAATAAATCTGTATTATACAGCAGTTCATTATGGTGTAATAAATATCTATTATACAGGAGTATATTATGGGGTAATAAGTCTGTATTATACAGAGGTATATTATGGTGTAATAAATCTCAGCCCATAAAATATATGTAGCGCACCACTCTGCTGCTCTCCACCACTACCCAGTCTGGGAATGGGCGTGAGGCATAGTGGTGAGTCACATGACTAGAGTGCGTAACGTTCCACCAATCTGATGTCAGGTCATGTGATGGCGAGTCACATGTCCCATCGTACAGGTCGCACCTTTCCCTCCTCATACATAAGATCGTTGCCACCAATTTCTATGGGATATGCCCAATAAAGCTGAAGGAGCCCATAAACATTAGAGATGTTTTGGATGGACCATGACGTCTAATGTGTACGGGGCCTCCCGACTCTGCACCAACAAAAGATAATGGAGGAGACGGATTGGGAATGTTAAGTTTAGAAGAAGCTATTTCTCCCTTGAAAACATGATATGCACGCATGGCTGAGCTGAGTGTGCATGTAAATGAAGCGGACAGTTATCTTATGTCACTTACACCAGTGATGTCTACAGTCTCATAAAACAGGAGCCGACTAATACCCCGGGTCACATGACTGACCCCTTATTGTAGTCCTTGTGAAGTTCTCTGCCCCCACAATCAAAAGATATGACAGATTACAAAATTCTGAGGACAAAACCGGGAACTAACCATCACTGTGGCTGAGCAAGTCTGCCGATCCCATGAACACCCCGGACGGCTGAGACCACGACATTTCCTTCTGCTAAAACACAAAAGTGTCATCAATGTTTGGTGCAAGAGAAGAAAAGGAATAAAACTACACAAATATAACAGAAAAATGCACAAAAAAAGGGAAATTTTTAACACTTACCATAAAATCTCTTTCTCGAAGGATCCATTGGGGGACACAGACAGTGGGTGGATCTTGCTGTCTCTAGGAGGTGTGACACTATGGTAATAAAAAAGTCAGCTCCTCCCAGCAGGATATACCCGCCTTCAGGCTCTGAGCTAGTCAGTTTAAGTTCCAGAGCAATAGGAGGAGACCAATAGGTCAAGGAAAAACCCCAACTGTCCGAGAACCAGAAGAAAAAACATAACTGAACACACCCTCGGACAGAGAACCAAAGAAAAAAACGAAAAAGGGTGGGTGCTGTGTCCCCCAATGGATCCTTCGAGAAAGAGATTTTACGTTAAGTGTTAAAAAATCTCCTTTTCTCTATCGGCTCCATTGGGGGACACAGACAGTGGGACGTACCAAAGCCATCCCTTGGGTGGGCAGATAAGTAATCAGGCAGACGGCCGATCCACTGCCGCCTGCAACACTATACGGCCCAGACTAGCACCAGCCGATGCTAAAGTATGTACCAGGTAATACCTCGAGAAAGTGTGCAAAGACGACCAGGTAGCCGCCTTGCAAATTTGCGAGGCCGAGGCTCTATTCTGTAGCGCCCAGGATGCCCCAAGAGAACGGGTAGAATGAGCCACAACCCTGAAAGGAGGAATCTTCCCCTTACAGCGATAGTCTTCCGAAATGGCAGACCGAATCCACCTAGAAATGGTGGCCTTGGAAGCAGGTTGTCCCTTGCGACGACCTTCTGTAAGGTCGAAAAAGGAATCGCACTGACAAAACGAAGAAGTGATGGAGAGATACGACCGAACAGCCCGGACTACATCCAGCTTGTGTAGTAAGCGCTCCCTAGGATGAGAAGGAGCAGGACAAAAAAGATGGGAGGACAATGTCCTCATTGAGATGAAAGGCCGAGACCACCTTAGGCAAAAAAAGGAAGGATCTGGCTGGAAAACGACCTTGTCCTGGTGGATCACCAGAAACGGAGACCGCCAAGTATGGTGGTAAATTCTTGCGGAGGAGGGCTTACGAGCCTTGAGCATGGTGTGAATGACTTGGGAAGAGAACCCGCGGGCCCTCAAAACCGTGGTCTCAACCACCACGCCGTCAAATGCAGCGACTGTAAATTGGGGTGGCAAAGAGGACCCTGAGAGAGTAGATCCGGGCGGAGCGGAAGACGCAGAGGACCGTCGTCCAGGAGCCTGACTACGTCGGCGTACCACGACCTTCGGGGCCAATCCGGAGCTACCAGAATGGCAGGAACGACCTCTGCCTTGAGCTTCCTCAGCACCCTGGGAAGGAGCGGAAGAGGAGGGAACAGATAAGGTATGGCGAACCCCGCCCAAGGAATCACTAGGGTGTCCACGGCCAAGGCCTGAGGGTCCCGGGACTTGGACACAAACGGAAGAATTTTCCTACTGTGCCGGGACGCGAAGAGGTCCACGTCCGGAACGCCCCAGAGGTCGCAGAGCTGCGTGAAGACCTCCGGATGAAGAGACCACTCGCCGAGGTCGGGCGAGGACCGACTGAGGAAGTCCGCTTCCCAGTTGAGCACTCCCGGAATATCCGGAACCTTGCTCTCCGCCCAGGAAAGTATTTTGATCACCTCGGCCATGGCTGCCGATCTGCGAGTGCCACCCTGTTGATTTATGTACGCCACGGCCGTGGCGTTGTCTGACTGAACGCAGACAGGACGGGACTAAAGACGGGGCTCCCAATGAAGAAGACAAAGAAGAATCGCCCGTAATTCCAATATGTTTATCAGAAGAAGGGTCTCCTGGGGAGACCAGAGTCCCTGAACCGTCCAATCCCTGAACACGCCGCCCCAGCATGACAGGCTGGCATCTGTCCTAACAACCTGCCAATGAAGGGGAAGGAACGACCGCCCTTGGAGAAGAGGAGGGGGGGGGGGGGGGCAGAGCCATCAGAGCAGAGACTGACAGACCCTGAGAGGGAGAACAATCTGACTTGTCCCGATTGACCAGCCACCTGAAGTGAGTCAGAGTGTGGAGAGTGACGCCAAGGTTCTCCAGAGTCTGGGCTCTGGATGGAGCCTTGATGAGAAGGCCGTCCAGATACGGTATCACCGAGATTCCTCTTAACCGTAACAGGCCCATCACTGGCGCAAGGATCTTTGTAAAGACCTGAGGAGCCGTGGCTAGACCGAAGGGGAGGGCTACAAATTGAAAGTGCCCCTCCAAAACCGCAAAGTGGAGGTACCGATGATGGCCCGGAAATATTGGCACGTGGAGGTAGGCATCTTTGATGTCCACCGATGAGAGGAACTCCCCCTGTTCCAAGGACGCCAACACCGAGCGGAGAGATTCCATCCGGAAGTGGCGGATGAGAAGATGACGGTTGAGCCGCTTGAGGTCTAGGATTGGTCGTACAGAACCGTCCTTCTTGGGGACCACAAAGAGATTTGAATAGAAACCCTGAAAACGTTCCCCTGGGGGAACGGGAAAGATCATGCCCTGGAGAAACAGAGATTGGAGAGCCGCACAAAATTGCTTTGCCAGGGGTGGAGACCGGAGGGCCTGGGATCGAAAAAAGCGATCCCTAGGGAGGGAAGCGAATTCGATTCGGTAACCGTTGGACACCACGTCCCTGACCCAAGAGTCCTGAATGTGTGAGGTCCAGATGTCTCCGAAAAACAAGAGACGACCTCCCACCCGCAAAGAAACCGCGGGTGGAAGCCTCACTTCATGCAGAAGTGGGTTTGCGGTTGCCCAATTTGGGCGCAAAACGGCCAGAGCGGTTGGAGTCCGACTTCCAAGACAGGCGTGCCCGGTACAAGGGAGCCTTCTTGTCCCGTGAGGGCGCCTGCCCGGACCCTTTGCTGGAGCCAGAGGTCCGAAAGGAAAAAGACTTCCTTTGGGAAGTAGGGCGAGCCTTATCTTGAGGTAACAAGGAACTCTTACCTCCAGTTGCCTCAGAGATAATCTCATCAAAACGTTTGCCAAAAAGACGGCCACCCGTTAAGGGAAGCTCAGTGAGAGACCTTTTGGAAGTGGCATCTGCATTCCAAACTTTAAGCCACATAGCGCGGCGGAGGGCTGCTAGGTGACCCACAGCAAAGGCAGAACAACGGGCTGACTGCATGAAAGCTGCGCACAGAAAGTCCCCAGCCTTGGCGCATCGGAGAGCCAGCGCAGATAGGTCCTCTGGGGGGATTCTGCTAAGATATCCTGATGGAGCTGTTGGCACCACTCTGACAGGGCCTTGGACACCCATGTCAAGGCGAAGATGGGAAGAAGAGAAGAGCCAGCTGTTTCAGTAGCGAACTTCGCTAAAGATTCTACCTTCTTGTCCATGGGATTCTTGAAGGCAGCGGCATCTGCCAGAGGCAGTGTAGTCGCCTTTGAGATCCGGGAGATTGGTGGATCCACTGAGGGAGGGGAAACCACCTTAGTGACAAAGTCCTTGTCAAATGGATAACGTTCTTGAATTGTCTTGACTCCCGGGAATCTCTTGCCTGGATGTTTGAATGCAGATTCCAGAATGTCGTCAAAGTCAGCGTGAGAGCTGAACCTTTGAGGTGCTGGCTTAGTACGATGAAAGGATACTCCTGGATTGCCATCCGAAGATCCTGGGTCCTCCAAGTGAAAGGTGTCTCTTATGGCTGTCACAAATGAGTTCACCGTAGCAATTGAGTCCGAGCGGTCCTCTGGGTCAGATGCCGGTTCGGAAGCCTCGTCCACTAGTTCACCAGTGGAATGTGAATGAGTAGAAGCAGTTCTGGAGGGGGGCGATACAGACCGGGTACGCGGCTCTGGCATGGCAGAGCGGCGACTCAGAGAACGTCCTCTGGAGGAGCAACGTTTGTGCCCAGATGATAGGGGGGGGGGGGGGGGAGGGGAACGCTCACGTCTATCCGAAGACTCAATGGGCGAGTCAGACGAGGCACCCCTAGCACGCTTTTGAGAGCATGAAGTACGAGGAAACGAAGAGCGGGCCCTCTCAGAGGTCCTGCGCAGGGAAGACCCCTTCAAGGCGGACACCATTTCGCGGGAGGCCTCAGCCACCAAACGGGAGACTTGGGTCAAGTCAGCCATATACTGGGTCATGGAAGAAACCCAGGCTGAAGGAGCGGCTGAACCCACCGGGACCGAAGGGGCATCAGGGGGTCTGGGGGAGAGGAGCAGGCAGAGCAAGCGGGCTCGGCGGAGCAAGGCATCTTGGTATTACAGTGCTTACAGATATAGTAAGTCACTGAATTCCCAGGTTTCTGTTTAGAGGGAGGAATAGCCCTGGATACGGAAATAATGGGGTAAAAAAGAAGACAGGAACTTTCTCACCCTGATCTGTGTCCCGTCAGCTGCAGTGAGGAAAACTCGCTCTGTGCAGCCAGATAGACTGAACAGGCCAGCCAATAGGGAGGGAGGGGCGTGCCTGTAGCAAGGCACATAGCAACCGACCCCTACACATAGAAAATGGCGCCCACGGCGCTGATTGGACGCTGCTTCGTGCCTCTGAGAGCGGCTCGTAACAGTGTATAAGGCGCTGCAAGTACAGAGAATAAGCCGGCGCTGACAGCGCCCGAGCCGAAGCAGCGCTGCGGCTGACAGCCGCATATAAGGCGCTGAGTAGTGCACCAAAACACACACACACAATAAAGATTTCCATAGGACATGCCTTATAAACATATGCCCCCTCAGGTGTAGTTGCTCTCCCAGCATAGTGCAGCCCCTGTAGGATCAAGCCCCATAAACTGAGGGTGGGCCAAAACAGGGGGTCTCCCGAGGTTGCGAGTCCGTACCTGTGGGGAAAAAAGGGGGGGGGGAGTACTTACCTCAGTCAGAAGAACTTACCTAAAGGAGTCTTCAGTGAAGTCTTCAGTCAGCTTTTCATCCCTGCATCACGCCTAGCTGCTATGCGCGAGCGAGGCGAATAGAAAAAAAAGGGGGACCCGGACCCATGAGGTACCACCCAGACGCTGACCGTTGGCGAGAGGGGGTTAACAGCGCATATTCGCAATGTCTGTGCCCCCTTACTCGCAATGGGGAAACAGTGAACCGCAGTTCCTGAGTCCCCACCTGAAAACGAAAAAGAAAGGGAATAAAAAAACTAACACGTCCCTATACTAGGAAAATAAAAAACAGAAGACCTGGTCTGGAGAATCCAGACCCGTCCACCTCCTTCAGACACTAAGCTTAAACTGACTAGCTCAGAGCCTGAAGGCGGGTATATCCTGCTGGGAGGAGCTGACTTTTATTATTACCATAGTGTCACGCCTCCTAGAGACAGCAAGATACACCCACGGTCTGTGTCCCCCAATGGAGCCGATAGAGAAAGATTAATGCACAAAATGTAAATAAATGCACAAAATAGAGAGAAATACACAAAACAGAAAGAAATGCACAAAATAGAGAGAAATGCACAAAACAGAGAGAAATGCACAAAACAGAAAGAAATGCACAAAACAGAGAGATGAACAAAACAGAGAGATGAACAAAACAGAAAGAAATGCACAAAACAGAGAGATGAACAAAATAGAGAGAAATGCACAAAATAGAAAGAAATGCACAAAATAGAAAGAAATGCACAAAATAGAGAGAAATGCACAAAATAGAGAGAAATGCACAAAATAAAGAGAAATGCACAAAAAAGAGAGATGAACAAAACAGAAAGAAATGCACAAAACAGAAAGATGAACAAAACAGAAAGAAATGTACAAAATAGAGAGAAATGCGCAAAATAGAGAGAAATGCACAAAATAGAGAGAAATGCACAAAACAGAAAGATGCAAAAAATAGAGAGAAATCCACCTCCCTGTAGGATATACATCCCATTTACAGCAAGTACAAGCATGACTGCATTACTAAGAGGGTCTCCTCATCAGATCTACAGGGGTAGTAATGGAGGACGTTATCACTTCACCACACAGAGGGGCGGACCCCCAATTACCTACAGCGTTAGGGTAGACCAGGTCAGGAAATATGGTCCCATGAGTGGCCAAGTCTCTGAGGAACAATCCGTCCAGCTGCACCAGTAACAGAGAAGAATCCCTCCGCGGTAAGGACTCCAACCGGACCGTCATCCCTACAAATACAAGGAAAGAAGAAGCAATGGAGGGCGCTATATATTATATATACACATAATACTGCTGGGTACTCCCCCACCTCATGGCCTCTGGGACCCCAACAATGCACAGAAAGAGGGGCCCCAGGGCTGATTTAGTGCTGCAGCCACACACAGACCCATTCACTGAGGTGCAGCCATGCTGCAGCTCCCTGCAAAGTGGGGGTCCCAGAGGTCTGAACCTCAAAAAAGAAAAAAATAACTTGTCCTAGTGATCCGGTAGTCTGAGCTGAAAGAAGTTCATGACAGAGGTTTTATGAAAAAGATTGAGTATTCAACTCTCATTCAGGGTTTAGGAGTCCAGTGGGCGGTCCTACAGTTGTCAATCACTGATCGCTAGGACACTTTGCTGAGCTCCTCTCCCTGTCTCTATACTCGCAGCAGGAGACCAGTTCTATAGAAGTCTATGGAGCAGTCATGTGCAGTGCTTAGCCACATGCCTCCCCCTTCTGGTCACAGTGATCGGAGGGGTCTCAGCACCTATACCCCCACCAATCACAGCACCCAGGCCCCCACCAATCACAGCACCCAGACCCCCACCAATCTCAGCACCCAGACCCCAACCAATCAAAGCATCCAGACTCCCACCAATCAAAGCACCCAGACCCCCACCAATCACAGCACCCAGACCCCCACCAATCACAGCACCCAGACCCCCACCAATCACAGCACCCAGACCCCCACCAATCAAAGCAACCAGACCCCCACCAATCACAGCAACCAGACCCCCACCAATCACAGCACCCAGACCCCAACCAATCAAAGCACCCAGACCCCAACAAATCACAGCACCCAGACCTCCACCAATCATTGCACCCAGACCCCCACCAATCACAGCACCCAGACCCCAACCAATCACAGCACCCTGACCACCACCAATCACAGCACCCTGACCCCCACGAATCACAGCACCCAGACCCCCACCAATCACAGCACCCAGACCCCCACCAATCACAGCACCCAGACCCCCACCAATCACAGCACCCAGACCCCCACCAATCACAGCACCCAGACCCCAACCAATCACAGCACCCTGACCCCCACCAATCACAGCACCCAGACCCCCACCAATCACAGCACCCAGACCCCACCAATCACAGCACCCTGACCCCCACCAATCACAGCACCCAGACCCCCACCAATCACAGCACCCAGACCCCCCCACCAATCACAGCACCCAGACCCCCACCAATCAATGCACCCAGACCCCCACCAATCACAGCACCCAGACCCCCACCAATCACAGCACCCAGACCCCCACCAATCACAGCACCCAGACCCCCACCAATCACAGCACCCAGACCCCCACCAATCACAGCACCCAGACCCCCACCAATCACAGCACCCAGACCCCCACCAATCACAGCACCCTGACCCCCACCAATCCCAGCACCCAGTCCCCCACCAATCCCAGCACCCAGTCCCCCACCAACCCCAGCACCCAGTCCCCCACCAATCACAGCACCCAGACCCCACCAATCACAGCACCCAGACCCCACCAATCACAGCACCCAGACCCCCCATCAAAACAGCCTGACCCCCACCAATCAAAACAGCCTGACCCCCACCAATCACAGTACCCAGACCCCTCCAATCACAGCAGCCAGACCCCCCACCAATCACAGCACCCAGACCCTGAGCAATCACAGCAGCCAGACCCCCCACCAATCACAGCACCCCCAGACCCCCCAAAGTCACAGCACTAAGACCCCCAATCACAATCACAGCAGCCAGACCCCTACCAATCACAGCAGACAGATCCCCAACAATCACAGCAGCCAGACCCCCCACCAATCAAAGCAGCCAGACCCCCCACCAATCAAAGCAGCCAGACCCCCCACCAATCAAAGCAGCCAGACCCCCCACCAATCAAAGTAGCCAGACCCCCCACCAATCAAAGCAGCCAGACCCCCACCAATCACAGCAGCCAGGCCCCAAATATCACAGCAGCCAGACCCCCACCAATCACAGCAGCCAGACCCCCACCAATCACAGCAGCCAGACCCCCACCAATCACAGCAGCCAGACCCCCATCAATCACAGCAGCCAGACCCCCATCAATCACAGCAGCCAGACCCCCACCAAAGCACCCAGACCCCCACAATCACAGCACCCAGAACCTCACCAATCAGAGCACAGACCCCTACAGTCACAGCACCAAGACCCCCAAAGACACAGTACCCAGAAACTCACCAACCACAGCCCCCAGACCCCCACCAATCACAGCCCCCAGACCCCCACCAATCACAACACCCAGACCATGACCAATCACAGCACCCAGACCCCACCAATCAAAGCACCCAGACCCCCACCAATCAAAGCACCCAGACCCCCACCAATCACAGCAGTGGAAGCAAGACTTCCAGGCTTTCTATAGGAATGAGAGAGGAAGCAGGACTCACAGGCTTTATCTATAAATGGGAGGGAAGCAGGACTCACTGGCTCTCTCTATAAATGGGAGAGGAAGAAGGACTCACAGGCTTTATTTATAAATGGGAGGGGAAGCAGGACTCACAGGCTTTATTTTTGAATGGGAGGGGGCAGGACTCACAGGCTTTATCTATAAATGGGAGGGAAGCAGGACTCACAGGTTCTCTCTATAAATGGGAGAGGAAGCAGGACTCACAGGCTTTATTTATCAATGGGAGGGGAAGCAGGACTCACAGGCTTTATTTATAAATGGGAGGGGAAGCAGGACTCACAGGCTTTATTTTTGAATGGGAGGGGGCAGGACTCACAGGCTTTATCTATAAATGGGAGGGAAGCAGGACTCACTGGTTCTCTCTATAAATGGGAGAGGAAGCAGGACTCACAGGCTTTATTTATCAATGGGAGGGGAAGCAGGACTCACAGGCTTTTTTTTATAAATGGGAGGGAAGCAGGACTCACAGGCTCTCTCTATAAATGGGAGAGGAAGGAGGACTCACAGGCTTTATTTATAAATGGGAGGAGAAGCAGGACTCACAGGCATTATTTTTGAATGGGAGGGGGGCAGGACTCACAGGCTTTATCTATAAATGGGAGAGGAAGCAGGACTCACAGGCTTTATCTATGAATGGAGGGGAAGCAGGACTCACAGGCTTTATTTACAAATGGGAGGGGAAGCAGGACTCACAGGCTTTATTTTTGAATTGGAGGGGGCAGGACTCACAGGCTTTATCTATAAATGGGAGGGAAGCAGGACTCACAGGTTCTCTCTATAAATGGGAGAGGAAGCAGGACTCACAGGCTTTATTTATCAATGGGAGGGGAAGCAGGACTCACAGGCTTTATTTATAAATGGGAGGGGAAGCAGGACTCACAGGCTTTATTTTTGAATGGGAGGGGGCAGGACTCACAGGCTTTATCTATAAATGGGAGGGGGGCAGGACTCACAGGATTTATTTATAAATGGGAGGGGAAGCAGGACTCACAGGCTTTATTTTTGAATGGGAGGGGGCAGGACTCACAGGCTTTATTTATAAATGGGAGGGAAGCAGGACTCACTGGTTCTCTCTATAAATGGGAGAGGAAGCAGGACTCACAGGTTTTATTTATCAATGGGAGGGGAAGCAGGACTCACAGGCTTTTTTTTATAAATGGGAGGGAAGCAGGACTCACAGGCTCTCTCTATAAATGGGAGAGGAAGAAGGACTCACAGGCTTTATTTATAAATGGGAGGGGAAGCAGGACTCACAGGCATTATTTTTGAATGGGAGGGGGGCAGGACTCACAGGCTTTATCTATAAATGGGAGAGGAAGCAGGACTCACAGGCTTTATCTATGAATGGAGGGGAAGCAGGACTCACAGGCTTTATTTATAAATGGGAGGGGAGACAGGACTCACAGGCTTTATCTATGAATGGGAGGGGAAGCAGGACTCACAGGCTTTATCTATAAATGGGAGGGAAGCAGGACTCGCAGGCTTTATCTTTGAATGGGAGGGGAAGCAGGACTCACAGGCTCTCTCTATAAATGGGAGGGGAAGCAGGACTCACAGGCTTTATCTATAAATGGGAGGGGGCAGGGCTCACAGGATTTATCTGTAAATGGGGGGGGGCAGGACTCACAGGCTCTCTCTATCAATGGGAGGGGAAGCAGGACTCACAGGCTTTATCTATAAATGGGAGGGGAAGCAGGACTCACAGGCTTTATCTATAAATGATAGGGGAAGCAGGACTCACCGGCTTTATCTATAAATGGTAGGGAAGCAGGACTCACAGGCTTTATCTTTGAATGGGAGGGAAGCAGGTATCACAGGCTTTAGCTATGAATGGGAGGGGAAGCAGGACTCACAGGCTTTATCTATAAATGGGAGGGGTAGCAGGACTCGCAGGCTTTATCTATAAATGGTAGGGAAGCAGGACTCACAGGCTTTATCTTTGAATGGGAGGGAAGCAGGACTCACAGGCTTTATCTATGAATGGGAGGGGAAGCAGGACTCGCAGGCTTTATCTATAAATGGTAGGGAAGCAGGACTCACAGGCTTTATCTTTGAATGGGAGGGAAGCAGGACTCACAGGCTTTATCTATGAATGGGAGGGGAAGCAGGACTCACAGGCTCTCTCTATCAATGGGAGGGGAAGCATGACTCACAGGCTTTATCTATAAATGGGAGGGGAAGAAGGACTCAGGCTTTATCTATAAATTGGAGGGGGCAGGGCTCACAGGATTTATCTATAAATGGGAGGAGAGCAGGACTCACAGGCTTTATCTATAAATGGGAGAGAAAGCAGGACTCGCAGGCATTATCTTTGAATGGGAGGGGAAGCAGGACTCACAGGCTTTATTTATAAATGGGAGGGGGGCAGGACTCACAGGCTTCATCTATAAATGGGAGGGGGCAGGACTCACAGGATTTATTTATAAATGGGAGGGGAAGAAGGACTCACAGGATTTATCTGTAAATGGGGGGGGGGCAGGAATCACAGGCTTTATCTATAAATGGGAGGGGGCCGGACTCACAGGATTTATCTGTAAATGGGGGGGGGGAGGGGCAGGACTAACCTGCTTTCTCTAGGAGTTGGAGGAGAGAGGAAGGCCACAGCGCTGGGAGGTAAAACATTCACGTTACTTCTTCATTAAACACACCCGAACAAAGTACGGAGCCTACAAGTAAGACGATGGCGATTCCTGATGTGCTGGAAACTCTACCTGTTGGTGACCTCCCATGAGGATCCCACTGACACCACGCCTTTTATGATCTGTCATTGACCGTCATGGATACAAAAAATCTAAAGGGAGTATAAACAGTAGGAAACCTAAAATACCTGAGAACTCCAGCTGCATGAAGGCGTCCTCGGGGGAGGGGGCACTACTCTTGTGCAGCAGGGTGATGGTGCCGCCCTCCAGCTGGAAGTTCAGTTTTGCGAACACGTGATCTCTCTTAGTGAATGTGTTCAGATTTGCAGCATCAGACGTAGGATCAAAAAACTCCTCAGTCCCTGGAGAAGAAAGACCAAATATCATCTCAAGGAACCTGCAGCTACACTTTCCTTTTCCTGTTCTTAAAGGGTTACTCCCACCCCGAGACACATGATCCACAGAATCTTTTATAAAGTCTGGTACATGTGAGGCACCCGGCACCAGCCACATCCACAAAACCTACAGTAAACGGCCAAACGGCTGGTACATGTGAGGCGCCCGGCACCAGCCACATCCACAGAACCTATTATAAACGTCTGGTAAATGTGAGGCGCCCGACACTGTCAAGTTGATTAAAATTATTCTGACTGCCGATCAATATATATATATATATATATATATATATATATATATTAATGCTTATTTATATGCCATTTCTAATGCTGAAAAAATATATTTGTTACCTACTCTTAAACTATACACCATGTTCCTGATGTCATGTTCCTGATTTTGCTATCTGCTCGTGACTAAGATTGAAACCTTGGAAGATGAGACGTTAGAAGACAAAATATATGAGGAAGATATGGATCCGGGTTTTTCCAGTCTCAGAGTTAAAAGAGACGCAAAGAAATAGATGCCTAAAATATGCTAATTTATACAGAGATAAAGCTCAAATAATAAATCAAAATGTAAATGCTGATTTTGATGTCATAACTAAACCTCCTCCTTTGTCAAATGTAAAAAACAAATGTACTTCCTGAATTAAACAGAACTCGTTGGGCAGCTCCTTAGTGAGTATGCGGAGAAGGTAGATACTATACCAACATCCTGTCTGGTGTGAATCCCTTGCGCCGGCCCTCAGCATATGCAGCAGCGGTCACTCACATTTTAATGCCTCACCTCGGTCCATCCCTGACAGTCAATGCCATGACTCGGATGGCGATGAGGATGAGATCTGTTCCCTGGACCACACTTGAGGGAAGAGCCAAGTCTGGTGGACAGACACCTTTCCAGCAGTCCAGGGCAACCCAGAACTGTCCAAACTAGGAGTCAAATCTCCACAAAAACACGGTAAGTCTGCTGATTTCTTTATGAAACTGTAGCTTATCAGTGTCTTTTGGACAGGCCTGGGAGGCTGGGAAATGGCTTCTGTCGACCCGCTATGACTAGCTCTAGCGACGGGGAATCTTCCCCCTATGTGGTCTCAATTTTTACAGAGGAGTTCTAGTTGCAGGTGACCGATTGCTGCTGCTTAGGTTTTGGTATTTATGATGATGAGGCCGTTAACGATGATATTAATGATGATGAGGCCGTTAACGATGATATTAATGATGATGATGAGGCCGTTAACGATGATATTAATGATGATGATGAGGCCGTTGATGATATTAATGATGATGATAATGAAATTACCACGATGATATTACTGATGATGATGTTTGATTTTTGCATTGTACTGCTGGTAGAAACCCAGTCCAGTATATTTTTCTGTATTTAAAAGCCAGACTTAGATGAAAAGGTAGAACTGTATTTAAATAGGTCATGTGTTAATTGAGCTCTAATGTTTTATCTCCAAAGAAATGAGTGACTGCGTTGTACGAAGGGTAGGATGTATGGCTGTGTGAGAAGTAGTGTGTCTGTGTTGTAAATTAAGTTGTCGAGTAGGATTGATTGTCTCAATGTCTCATAAAGTATGTTCCTTGGTGGTTTTGGGATATTGTAATTTGGGTGGACATATGGCTGTGTGCATTGTGTTAAGGAAATTGGTGTTATTGGTCCGGTGTGTGCAAGGGGTAGGAGCAGATTGTTGAAAATAGCTTGATAGGATTAGAAAGATTGTTGTCAGAAATAGAGACTCAACGTTTTGGTGAAAAAGCAGGTGATTTGTGAAGGGAAAAGCATGTGAAAATTAAGTTATTTGAAAGTTTGGAATATACTGAAGGTTAATGGATAGAGGTAGTCATATACAGCAGTGTTATATACAGTATTGATATACAGTTATAAGCTGAAAGGCCAAGGGAAATGTAAAAGGTGACTGCTGATGTTTGGGAGGATGATGCTTAAGACGACGCAGACTCAAGGAGTTGGATTAGCAGATTTGAAAGTGTTCATGCAAGTGATATTCTGGTACAGGAATGGAGAACAGTCCAAGGAGTTTGTTGAAACTGAAAAACAGTGTTAATACTTTGTTCAGGAATGTACTGAAGGTGTCGGGGGGGGGGGGGGGGGGGAACCGTAGGGGTCGTCTGGATCAATGAGGGAGATAAATGGAATGCAGATGATGCGCAAGGTCACTGGGAAAGCTGGGTGTATGTAGTCATGTGATGACGTTCATAGAATGGTTCTTGGGATATAAAGTATGTTGTATACATGTGATGTGTGTTAATGAATCAGGAATGTATGGAAAATGGCCAGTGAATGTTTTCTCTGTGAAACGGTTTGTGTTGTAATGGATTTTTGGTGTAAAAGAAAAAAAATCCACATGGTATTAATTGAACTTTTTGATGATATTTCATAAATTTTCTTGTCTTCACAGTTACACAGGATGGATGCTAAAAAAAAGGAAATGTATCAGGAAATGCGATTAATTTTCTGATTATATTACAGTAGCAACAAGAGGAAAAGTTTGGCCAAGAAATATAAAATAAGATAAAAAGGAAAAAATGATCATTATTCAATTGATAAATATTACCTAAATATTTAAAATCAGCTAATTTTTTCCCCCAAAAAAGAGCTCTATATATTTTTTATTTTACATTTTTGGTGAGAATGTGGGCCATGTGTGTTATGTTGGCCCTCTGTGTTGTATGTCGGTATTGTTATATATTACATGTGTCTTGTATGTCTCTTGTTGTAAAGCAGAAATCCAGTGAGAAACAGGATGCTCAAAGGTTGTTGAAAAATGACCAAGCTTGAGGGAAAGCAAAGAGCCAGACTCAAAGGGGCGGTGACTGGTGACAGAGGTTTGGGAGGAGTAAGGTGGGGCTTACAGGTGGAATGATAGCCTCCTCTTCTGAAATACAAAAATCACACTTGAAGGAAATGTATATTATGTGTACGGTTTCAAACTGAGTATGTTTATAGAACCTGCATACACAATGATATATACCTATACATTTTACATTGCATTTATTTGAATAATACCAATTTTGAATGGATAACTTTATAATGATAAAAAAAAATTCTCTCTTTCTTCTATCCCCTTTTGGCAGCTTTGCTGCTCTCAGATTATGATTAAAATGGTTTTGAACTAATGAGGTTAAGAATTCAAAAGCCATGATAAAATATCAGGGAATCCATGGTTAATGCTGAGTTATAAATGTAAGCTTGTTCTAAGTAATGTAAAGATGTAATACATAAGACAGGATATATGGTGACCACACGCAGAATAAAGTTCTACTGCAATAAACCACTCGATCTGAGCTGTTGGCTCAGAAAGTAGAGTTGAAGATATTCACTGATATATGTAAGATATTTGAAGGTATGACACAATGAGTATGGGTACACTTTTATTACCGCCCACAACTATGGGCCTATTGAAGTTAGAAAGGTTTTTTTTTTAATCCTGGGGCGAACCAATCTGTAGTTGGCAATTCAAGTGTTCAAATCCGAGAGCGGCCAGAGAAAGTAGCCATCGTTAATATAAAACCAACATGAAGGAAGCAGCCCCAAAAGCCAAGGGGACTGAATGGTAAAGGAGGCTGCCAAGGCTCCAGTGCTCCTATCCCCCCACAACTATGGTACAAAGTGTACAAAGTGAGACATTTTTTCCTACCGTGGTCATCTAAATATTTGTGGCTCTAATTAGTACATATTCACTAATGGTTTACAAGTAATATTGACACATTAATACACTGAAAGTGAAGTCGCATAATTATATTTGCACATTGGGTATGTGTCGTAAAAGTACACACAACTTGTAGTCCATTTATTATAAATTAAATGTATGTTCTCCAATATGTGATAGTGAGGAGCACTTTACCTCTTCTACATTTTGGTTGAGTCAATTTCCTGTTGACTCATGGAAATGAAAGGGGGGGGGGGGGGGTGAAATACATTGTGGGGAGACATGAGTCTCCATTTTGATCCTGGCAGCCATGTTTAAGCAGATGCATTCAAATCTTAAATCCTTCTAAACACCTAAATTATTGTGCATATCTCCCTCAGTCAGCAGGGTTTGTGAAGCTGGAAGAAAAATCAACATGGACACACGCCTCACACTGCAGGAGGGTCCCCATGTATAATTTCATGGTATTCTGCAGTAATACATTTAATATATATAAAAAAATAATAAAAAATGTGCTGGATTAATGGAAATACTATGTATTTGTATGAAAACCTGCTTATGTTATTTTTAAGGAGATGTAACAGGGGGAGAATAGCAGCCCACATACACAGCTGCAGCTGAACTCCTTATTTTTTCCTTGTTTTTGTTTGGTTTTTCTCATAGATCTTGTTAAGTCACATTTTCTGTTTTGCATAATTTTTTTCCTTTTAACTACTTTTCAGGCCTTGTAGAACATACTGTACTTTTTCCAGTTTAGAAGTGCTACTTTTTAATTGTTGTCCCATTGAGTTAAATGTAGATTGCATTCACTGACATGTAGCAGTGTTGGTGCTTATTAGTAGCTCCAGTAGAGTAGGGCTAATATAGGAGTCTCAGGTGAAGGATCAGTCTGGGTACAAAGGTACATTAGGACCCACTCGTCTCAAACCAGTGAAGCATCCCATACCCGTTGTTTTCTTTTTTTCCCCCTGAACCTGAGACTGTTAGGCGGAGTATATTCTAGGGAAAGATGTTGTGTACGCTTAACAAATATCTTTTTTATGGGGGAATTGTCAAGTTGATAAAATGATTCTGACTGCCTATATATATATACATTTATTAGGGATCGACAGATATCGGTTCTTTAGGGCCAATACCGATAATCGGTGGAGGTTAGGGCCGATAGCCGATACCTTATACCGATATTCCGGTAGAAGTTATCGGCTATTTATCCCCCCGCAACACCGCTGCAGATCATTGATTTAAAGCGGGCGCTTTAAATCAATGAACTGCAGTGGCTTTTGCGGTGCCAGAGACCGCCGCCGCCACCCGGTTCTCTCCCCCTGCCTGTCCGGGGGTCCTGAGTCCTATCACCGCCACCGCACCGCTCCGCGCCCCCTACCGCCGCACCGCGTCGCACCCCCCACCACACCACCCCGGCCCCATTGCCTCCCCCATCCCCGGTTTTATAATTACCTATTCACGGGGCCCGGGGTCCACTCCACATCTGGCTCCGGTGGCGTCCTCCTGAGCTGTCACTGTGCGCACTGACGGTGATGTCACGTTGCGTCACGTCACTCGTCATTGCGCACAGTGTAACGCAGGATGCAGCAGGAGCCAGAAGTAGCGTGGACCCCGGGAACAGGCAATTATAAAACCGGGGATGGGGGAGGCAATGGGGCCGGGGCTGTGCGACGCGGTGCGGCGGGTGGGGGGGTGGTCATTTGCAGTGGGGTGGGGGAGGTGCGGGGCATTATCGGCAAGGTAATTGCCGATACCGATAATGCCCAAAATCGAGATTATCGGCCGATAATATCCGCCAAACCGATAGTCGGTTGATCCCTACTATATATATATATATACACACACACACACATATTTATTTATTAATACTTATATATTTATATGCCATTTCTAATGCTGAAAAAAGATATTTGTTACCTACTCAAACTATACACCATGTTCCTGATCTTGCTACCTTGGAAGATGAGACGTTAGAAGACAAAATATTTGAGGAAGATACGGATCCGGGTTTTTCCAGTCTCAGAGTGAAAAGAGCCGCAAAGAAATAGATGCCTAAAATATGCTAATATATACAGAGATAAAGCTCAAATAATAAATCAAAATGTAACATGCTGATTTTGACATCATAACTAAACCTCCTCCTTTGTCAAATGTAAAAACCAAATGTACTTCCTGAATTAAACAGAACTCCTTGGGCAGCTCCTTAGTGAGTATGCTGAGAAGGTAGATATTATACCAACATCCTGTCTGATGTGAATCCCTTGGGCCGGCCCTCAGCATATGCAGCTGCGGTCACTCACATTTTAATGCCTCACCTCGGTCCATCCCTGACAACACCAGCCACATCCACAGAACCTATTATAAACGTCTGATACATGTGAGGCGCCCGGCACCAGCCACATCCACAGAACCTATTATGAACGTCTGGTATATGTGAGGCGCCCGGCACCAGCCACATCCACAGAATCTATTATAAACGTCTGGTACATGTGAGGCACCCGGCACCAGCCACATCCACAGAACCTATTATAAACGTCTGGTACATGTGAGGCGCCTGGCACCAGCCACATCCACAGAACCTATTATAAACGTCTGGTACATGTGAGGCGCCCGGCACCAGCCACATCCACAGAACCTATTATAAATGTCTGGTACATGTGAGGCGCCCGACACCAGCCACATCCACAGAACCTATTATAAATGTCTGGTACATGTGAGGCGCCCGGCACCAGCCACATCCACAGAACCTATTATAAACGTCTGGTACATGTGAGGCACCTGGCACCAGCCACATCCACAGAACCTATTATAAACGTCTGGTACATGTGAGGCGCCTGGCACCAGCCACATCCACAGAACCTATTATAAACGTCTGGTACATGTGAGGCACCCGGCACCAGCCACATCCACAGAACCTATTATAAACGTCTGGTAAATGTCTGGTACATGTGAGGCGCCCGGCACAGCCACATCCACAGAACCTATTATAAACGTCTGGTACATGTGAGGCGCTCGACACCAGCCACATCCACAAAACCTATTCTAAACGTCTGGTACATGTGAGGCGCCCGACACCAGCCACATCCACAGAACCTATTATAAACGTCTGGTACATGTGAGGCGCCCGACACCAGCCACATCCACAGAACCTATTATAAACGTCTGGTACATGTGAGGCGCCCGACACCAGCCACATCCACAGAACCTATTATAAACGTCTGGTACATGTGAGGCGCCCGACACAAGCCACATCCACAGAACCTATTATAAATGTCTGGTACATGTGAGGCGCCCGACACCAGCCACATCCACAGAACCTATTATAAACGTCTGGTACATGTGAGGCGCCCGGCACCAGCCACATCCACAGAACCTATTATAAACATCTGGTACATGTGAGGCGCCTGGCACCAACCACATCCACAGAACCTATTATAAATGTCTGGTACATGTGAGGCGCCCGGCACCAGCCACATCCACAGAACCTATTATAAACGTCTGGTACATGTGAGGCGCCCGGCACCAACCACATCCACAGAACCTATTATAAATGTCTGGTACATGTGAGGCGCCCGGCACCAGCCACATCCACAGAACCTATTATAAATGTCTGGTACATGTGAGGCGCCCGACACCAGCCACATCCACAGAACCTATTATAAACATCTGGTACATGTGAGGCGCCCGGCACCAGCCACATCCACAGAACCTATTATAAATGTATGGTACATGTGAGGGGCCCGACACCAGCCACATCCACAGAACCTATTATAAACGTCTGGTACATGTGAGGCGCCCGGCACCAACCACATCCACAGAACCTATTATAAACGTCTGGTACATGTGAGGCGCCCGGCACCAACCACATCCACAGAACCTATTATAAATGTCTGGTACATGTGAGGCGCCCGACACCAGCCACATCCACAGAACCTATTATAAATGTCTGGTACATGTGAGGCGCCCGACACCAGCCACATCCACAGAACCTATTATAAACATCTGGTACATGTGAGGCGCCCGGCACCAGCCACATCCACAGAACCTATTATAAACGTCTGGTACATGTGAGGGGCCCGACACCAGCCACATCCACAGAACCTATTATAAACATCTGGTACATGTGAGGGGCCCGACACCAGCCACATCCACAGAACCTATTATAAATGTATGGTACATGTGAGGCGCCCGGCACCAGCCACATCCACAGAACCTATTATAAATGTATGGTACATGTGAGGCACCCGGCACCAGCCACATCCACAGAACCTATTATAAATGTCTGGTACATGTGAGGCACCCGGCACCAGCCACATCCACAGAACCTATTATAAACGTCTGGTACATGTGAGGCGCCCGACACCAGCCACATCCACAGAACCTATTATAAATGTCTGGTACATGTGAGGGGCCCGACACCAGCCACATCCACAGAACCTATTATAAACGTCTGGTACATGTGAGGCACCCGGCACCAGCCACATCCACAGAACCTATTATAAACGTCTGGTACATGTGAGGCGCCCGACACCAGCCACATCCACAGAACCTATTATAAATGTCTGGTACATGTGAGGCGCCCGACACCAGCCACATCCACAGAACCTATTATAAATGTATGGTACATGTGAGGCGCCCGACACCAGCCACATCCACAGAACCTATTATAAACATCTGGTACATGTGAGGCGCCCGACACCAGCCACATCCACAGAACCTATTATAAACATCTGGTACATGTGAGGCGCCCGACACCAGCCACATCCACAGAACCTATTATAAATGTATGGTACATGTGAGGCGCCCGACACCAGCCACATCCACAGAACCTATTATAAATGTCTGGTACATGTGAGGCGCCCGGCACCAGCCACATCCACAGAACCTATTATAAACGTCTGGTACATGTGAGGCGCCCGGCACCAGCCACATCCACAGAACCTATTATAAACATCTGGTACATGTGAGGCGCCCGACACCAGCCACATCCACAGAACCTATTATAAATGTATGGTACATGTGAGGGGCCCGACACCAGCCACATCCACAGAACCTATTATAAACGTCTGGTACATGTGAGGCGCCCGACACCAGCCACATCCACAGAACCTATTATAAATGTCTGGTACATGTGAGGGGCCCGACACCAGCCACATCCACAGAACCTATTATAAATGTATGGTACATGTGAGGCACCCGGCACCAGCCACATCCACAGAACCTATTATAAATGTCTGGTACATGTGAGGCGCCCGACACCAGCCACATCCACAGAACCTATTATAAATGTATGGTACATGTGAGGCGCCCGACACCAGCCACATCCACAGAACCTATTATAAATGTCCGGTACATGTGAGGGGCCCGACACCAGCCACATCCACAGAACCTATTATAAACGTCCGGTACATGTGAGGCGCCCGGCACCAGCCACATCCACAGAACCTATTATAAACGTCTGGTACATGTGAGGCGCCCGGCACCAGCCACATCCACAGAACCTATTATAAACGTCTGGTACATGTGAGGCGCCCGACACCAGCCACATCCACAGAACCTATTATAAACATCTGGTACATGTGAGGGGCCCGACACCAGCCACATCCACAGAACCTATTATAAACATCTGGTACATGTGAGGCGCCCGACACCAGCCACATCCACAGAACCTATTATAAACGTCTGGTACATGTGAGGCGCCCGACACCAGCCACATCCACAGAACCTATTATAAATGTATGGTACATGTGAGGCGCCCGACACCAGCCACATCCACAGAACCTATTATAAACATCTGGTACATGTGAGGCGCCCGACACCAGCCACATCCACAGAACCTATTATAAATGTATGGTACATGTGAGGCACCCGGCACCAGCCACATCCACAGAACCTATTATAAATGTCTGGTACATGTGAGGCGCCCGACACCAGCCACATCCACAGAACCTATTATAAACGTCTGGTACATGTGAGGCGCCCGACACCAGCCACATCCACAGAACCTATTATAAACATCTGGTACATGTGAGGGGCCCGACACCAGCCACATCCACAGAACCTATTATAAACGTCTGGTACATGTGAGGCGCCCGGCACCAGCCACATCCACAGAACCTATTATAAACGTCTGGTACATGTGAGGCGCACGACACCAGCCACATCCACAGAACCTATTATAAACGTCTGGTACATGTGAGGCGCCCGGCACCAGCCACATCCACAGAACCTATTATAAACGTCTGGTACATGTGAGGCGCCCGGCACCAGCCACATCCACAGAACCTATTATAAACGTCTGGTACATGTGAGGCGCCCGGCACCAGCCACATCCACAGAACCTATTATAAATGTCTGGTACATGTGAGGCGCCCGACACCAGCCACATCCACAGAACCTATTATAAACATCTGGTACATGTGAGGGGCCCGGCACCAGCCACATCCACAGAACCTATTATAAATGTCTGGTACATGTGAGGCGCCCGACACCAGCCACATCCACAGAACCTATTATAAACGTCTGGTACATGTGAGGCGCCCGACACCAGCCACATCCACAGAACCTATTATAAACGTCTGGTACATGTGAGGCGCCCGACACCAGCCACATCCACAGAACCTATTATAAACGTCTGGTACATGTGAGGCGCCCGACACCAGCCACATCCACAGAACCTATTATAAACGTCTGGTACATGTGAGGCGCCCGGCACCAGCCACATCCACAGAACCTATTATAAATGTCTGGTACATGTGAGGCGCCCGACACCAGCCACATCCACAGAACCTATTATAAACGTCTGGTACATGTGAGGGGCCCGGCACCAGCCACATCCACAGAACCTATTATAAACATCTGGTACATGTGAGGGGCCCGACACCAGCCACATCCACAGAACCTATTATAAACGTCTGGTACATGTGAGGCGCCCGGCACCAGCCACATCCACAGAACCTATTATAAACGTCTGGTACATGTGAGGCGCACGACACCAGCCACATCCACAGAACCTATTATAAACGTCTGGTACATGTGAGGCGCCCGGCACCAGCCACATCCACAGAACCTATTATAAACGTCTGGTACATGTGAGGCGCCCGGCACCAGCCACATCCACAGAACCTATTATAAATGTCTGGTACATGTGAGGCGCCCGACACCAGCCACATCCACAGAACCTATTATAAACATCTGGTACATGTGAGGGGCCCGGCACCAGCCACATCCACAGAACCTATTATAAATGTCTGGTACATGTGAGGCGCCCGACACCAGCCACATCCACAGAACCTATTATAAACGTCTGGTACATGTGAGGCGCCCGACACCAGCCACATCCACAGAACCTATTATAAACGTCTGGTACATGTGAGGCGCCCGACACCAGCCACATCCACAGAACCTATTATAAATGTCTGGTACATGTGAGGCGCCCGACACCAGCCACATCCACAGAACCTATTATAAACGTCTGGTACATGTGAGGGGCCCGACACCAGCCACATCCACAGAACCTATTATAAACATCTGGTACATGTGAGGGGCCCGACACCAGCCACATCCACAGAACCTATTATAAACGTCTGGTACATGTGAGGCGCCCGACACCAGCCACATCCACAGAACCTATTATAAACGTCTGGTACATGTGAGGTGCCCGACACCAGCCACATCCACAGAACCTATTATAAATGTCTGGTACATGTGAGGCGCCCGACACCAGCCACATCCACAGAACCTATTATAAATGTCTGGTACATGTGAGGCGCCCGACACCAGCCACATCCACAGAACCTATTATAAATGTCTGGTACATGTGAGGCGCCCGGCACCAGCCACATCCACAGAACCTATTATAAACATCTGGTACATGTGAGGCGCCCGACACCAGCCACATCCACAGAACCTATTATAAACATCTGGTACATGTGAGGGGCCCGACACCAGCCACATCCACAGAACCTATTATAAACGTCTGGTACATGTGAGGCGCCCGGCACCAGCCACATCCACAGAACCTATTATATATGTCTGGTACATGTGAGGCGCCCGACACCAGCCACATCCACAGAACCTATTATAAACGTCTGGTACATGTGAGGCGCCCGGCACCAGCCACATCCAGGCCAATAAAGAATGAGCACTTCTCCGTTCACCTTCACTTGTAAGCAGCAGGCACCTGAACATGTGGGACAGGGGTCGGGTCCCTCTGTTCTGGAGACAAGTCTAATGGACACACTATGTCCTGGTGTGGCTCTATTAACCCATCGTGAGTAATCTGGGCAGAATACAGGAACAGGTAGCATGAAGTGTCCCTGAAGATCCATATTACTCAACCAGAGGGTCATTAGTCTCCCTGATACAGATCACAGAATATGACAGTGTTGACATGGATCTTCCTTAAACAGCTGGGGAAGCAAAGACACCTAAGATGTAACAGACACCATACCTACCTAAAATGTGACAGACACCCCACCTACCTAAAATGTGAGAGACATCATACCTAACTAAGATGTGACAGACACCTCAACTACCTAAAATGTGACAGACACCACACCCACCTAAGATGTGACAGACACCACACCCACCTAAGATGTGACAGACACCATACCTACCTAAGATGTGACAGACACCACACCCACCTAAGATGTCCCAGACACCACCAGACCTACCTAAGATGTCACAGACACAACACCAACCTAAGATGTCACAGACACCACACCCACCTAAGATGTGACAGACACAACACCAACCTAAGATGTCCCAGACACCAGACCTACCTAAGATGTCACAGACACCAGACCTACCTAAGATGTCACAGACACCACACCTACCTAAGATGTCCCAGACACCACACCTATCTAAGATGTCACAGACACAACACCAACCTAAGATATCACAGACACCACACCTACCTAAGATGTGACAGACACCACACCCACCTAAGATGTGACAGACACCATACCTACCTAAGATGTGACAGACACCACACCCACCTAAGATGTCCCAGACACCACCAGACCTACCTAAGATGTCACAGACACAACACCAACCTAAGATGTCACAGACACCACACCCACCTAAGATGTGACAGACACAACACCAACCTAAGATGTCCCAGACACCAGACCTACCTAAGATGTCACAGACACCAGACCTACCTAAGATGTCCCAGACACCACACCTACCTAAGATGTCCCAGACACCACACCTATCTAAGATGTCACAGACACAACACCAACCTAAGATATCACAGACACCACACCTACCTAAGATGTGACAGACACCACACCTACCTAAAATGTGACAGACACCATACCTACCTAAAATGTGACAGACACCACACCTAACTAAGATGTGACAGACACCAGACCTACCTAAGATGTGACAGACACCAGACCTACCTAAGATGTGACAGACACAACACCAACCTAAGAGGTGACAGACACAACACCAACCTAAGATGTCACAGACACCAGACCTACCTAAGATGTGACAGACACAACACCAACCTAAGAGGTGACAGACCCCACACCTACCTAAGATGTGACAGCCACCACACCTACCTAAGATGTCACAGACACCACACAAACCTAAGATGTGACAGACACCACACCAACCTAAGATGTGACAGACACCACACCAACCTAAGATGTCACAGACACCCCACCAACCTAATAAGTCCTCTGGATTCCAAGCCTTCTGCTCCTGGCGCTGCTCCTGTGTCAGCCGCTCTATATCTTCACGTGCTTCCTGGGGATTGCCATACCAGCCGCCCCAGCCCGGGAACCAGGACTGGAGATACTGCAGCACTCCCTGGCCACCGGTAGGGCTCGGCACTGGGGAACCTGGAGCCGGGTCTGACAAAGGTTCTCGCAAACTCTGCAGAAAGATCAAAATGACCCAAATTGTAAAAGTTATTGGAATAATTGACATAGTCTCTTCTATCAGGTAAGAAGGACGATTCCTTCAGGAATTCACTAACTTGTAAGAAATTAAAGTTTCTCATCGTTAGAAAGAACTTTTAACATGTCCTAGAGAGAAAAAATAGGTAGATAAGGGATGAGCATAGTCCTAAAGATATAGTAGATGGGGGAAGAGCAGTGTCTTAGAGATATAGTAGATAAGGGAAGAGCAGTGTCCTAGATACATAGTAGATAAGGGAAGAGCAGTGTCCTAGAGAGAAAAAAATAGGTAGATAAGGGAAGAGCATAGTCCTAGAGATATAGTAGATAAGGGAAGAGCAGTGTCCTAGAGATATAGTAGATAAGGGAAGAGCAGTGTCCAAGAGATATAGTACATGAGGGAAGAGCAGTGTCCTAGAGATATAGTAGATGAGAGAAGAGAAGTGTCCTAGATACATAGTAGATAAGGGAGGAGAAGTGTCCTAGATACATAGTAGATAAGGGAAGAGCAGTGTCCTAGAGATATAGTAGATAAGGGAAGAGAAGTGTCCTAGATACATAGTAGATAAGGGAAGAGCAGTGTCCTAGAGACATAGTAGATAAGGGAAGAGCAGTGTCTTAGAGACATAATAGATAAGGGAAGAGAAGTGTCTTAGAGATATAGTAGATAAGGGAAGAGCAGTGTCCTAGAGACATAGTAGATAAGGGAAGAGCAGTGTCTTCGAGATATAGTAGATAAGGGAAGAGCAGTGTCCTAGAGATATAGTACATGAGGGAAGAGCAGTGTCCTAGAGATATAGTAGATGAGGGAAGAGCAGTGTCCTAGAGATATAGTAGATAAGGGAAGAGCAGTGTCATAGAGACATGGTAGATGAGGGAAGAGCAGTGTCCTAGAGACATAGTAGATAAGGGAAGAGCAGTGTCCTAGAGACATAGTAGATAAGGGAAGAGCAGTGTCCTAGAGACATAGTAGATAAGGGAAGAGAAGTGTCCCAGAGACATAATAGATAAGGGAAGAGAAGTGTCCTAGAGATATAGTAGATAAGGGAAGAGCAGTGTCCTAGATACATAGTAGATAAGGGAAGAGAAGTGTCCTAGATACATAGTAGATAAGGGAAGAGCAGTGTCCTAGAGACATAGTAGATAAGGGAAGAGCAGTGTCCTAGAGACATAGTAGATAAGGGAAGAGCAGTGTCCTAGAGATATAGTAGATAAGGGAAGAGCAGTGTCCTAGAGATATAGTACATGAGGGAAGAGCAGTGTCCTAGAGATATAGTAGATGAGGGAAGAGCAGTGTCCTAGAGATATAGTAGATAAGGGAAGAGCAGTGTCCTAGAGACATGGTAGATGAGGGAAGAGAAGTGTCCAAGATACATAGTAGATAAGGGAAGAGCAGTATCCTAGAGACATAGTAGATAAGGGAAGAGCAGTGTCCTAGAGACATAGTAGATAAGGGAAGAGAAGTGTCCTAGAGACATAGTAGATAAGGGAAGAGCAGTGTCCTAGAGACATAGTAGATAAGGGAAGAGCAGTGTCCTAGAGACATAGTAGATAAGGGAAGAGAAGTGTCCTAGAGACATAGTAGATAAGGGAAGAGCAGTGTCCTAGAGATATAGTACATGAGGGAAGAGCAGTGTCCTAGAGATATAGTAGATAAGGGAAGAGCAGTGTCTTAGAGATATAGTAGATAAGGGAAGAGCAGTGTCCTAGAGATATAGTACATGAGGGAAGAGCAGTGTCCTAGAGATATAGTAGATGAGGGAAGAGCAGTGTCCTAGAGATATAGTAGATAAGGGAAGAGCAGTGTCATAGAGACATGGTAGATGAGGGAAGAGCAGTGTCCTAGAGACATAGTAGATAAGGGAAGAGCAGTGTCCTAGAGACATAGTAGATAAGGGAAGAGCAGTGTCCTAGAGACATAGTAGATAAGGGAAGAGCAGTGTCCTAGAGACATAGTAGATAAGGGAAGAGCAGTGTCCTAGAGACATAGTAGATAAGGGAAGAGCAGTGTCCAAGATACATAGTAGATAAGGGAAGAGCAGTGTCCTAGAGACATAGTAGATAAGGGAAGAGCAGTGTCCAAGATACATAGTAGATAAGGGAAGAGCAGTGTCCTAGAGACATAGTAGATAAGGGAAGAGCAGTGTCCTAGAGATATAGTAGATAAGGGAAGAGCAGTGTCCTAGAGATATAGTACATGAGGGAAGAGCAGTGTCCTAGAGATATAGTAGATGAGGGAAGAGCAGTGTCTTAGAGATATAGTAGATAAGGGAAGAGAAGTGTCCTAGATACATAGTAGATAAGGGAAGAGCAGTGTCCTAGAGACATAGTAGATAAGGGAAGAGAAGTGTCCCAGAGACATAATAGATAAGGGAAGAGAAGTGTCCTAGAGATATAGTAGATAAGGGAAGAGCAGTGTCCTAGATACATAGTAGATAAGGGAAGAGAAGTGTCCTAGATACATAGTAGATAAGGGAAGAGCAGTGTCCTAGAGACATAGTAGATAAGGGAAGAGCAGTGTCCTAGAGACATAGTAGATAAGGGAAGAGCAGTGTCCTAGAGATATAGTAGATAAGGGAAGAGCAGTGTCCTAGAGACATGGTAGATGAGGGAAGAGAAGTGTCCAAGATACATAGTAGATAAGGGAAGAGCAGTATCCTAGAGACATAGTAGATAAGGGAAGAGCAGTGTCCTAGAGACATAGTAGATAAGGGAAGAGAAGTGTCCTAGAGACATAGTAGATAAGGGAAGAGCAGTGTCCTAGAGACATAGTAGATAAGGGAAGAGCAGTGTCCTAGAGACATAGTAGATAAGGGAAGAGAAGTGTCCTAGAGACATAGTAGATAAGGGAAGAGCAGTGTCCTAGAGATATAGTAGATAAGGGAAGAGCAGTGTCCTAGAGATATAGTACATGAGGGAAGAGCAGTGTCCTAGAGATATAGTAGATGAGGGAAGAGCAGTGTCCTAGAGATATAGTAGATAAGGGAAGAGCAGTGTCCTAGAGACATGGTAGATGAGGGAAGAGAAGTGTCCAAGATACATAGTAGATAAGGGAAGAGCAGTATCCTAGAGACATAGTAGATAAGGGAAGAGCAGTGTCCTAGAGACATAGTAGATAAGGGAAGAGAAGTGTCCTAGAGACATAGTAGATAAGGGAAGAGCAGTCTCCTAGATACATAGTAGATAAGGGAAGAGAAGTGTCCTAGAGACATTGTAGATAAGGGAAGAGCAGTGTCCTAGAGATATAGTAGATAAGGGAAGAGCAGTGTCCTAGAGATATAGTACATGAGGGAAGAGCAGTGTCCTAGAGATATAGTAGATGAGGGAAGAGCAGTGTCCTAGAGATATAGTAGATAAGGGAAGAGCAGTGTCCTAGAGACATAGTACATGAGGGATGAGCAGTGTCCTAGAGATATAGTAGATGAGGGAAGAGCAGTGTCCTAGAGATATAGTAGATAAGGGAAGAGCAGTGTCCTAGAGACATAGTAGATAAGGGAAGAGAAGTGTGGTAGAGACAAGTTAAAGGTTCTGATAATTCCCATCTCCACTGACTGTCAGGACGAGTAGACACAAGCTCACAGATAATGCTGCACTCAGACTCAAAGGAAGGACTCCGAATTTGGTCAAGAGCCACTCACCTCAGCCAGTTCCTGCTGCTTTCGGAATCGGTCATGCACTTGCTGTCTCAAAATTTTTAATTCTTCAAAAGATTGTTCTTCCTCAATCCGTTCCAGTTCAGCCTGAATCATAATCAGATCCAAAAAGGGTTATGGGCAAGAAAATGTAATCGTTCTGCTAATGTATGCGTGTGTATGTACAGTATGTGTGTGTGTGTGTATGTATGTGTGTACAGTATGTGTATGTATAGTATGTGTGTATGTGTATGTACAGTGTATGTACAATATGCGTGTGTATAGTGTGTATATGTATGTGTGTACATTATGTGTATGTAAAGTGTATGTATAGTATGTGTATGTACAGTGTGTGTGTGTACAGTATGATTATGTGTGTTTATGTATGAGTGTACAGTATGTGTATGTACAGTGTGTGTGTATGTGTATGTAGTGTGTGTATGTACAATATGCGTGTGTATAGTGTGTATATGTATGTGTGTACATTATGTGTATGTACAGTGTATGTATATGTATAGTATGTGTATGTACAGTGTGTGTGTGTACAGTATGATTATGTGTGTTTATGTATGAGTGTACAGTATGTGTATGTACAGTGTGTGTGTGTGTGTATGTAGTGTGTGTATGTACAATATGCGTGTGTATAGTGTGTATATGTATGTGTGTACATTATGTGTATGTACAGTGTATGTATATGTATAGTATGTGTAAGTACATTGTGTGTGTGTGTACAGTATGATTATGTTTGTTTATGTATGAGTGTACAGTTTGTGTATGTACAGTGTGTGTGTATGTGTATGTAGTGTGTGTATAGTGTGTATATGTATGTGTGTATATTATGTGTATGTACAGTGTATGTATATGTATAGTATGTGTATGTACAGTGTGTGTGTGTGTGTGTGTACAGTATGATTATGTGTGTTTATGTATGAGTGTACAGTTTGTGTATGTACAGTGTGTGTGTATGTGTATGTAGTGTGTGTATGTACAATATGCGTGTGTATAGTGTGTATATGTATGTGTGTACATTATGTGTATGTACAGTGTATGTATATGTATAGTATGTGTATGTACAGTGTGTGTGTGTACAGTATGATTATGTGTGTTTATGTATGAGTGTACAGTATGTGTATGTACAGTATGTTTATCTCTTTCTTTATACACCCATGAGCACTGCTCATACCTCTCACGATACACCCATGAGCAATTCCCCCTTTCTACTGCTAATAACTCTCTCTCTCTCTATACATCCATGAGCACTTCTCTCTTTTTACCTCTAATACCTCTCCCCATACTCCCATTACTGCTAATATCTCTCCCTATACACCCATGAGCACCTCTCTCTACTGCTAATATATCTCCTTATACACTTCCCTCTACTACTAATACCTCTCCCAACACACCCATGACCACTTCCCTCTACTACTAATACCTCTCCCAACACACCCATGACCACTTCCCTCTACTACTAATACCTCTCCCAACACACCCATGAGCACTTCTCTCTACAGGTAATACCTCTGCCTATGCAGCCGTGAGCACTTTCTTCCACCTATACACCCATAAGCACTTTAGTCTACAGCTTGTCCTTTATCATTGGGGCTGGTATTGTCATGCCCCAGTCATTACTCTCAGTGAACCATGTCTCAGTAACAGCCACTAAAGCTACATTTTCAGATACCATTATTGATCTAAGTGCATTGATCCCATTCACTGAACTGCATACGTTGGTAGACAAAAATCTAAGATTTTTATTTCTTAAGGACTTTTGCACAACAGCACTTCCATGTGCGGGTCCCATGCACGATAATGTGCCCAAGTGGAGCACAAAAAGGTAAGAAGCAGATTACACAGGGTAATAATCACAGCCTGTGATCTATATTTATCAATTTGGCCACAAAAAGGCGATGTAACCTGATCCTGAGTAAAGGAGAGGTGGCCATGCTAGGGTGCAGCTTCCTCCAGTCAAGTCTATGGAAGTTTCAGAAAGAGTTGTGCGCCCACATGGACACCTACGTACTACATATATATTTCCAAAAATAACAGGGCGGCACTCCAGCGATCCAATGTAGAAAAATATTTTATTCACCCAAAATGTGAGGCGACGTTTCATTGATTGATTCATTCAATGAGGTCTTTTTCGTTGAGTAGGTTGAAACGTCACCTCACATTTTGGGTGAATAAAATATTTTTCTACATTGGATCGCTGGAGTGCCGCCCTGTTATTTTTTCAACTACATTGCTTGTGATGTGTTGCACTGGTCTTACATAGGACTGAGCACCTACCTGGATCCTGGGATCTGAATCCCACACAGTGCCACTCTCACATTTCAAATATATATTATATACACACATACAAATATATATATATATATATATACACATATCAGAGGGGGGACATTTTGTTTTCTTAGGCCCCTTTCACACTATAAAGTTGCTCCGTTAAAAGATCCGTCATAAACTGCTGTTAGACAAGCCTTAAAAACGGATGTTAAATGGCTGTTACAAAATCCTGTTAGTTGTGACGGAAGAAATAACGAGACATGCGCACATTTTTCTTCCCTCACAAGAAATGGGTAAATTAACGGCCGTTATTTCTAACACTGAAGTCTATGGGTGACGGATGAGCCTTTATGTCATCTGTTTCCACCCAGTTTATAATATCCGTTATTACTTGTGAGCTCAGAAGAGGTGACATCAGCGACTCCTGCAGTGCTGAGGGACGACTACTACTACTCCCATCATAGAACAGACTGGTTTTCATGATGGGAGTAGTAATTCCCTGGATGCTGGAGTCTGCCGGTGGCTGGGGAGGCTACATTAGTGTTTGCACTACTATCCCCATCATGGAACAGAGTCTGTTCCATGATGGGGGTTGTAGTACAGGGGCTGAGGGATTCATCGCACCGGGTCTCACTTCCGATTAGAAGTTATTAAACAGGGGAGTGGGCGGCATGCTGCGCTCCCCTGCGATGTACAATGTATTTACTTTCATTTTTAAATTCCCTGCCGGGAGCCCTGATTGGCCGGTGCTGAGTAGGCAATCAGGGCTCCCGGCGTGGTTTTTAAATAGAAGTGCTGTGGTGGGGAAAGATATAGAATCGCTTTAGAGGGGGGTATATGTCTTGCAGAGATTCTATATATCTTGCCTCCTGCCGTGCTATACAAGTCTTGCCCCCCGCAGCGCATATATTTATTGTCCCCCGCAGTGCATATATATCCCCCGCAGCAAATATATATATTTCCCACCAGCAGCAGATATAAATATATATAGTCCCCTGCAGCACATATCTATATATATCTGCATATATAGGTATTGTGTATGTGTGTATATATATATATATATATATATATATATATATATATATATATAATGTCCCCCGCAGTGCATATATATATTTCCCTCCAGCAGCACATTTAAATATATATAGTCCCCCGCAGCACATATCTATATATATATCTCCCCGCATATATAGGTATTGTGTATATATATTGTCCCCCTGCAGCGCTATCATAAGCCCTTGGCAGTGCTATGAATTAAAAGTTTTCTATTAGCAGCGCATCGGGCCAGAAAGCCAGCTGGCGCGATGCGCTGCTGTTAGAATACATTTCATTCATAGGGCTGCGGAGGCATATGATTATAGAAGCGCTGTGGGGACCAGACATATGGATATATGTCTGAACCCCGCAGAGCATCTATATACAGAGGGGGGAATATACACATGGGGGGGAATAAGGGGACACACTGAAGTTTAAAAACCCAGCCAGGAGCTCTGATAGGCTTCTCAGTACAGGCCATTCAGGGCTCCCGGCGGTGAATCTAAAAATTAAAGTAAAATACATCGTACATCGCAGGGGAGCGGACCATGCCGCCCGCTACCATTTAATAACTTCTAATCGCATCGGGTCTCAGAAGTGATCAATCCCTCAGCCCCTGTACTACAACCCCCATCATGGAACAAAGTCTGTTCCATGATGGGGATAGTAGTACAAACACTAATGTAGCCTCCCCAGCCACCGGCAGACTCCAGCAGCCGGGAATTACTACTCTCATCATGGAAACAAGTCTGTTCCATGATGGGAGTAGTAGTAGTCCCGGCTGTGGGAGTCTGTAGGCAGAGGTGTTAAAACGGCCGTACATGAGGGATGTTATAACGGGTCTTAACGGATGATTATGCCCGTTATTTTGACAGACGTTATTCAGCCGTTATTTCATCCATTATTATACATCCGTTTTTACACAGAAAACTGATGTTTAATAACGGATGAATAGTGTGAACGGAGCCTTACACACAAACCAGTGCTGCAGCTTCAGTCAGTTCCCACAATGCTCACCTCATGTTCAGCTGACAGCTGTAATCCCTGCAGACGATTATAATGTTTACTGCAATAAAACACTGCGTCCCGCGCTCGATGCAATAAGAACTCCAGGCGTAGACGCTGCCTCTGCTTCTGGATCTCAGACAAGTTTGCGTTCAGTGCAAAAATCCACCATTCTCTAGAGCTGTGGGGACGATAAAAGGTTCATGTCACATGATACATCTCGTCTCTTACACTCTCGGGTGGTTGGCGGCTGCAACCTGAGCGCAATGTAAAAGAAAGCCGGACTGGAACAGGAGTGACCCGAGCGTCGTCTTTGTGGGTTTTCTGTTTTTAACTTTTTTTTAAATACAGAGAAAATTATTGCAAAACTTTTTTTTTAGAAAGATTAAACTTGTGAATGAAGGCGAAGCCATGTGAAGGCCACGTTCACATCTGTGCTGATTAAACGTGTGAAATGTTACGAATGCTCAGTGTCCGGGCTGAGACCCATCACTAGAACAAGCGGGAGAAGAGCTGCGCTGAACGCCTCCCCCCCACTCTGCAATGCAGTTGACGGACTCTACAGTAATGGGTCTATGGAGAAAACTACGAGAGGAAACGGATGAGGATCGGACTGGACTTCCGAATTCTGCTTCAACTGAATCAGGATACAGGATAATGACCCCGTCATGGACACAAATCTCGGTCCCTGAATATAATATTTGGTCGCACAACCTTCTGAGGTCCTCACTACAATACAGAGATTTCTGTAACTCTCAATTAAACGTCTGCACTTGTCTTCAGGTATCTTGGCTCCTCCTCATAAGATCCTGCTCCAGATGTCTCAGGGGTGAAGAGGTCTTCTCCAGACTGCAGGTATCTTGGCTCCTCCTCATAAGATCCTGCTGCTCCAGATGTCTCAGGGGTGAAGATGTCTTCTCCAGACTGCAGGTATCTTGGCTCCTCCTCATAAGATCCTGCTCCAGATGTCTCAGGTGTGAAGATGTCTTCTCCAGACTGCAGGTATCTTGGCTCCTCCTCATAAGATCCTGCTCCAGATGTCTCAGGGGTGAAGATGTCTTCTCCAGACTGCAGGTATCTTGGCTTCTCCTCATATGATCCTGCTCCAGATGTCTCAGGGGTGAAGATGTCTTATCCAGACTGCAGGTATCTTGGTCCACTCCTCATAAGATCCTGCTCCAGATGTCTCAGGTGTGAAGGTGTCTTCTCCAGACTGCAGGTATCTTGGCCCACTCCTCATAAGATCCTGCTCCAGATGTCTCAGGGGTGAAGATGTCTTCTCCAGACTGCAGGTATCTTGGTCCACTCCTCATAAGATCCTGCTCCAGATGTCTCAGGGGTGAAGATGTCTTCTCCAGACTGCAGGTTTCTTGGCCTCCTCCTCATAAGATCCTTCTCCAGATGTCTCAGGGGTGAAGGTGTCTTCTCCAGACTGCAGGTATCTTGGTCCACTCCTCATAAGATCCTGCTCCAGATGTCTCAGGGGTGAAGATGTCTTATCCAGACTGCAGGTATCTTGGCTCCTCCTCATAAGATCCTGCTCCAGATGTCTCAGGGGTGAAGATGTCTTATCCAGACTGCATGTCTCTTGGCTCCTCCTCATAAGATCCTGCTCCAGATGTCTCAGTGAAGGTGTCTTCTCCAGACTGCAGCTATCTTGGCTCCTCCTCATAAGATCCTGCTCCAGATGTCTCAGGGGTGAAGATGTCTTATCCAGACTGCAGGTATCTTGGCCACTCCTCATAAGATCTTGCTCCAAATGTCTCAGGGCTGAAGGTGTCTTCTCCAGACTGCAGGTCTCTTGTTCTCCTCCTCATAAGATCTGCTCCAGATGTCTCAGGGGTGAAGGTGTCTTCTCCAGACTGCAGGTATCTTGGCTCCTCATAAGATCCTGCTCCAGATGTCTTCTCCAGACTGCAGGTCTCTTGTTCTCCTCCTCATAAGATCATGCTCCAGATGTCTCAGGGGTGAAGATGTCTTATCCAGACTGCAGGTCTCCAGATGTCTCAGGGGTGAAGATGTCTTATCCAGACTGCAGGTATCTTGGTCTCCTCCTCATAAGATCCTGCTCCAGATGTCTCAGGGGTGAAGGTGTCTTCTCCAGACTGTAGGTATCTTGGCCTCATAAGATCCTGCTCCAGATGTCTCAGGGGTGAAGGTGTCTTCTCCAGACTGCAGGTATCTTGGCTCCTCATAAGATCCTGCTCCAGATGTCTTCTCCAGACTGCAGGTCTCTTGTTCTCCTCCTCATAAGATCCTGCTCCAGATGTCTCAGGGATGAAGATGTCTTCTCCAGACTGCAGGTATCTTGGTCCACTCCTCATAAGATCCTGCTCCAGATGTCTCAGGGGTGAAGATGTCTTATCCAGACTGAAGGTATCGTGGCTCCTCCTCATAAGATCCTGCTCCAGATGTCTCAGGGGTGAAGATGTCTTATCCAGACTGCAGGTATCTTGGCTCCTCCTCATAAGATCCTGCTCCAGATGTCTCAGGGGTGAAGATGTCTTATCCAGACTGAAGGTATCTTGGCTCCTCCTCATAAGATCCTGCTCCAGATGTCTCAGGTGTGAAGATGTCTTCTCCAGACTGCAGGTATCTTGGCCACTCCTCATAAGATCCTGCTCCAAATGTCTCAGGGCTGAAGGTGTCTTCTCCAGACTGTAGGTATCTTGGCCACTCCTCATAAGATCCTGCTCCAGATGTCTCAGGGGTGAAGGTGTCTTCTCCAGACTGCAAGTATCTTGGCCCACTCCTCATAAGATCCTGCTCCAAATGTCTCAGGGCTGAAGGTGTCTTCTCCAGACTGTAGGTATCTTGGCCCACTCCTCATAAGATCCTGCTCCAAATGTCTCAGGGCTGAAGGTGTCTTCTCCAGACTGTAGGTATCTTGGCCTCATAAGATCCTGCTCCAGATGTCTCAGGGGTGAAGATGTCTTCTCCAGACTGAAGGTATCTTGGCCCACTCCTCATAAGATCCTGCTCTAGATGTCTCAGGGGTGAAGATGTCTTCTCCAGACTGCAGGTATCTTGGCTCCTCCTCATAAGATCCTGCTCTAGATGTCTCAGGTGTGAAGATGTCTTCTCCAGACTGCAGGTATCTTGGTCCACTCCTCATAAGATCCTTCTCCAGATGTCTCAGGGGTGAAGATGTCTTCTCCAGACTGCATGTATCTTGGCTCCTCCTCATAAGATCCTGCTCCAGAGGTCTCAGGGATGAATATGTCTTCTCCAGATTGCAGGTATCTTGGCCCACTCCTCATAAGATCCTTCTCCAGATGTCTCAGGGGTGAAGAGGTCTTCTCCAGACTGCAGGTATCTTGGTCTCCTCCTCATAAGATCCTGCTCCAGATGTCTCAGGGGTGAAGGTGTCTTCTCCAGACTGCAGGTATCTTGGCTCCTCATAAGATCCTGCTCCAAATGTCTTCTCCAGACTGCAGGTCTCTTGTTTTCCTCCTCATAAGATCATGCTTCTCCAGATGTCTCAGGGGTGAAGATGTCTTCTCCAGACTGCAGGTATCTTGGTCTCCTCCTCATAAGATCCTGCTCCAGATGTCTCAGGGGTGAAGACGTCTTCTCCAGACTGCAGGTATCTTGGCCTCCTCATAAGATCCTGCTCCAGATGTCTCAGGGGTGAAGGTGTCTTCTCCAGACTGTAGGTATCTTGGCCTCATAAGATCCTGCTCCAGATGTCTCAGGGGTGAAGGTGTCTTCTCCAGACTGCAGGTATCTTGGCTCCTCATAAGATCCTGCTCCAGATGTCTTCTCCAGACTGCAGGTCTCTTGTTCTCCTCCTCATAAGATCATGCTCCAGATGTCTCAGGGGTGAAGATGTCTTATCCAGACTGCAGGTCTCCAGATGTCTCAGGGGTGAAGATGTCTTATCCAGACTGCAGGTCTCTTGGCCTCCTCCTCATAAGATCCTGCTCCAGATGTCTCAGGGGTGAAGACGTCTTCTCCAGACTGCAGGTATCTTGGCCTCCTCATAAGATCCTGCTCCAGATGTCTTCTCCAGACTGCAGGTCTCTTGTTCTCCTCCTCATAAGATCATGCTCCAGATGTCTCAGGGGTGAAGATGTCTTATCCAGACTGCAGGTCTCCAGATGTCTCAGGGGTGAAGATGTCTTATCCAGACTGCAGGTCTCTTGGCCTCCTCCTCATAAGATCCTGCTCCAGATGTCTCAGGGGTGAAGACGTCTTCTCCAGACTGCAGGTATCTTGGCCTCCTCATAAGATCCTGCTCCAGATGTCTCAGGGATGAAGATGTCTTATCCAGACTGCAGGTTTCTTGGCCTCCTCCTCATAAGATCCTGCTCCAGATGTCTCAGGGGTGAAGATGTCTTCTCCAGACTGCAGGTATCTTGGCTCCTTCTCATAAGATCCTGCTCCAGATGTCTCAGGGGTGAAGGTGTCTACTCCAGACTGCAGGTATCTTGGCCCATTCCTCATAAGATCCTGCTCCAGATGTCTCAGGTGTGAAGGTGTCTTCTCCAGACTGCAGGCATCTTGGCTCCTCCTCATAAGATCCTGCTCCAGATGTCTCAGGGGTGAAGGTGTCTTCTCCAGACTGCAGGTCTCTTGGTCTTCTCCTCATAAGATCCTGCTCCAGATGTCTCAGGGGTGAAGGTGTCTTCTCCAGACTGCAGGTCTCTTGGTCTCCTCCTCATAAGATCCTTCTCCAGATGTCTCAGGGGTGAAGATGTCTTCTCCAGACTGCAGGTATCTTGGCCACTCCTCATAAGATCCTGCTCCAGATGTCTCAGGGGTGAAGATGTCTTCTCCAGACTGCAGGTATCTTGGTCCACTCCTCATAAGATCCTGCTCCAGATGTCTCAGGGGTGAAGGTGTCTTCTCCAGACTGCAGGTATCTTGGCCCACTCCTCATAAGATCCTGCTCCAGATGTCTCAGGGCTGAAGGTGTCTTCTCCAGACTGCAGGTATCTTGGCCCACTCCTCATAAGATCCTGCTCCAGATGTCTCAGTGAAGGTGTCTTCTCCAGACTGCAGGTATCTTGGTCCACTCCTCATAAGATCCTTCTCCAGATGTCTCAGGGGTGAAGGTGTCTTCTCCAGACTGCAGGTATCTTGGCTCCTCCTCATAAGATCCTGCTCCAGATGTCTCAGGGGTGAAGATGTCTCCTCCAGACTGCAGGTATCTTGGCCCTCATTAAATCCTGCTCCAAATATTACGCTCAGGATGCACCATTTGTGTCCAGGACGGGGTGATTATTCAGTCCTGTCTGATCAGGTAATTCTCAGTAATTTGTGATTGTTATGTGGTGGAGCTGCGCCCTGTGAGAGTTTCCCCCTGTAGGTTTTCCAGATTAGAATTTCGGCAGAAGACCCCGTTAAGGTCAAATTAATCTGCTGCCATAGACTGTCTCAGCACAATTCTGTAAAACTTACTTGTTTAAAACGGGAACCTTCGGTCTCCATTTTCTGTATTTCATCTGTCGTTCTTTTCTATCAAATTCTTCAACAAATTCCATAATTTGCTGATATTGTCCCTGAATAAAAAACAAACACGGAACAGGATGGTGTGGTGATCAGAGACATCTCCCTGTACGGGGGTGATCAGAGACATCTCCCTGTACGGGGGTGATCAGAGACATCTCCCTGTATGGTGATCAGAGACATCTCCCTGTACGGGGGTGATCAGAGACATCTCCCTGTACGGGGGTGATCAGAGACATCTCCCTGTACGGGGGTGATCAGAGACATCTCCCTGTACGGGGGTGATCAGAGACATCTCCCTGTACGGGGGTGATCAGAGACATCTCCCTGTACGGGGGTGATCAGAGACATCTCCCTGTACGGGGGTGATCAGAGACATCTCCCTGTACGGGGGTGATCAGAGACATCTCCCTGTATGGTGATCAGAGACATCTCCCTGTACGGGGGTGATCAGAGACATCTCCCTGTACGGGGGGTGATCAGAGACATCTCCCTGTACGGGGGGTGATCAGAGACATCTCCCTGTACGGGGGGTGATCAGAGACATCTCCCTGTACGGGGGGTGATCAGAGACATCTCCCTGTACGGGGGGTGATCAGAGACATCTCCCTGTACGGGGGGTGATCAGAGACATCTCCCTGTACGGGGGGTGATCAGAGACATCTCCCTGTACGGGGGTGATCAGAGACATCTCCCTGTACGGGGGTGATCAGAGACATCTCCCTGTACGGGGGTGATCAGAGACATCTCCCTGTACGGGGGTGATCAGAGACATCTCCCTGTACGGGGGTGATCAGAGACATCTCCCTGTATGGTGATCAGAGACATCTCCCTGTACGGGGGTGATCAGAGACATCTCCCTGTACGGGGGGTGATCAGAGACATCTCCCTGTACGGGGGGTGATCAGAGACATCTCCCTGTACGGGGGGTGATCAGAGACATCTCCCTGTACGGGGGGTGATCAGAGACATCTCCCTGTACGGGGGGTGATCAGAGACATCTCCCTGTACGGGGGTGATCAGAGACATCTCCCTGTACGGGGGTGATCAGAGACATCTCCCTGTACGGGGGTGATCAGAGACATCTCCCTGTACGGGGGTGATCAGAGACATCTCCCTGTACGGGTACCTGTGACAGAGTCAGCGGGATGGTCCTCAGACGGATGTCGCACTCTATTCGCGGCTGATGTCTGGACCGTAAAGGCTCTTTGGCGCAGTTTCTCCGGAGCAGTGCGGAGGTGCACACAGGCTCCAGGATATAGTGATGCTCACGACTCTCCATACTTCTGTCCATGGCGTCCTGCACAAGAGATAGCAGACTGTGTAAGAGGTGAAGGGAGTGATCCAGAGCATTGTGCGTGCACCATAGTGCGGTGTATATACCTGCAGCTCCCCGAGGGGCAGATCACCCAGTAACCTGCACGACACATCCCAGTATACACTGAAATCCTCCACTTCAAGTTGTTTCTTACGAATCAATATCTCCACCTGCAAAGAGACGTGAAGAGTCACCAATAGTGAGAATAAAGAAGAACCCCGCACCATCTCACTAATAGTGATCATACACGAACATAACATACCGCCCCCGCACCATCTCACTAATAGTGATCATACACGAACATAACATACCGCCCCCGCACCATCTCACTAATAGTGATCATACACGAACATAACCTACCGCCCCCGCACCATCTCACTAATAGTGATCATACACCACACATAACATACCGCCCCCGCACCACCTCACTAATAGTGATCATACACCACACATAACATACCGCCCCCGCACCACCTCACTAATAGTGATCATACACCACACATAACATACCGCCCCCGCACCACCTCACTAATAGTGATCATACACCACACATAACATACCGCCCCTGCACCATCTCACTAATAGTGATCATACACCACACATAACATACCGCCCCTGCACCATCTCACTAATAGTGATCATACACGAACATAACATACCGCCCCCGCACCATCTCACTAATAGTGATCATACACGAACATAACATACCGCCCCCGCACCATCTCACTAATAGTGATCATACACGAACATAACCTACCGCCCCCGCACCATCTCACTAATAGTGATCATACACGAACATAACCTACCCCCCCGCACCACCTCACTAATCGTGATCATACACCACACATAACATACCGCCCCCGCACCACCTCACTAATAGTGATCATACACCACACATAACATACCGCCCCCGCACCACCTCACTAATAGTGATCATACACCACACATAACATACCGCCCCCGCACCACCTCACTAATAGTGATCATACACGAACATAACATACCGCCCCCGCACCACCTCACTAATAGTGATCATACACGAACATAACCTACCGCCCCCGCACCATCTCACTAATAGTGATCATACACCACACATAACATACCGCCCCCGCACCACCTCACTAATAGTGATCATACACGAACATAACATACCGCCCCGCACCATCTCACTAATAGTGATCATACACCACACATAACATACCGCCCCTGCACCATCTCACTAATAGTGATCATACACCACACATAACATACCGCCCCCGCACCATCTCACTAATAGTGATCATACACCACACATAACCTACCGCCCCCGCACCACCTCACTAATAGTGATCATACATGAACATAACCTACCGCCCCCCCACCACCTCACTAATAGTGATCATACACCACTCGTAACATACCGCCCCTGCACCATCTCACTAATAGTGATCATACACCACACATAACATACCGCCCCCAACCCACCTCACTAATAGTGATCATACACCACACATAACCTACCGCCCCGCACCACCTCACTAATAGTGATCATACACCACACATAACATACCGCCCCTGCACCATCTCACTAATAGTGATCATACACCACACATAACATACCGCCCCGCACCATCTCACTAATAGTGATCATACACGAACATAACCTACCGCCCCCGCACCATCTCACTAATAGTGATCATACACGAACATAACCTACCGCCCCCGCACCATCTCACTAATAGTGATCATACACCACACATAACATACCGCCCCCGCACCACCTCACTAATAGTGATCATACACGAACATAACATACCGCCCCGCACCATCTCACTAATAGTGATCATACACCACACATAACATACCGCCCCTGCACCATCTCACTAATAGTGATCATACACCACACATAACATACCGCCCCCGCACCATCTCACTAATAGTGATCATACACCACACATAACATACCGCCCCGCACCATCTCACTAATAGTGATCATACACCACACATAACCTACCGCCCCCGCACCATCTCACTAATAGTGATCATACACCACACATAACATACCGCCCCCGCACCACCTCACTAATAGTGATCATACATGAACATAACCTACCGCCCCCCACCACCTCACTAATAGTGATCATACACCACTCGTAACATACCGCCCCTGCACCATCTCACTAATAGTGATCATACACCACACATAACATACCGCCCCCGCACCATCTCACTAATAGTGATCATACATGAACATAACCTACCACCCCTGCACCATCTCACTAATAGTGATCATACACCACACATAACATACCGCCCCTGCACCATCTCACTAATAGTGATCATACACCACACATAACATACCGCCCCCAACCCACCTCACTAATAGTAATCATACACCACACATAACATACCGCCCCTGCACCATCTCACTAATAGTGATCATACACCACACATAACATACCGCCCCGCACCATCTCACTAATAGTGATCATACACGAACATAACCTACCGCCCCCGCACAATCTCACTAATAGTGATCATACACCACACATAACATACCGCCCCCGCACCAACTCACTAATAGTGATCATACGCGAACATAACCTACCGCCCCCGCACCACCTCACTAATAGTGATCATACACGAACATAACCTACCCCCCCCGCACCACCTCACTAATAGTGATCATACACCACACATAACATACCGCCCCCGCACCACCTCACTAATAGTGATCATACACCACACATAACTTACCGCCCCCACACCACCTCACTAATAGTGATCATACACGAACATAACCTACCCCCCCGCACCACCTCACTAATAGTGATCATACACGAACATAACCTACCCCCCCGCACCACCTCACTAATAGTGATCATACACCACTCATAACATACCGCCCCGCACCATCTCACTAATAGTGATCATACACGAACATAACATACCGCCCCCGCACCACCTCACTAATAGTGATCATACACCACACATAACATACCGCCCCCGCACCACCTCACTAATAGTGATCATACACCACACATAACCTACCCCCCCGCACCACCTCACTAATAGTGATCATACGCGAACATAACCTACCGCCCCCGCACCACCTCACTAATAGTGATCATACACCGAACATAACCTACCCCCCCGCACCACCTCACTAATAGTGATCATACACCACACATAACCTACCCCCCCGCACCACCTCACTAATAGTGATCATACACGAACATAACCTACCGCCCCCGCACCACCTCACTTATAGTGATCATACACCACTCGTAACATACCGCCCCTGCACCATCTCACTAATAGTGATCATACACCACACATAACATACCGCCCCCGCACCACCTCACTAATAGTGATCATACACCACACATAACCTACCCCCCCGCACCACCTCACTAATAGTGATCATACACCACTCGTAACATACCGCCCCCGCACCATCTCACTAATAGTGATCATACACCACACATAACATACCGCCCCCGCACCACCTCACTAATAGTGATCATACACGAACATAACATACCGCCCCGCACCATCTCACTAATAGTGATCAAACACCACACATAACATACCGCCCCTGCACCATCTCACTAATAGTGATCATACACCACACATAACATACCGCCCCCGCACCACCTCACTAATAGTGATCATACACCACACATAACATACCGCCCCCGCACCACCTCACTAATAGTGATCATACACGAACATAACCTACCGCCCCCGCACCACCTCACTAATAGTGATCATACACGAACATAACCTACCGCCCCCGCACCACCTCACTAATAGTGATCATACACGAACATAACATACCGCCCCCGCACCACCTCACTAATAGTGATCATACACCACACATAACCTACCGCCCCGCACCACCTCACTAATAGTGATCATACACCACACATAACCTACCCCCCCCCCCCGCACTAAGCGGACCCTCCACAAGTATCTAACTATTAGAGTTATAAAGGAGAAGACTGTAAACTCCAGGAAGATGGAAGTGAATGTGACTTTATTCTAAGCCTTGATGTTTGAATTGGAATAAAGCCACATTCCCTTTCATCTTACTGGAGTTTACAGTCTTCTCCTTTATACCTCTGAAGTGTCTCCCGTGACCTGGGATTGCGGCCGTTTGCACCCACCTTCTACCTCTATGACAGAGAGTGCAGCTCCTTATCCCTTGTTTAACTATTAGAGGTATCTAACTATTAGAGGTATCTAACTATTAGAGGTATCTAAGCGCACCCACGTCTCCCTTACCGGCTCACGACTGGCATTTTGCACCGAAACATTTTTGATGCAAACTCCAAATGCAAATGGATGTTTGGGGTCGCTGACGCCGTCTTCAAACCTCACATGGACATCCTGGATCTTCAGCTGTAATGTCAGAAAGGAAAGCGAAAGTTACTGCAGAAGAGAACCCTGGAGGTCACCAGGTCACATGACACAATAATGAACCTCATCCTGATTTATTTCCTAATATTGGTCCTAATAGTGGTCAGAGCTTCAAATTCCCTGTATAGACATAATCACTAACACTCCAGAAGTCACCACTAGGGGGAGCTCATTACCTGTTCTCTATACATTCAGCTCAGTGTGATCTGCAGTCACCACTAGGGGGAGCTCATTACCTGTTCTCTATACATTCAGCTCAGTGTGATCTGCTGTCACCACTAGGGGGAGCTCATTACCTGTTCTGTATACATTCAGCTCAGTGTAATCTGCTGTCACCACTAGGGGGAGCACATTACCTGTTCTCTATACATTCAGCTCAGTGTGATCTGCAGTCACCACTAGGGGGAGCTCATTACCTGTTCTGTATACATTCAGCTCAGTGTGATCTGTAGTCACCACTAGGGGGAGCTCATTACCTGTTCTCTATACATTCAGCTCAGTGTGATCTGCAGTCACCACTAGGGGGAGCTCATTACCTGTTCTCTATACATTCAGCTCAGTGTGATCTGCAGTCACCACTAGGGGGAGCTCATTACCTGTTCTCTATACATTCAGCTCAGTGTGATCTGCAGTCACCACTAGGGGGAGCTCATTACCTGTTCTCTATACATTCAGCTCAGTGTGATCTGCAGTCACCACTAGGGGGAGCTCATTACCTGTTCTCTATACATTCAGCTCAGTGTGATCTGCTGTCACCACTAGGGGGAGCTCATTACCTGTTCTGTATACATTCAGCTCAGTGTGATCTGCAGTCACCACTAGGGGGAGCTCATTACCTGTTCTCTATACATTCAGCTCAGTGTGATCTGCTGTCACCACTAGGGGGAGCTCATTACCTGTTCTCTATACATTCAGCTCAGTGTGATCTGCAGTCACCACTAGGGGGAGCTCATTACCTGTTCTGTATACATTCAGCTCAGTGTGATCTGCAGTCACCACTAGGGGGAGCTCATTACCTGTTCTCTATACATTCAGCTCAGTGTGATCTGCAGTCACCACTAGGGGGAGCTCATTACCTGTTCTGTATACATTCAGCTCAGTGTGATCTGCAGTTACCACTAGGGGGAGCTCATTACCTGTTCTCTATACATTCAGCTCAGTGTGATCTGCAGTCACCACTAGGGGGAGCACATTACCTGTTCTCTATACATTCAGCTCAGTGTGATCTGCAGTCACCACTAGGGGGAGCTCATTACCTGTTCTGTATACATTCAGCTCAGTGTAATCTGCTGTCACCACTAGGGGGAGCTCATTACCTGTTCTCTATACATTCAGCTCAGTGTGATCTGCAGTCACCACTAGGGGGAGCTCATTACCTGTTCTCTATACATGTAGCTCAGTGTGATCTGCAGTCACCACTAGGGGGAGCTCATTACCTGCTCTGTATACATTCAGCTCAGTGTGATCTGCAAACACCACTAGGGGGAGCTCATTACCTGTTCTGTATACATTCAGCTCAGTGTGATCTGCAGTCACCACTAGGGGGAGCTCATTACCTGTTCTGTATACATTCAGCTCAGTGTGATCTGCAATCACCACTAGGTGGAGCTCATTACCTGTTCTGTATACATTCAGCTCAGTGTGATCTGCAGTCACCACTAGGGGGAGCACATTACCTGTTCTCTATACATTCAGATCAGTGTGATCTGCAGTCACCACTAGGGGGAGCTCATTACCTGTTCTCTATACATTCAGCTCAGTGTGATCTGCAGTCACCACTAGGGGGAGCTCATTACCTGTTCTGTATACATTCAGCTCAGTGTGATCTGCAGTCACCACTAGGGGGAGCTCATTACCTGTTCTGTATACATTCAGCTCAGTGTAACCTGCTGTCACCACTAGGGGGAGCTCATTACCTGTTCTCTATACATTCAGCTCAGTGTGATCTGGAGTCACCACTAGGGGGAGCTCATTACCTGTTCTGTATACATTCAGCTCAGTGTGATCTGCAGTCACCACTAGGGGGAGCACATTACCTGTTCTCTATACATTCAGCTCAGTGTGATCTGCAGTCACCACTAGGGGGAGCTCATTACCTGTTCTCTATACATTCAGCTCAGTGTGATCTGCAGTCACCACTAGGGGGAGCTCATTACCTGTTCTCTATACATTCAGCTCAGTGTGATCTGCTGTCACCACTAGGGGGAGCTCATTACCTGTTCTCTATACATTCAGCTCAGTGTGATCTGCTGTCACCACTAGGGGGAGCACATTACCTGTTCTCTATACATGTAGCTCAGTGTGATCTGCAGTCACCACTAGGGGGAGCTCATTACCTGTTCTGTATACATTCAGCTCAGTGTGATCTGCAGTCACCACTAGGGGGAGCTCATTACCTGTTCTGTATACATTCAGCTCAGTGTGATCTGCAGTCACCACTAGGGGGAGCTCATTACCTGTTCTCTATACATTCAGCTCAGTGTGATCTGCAGTCACCACTAGGGGGAGCTCATTACCTGTTCTGTATACATTCAGCTCAGTGTGATCTGCAGTCACCACTAGGGGGAGCTCATTACCTGTTCTCTATACATTCAGCTCAGTGTGATCTGCAGTCACCACTAGGGGGAGCACATTACCTGTTCTCTATCCATTCAGCTCAGTGTGATCTGCAGTCACCACTAGGTGGAGCTCATTACCTGTTCTGTATACATTCAGCTCAGTGTGATCTGCAGTCACCACTAGGGGGAGCACATTACCTGTTCTCTATACATTCAGATCAGTGTGATCTGCAGTCACCACTAGGGGGAGCTCATTACCTGTTCTCTATACATTCAGCTCAGTGTGATCTGCAGTCACCACTAGGGGGAGCTCATTACCTGTTCTCTATACATTCAGCTCAGTGTGATCTGCAGTCACCACTAGGGGGAGCACATTACCTGTTCTGTATACATTCAGCTCAGTGTGATCTGCAGTCACCACTAGGGGGAGCTCATTACCTGTTCTCTATACATTCAGCTCAGTGTGATCTGCAGTCACCACTAGGGGGAGCTCATTACCTGTTCTGTTTACATTCAGCTCAGTGTGATCTGCAGTCACCACTAGGGAGAGCTCATTACCTGTTCTCTATACATCCAGCTCAGTGTGATCTGCAGTCACCACTAGGGGGAGCACATTACCTGTTCTGTATACATTCAGCTCAGTGTGATCTGCAGTCACCACTAGGGGGAGCTCATTACCTGTTCTGTTTACATTCAGCTCAGTGTGATCTGCAGTCACCACTAGGGGGAGCTCATTACCTGTTCTCTATACATCCAGCTCAGTGTGATCTGCAGTCACCACTAGGGGGAGCACATTACCTGTTCTCTATACATTCAGCTCAGTGTGATCTGCAGTCACCACTAGGGGGAGCTCATTACCTGTTCTCTATACATTCAGCTCAGTGTGATCTGTAGTCACCACTAGGGGGAGCTCATTACCTGTTCTGTATACATTCAGCTCAGTGTGATCTGCAGTCACCACTAGGGGGAGCACATTACCTGTTCTCTATACATTCAGCTCAGTGTGATCTGCTGTCACCACTAGGGGGAGCACATTACCTGTTCTCTATACATTCAGCTCAGTGTGATCTGCAGTCACCACTAGGGGGAGCTCATTACCTGTTCTCTATACATTCAGCTCAGTGTGATCTGTAGTCAACACTAGGGGGAGCACATTACCTGTTCTCTATACATTCAGCTCAGTGTGATCTGCAGTCACCACTAGGGGGAGCTCATTACCTGTTCTCTATACATTCAGCTCAGTGTGATCTGCAGTCACCACTAGGGGGAGCACATTACCTGTTCTGTATACATTCAGCTCAGTGTGATCTGCAGTCACCACTAGGGGGAGCTCATTACCTGTTCTCTATCCATTCAGCTCAGTGTGATCTGCAGTCACCACTAGGGGGAGCTCATTACCTGTTCTCTATGCATTCAGCTCAGTGTGATCTGCAGTCACCACTAGGGGGAGCTCATTACCTGTTCTGTATACATTCAGCTCAGTGTGATCTGCAGTCACCACTAGGGGGAGCTCATTACCTGTTCTCTATACATTCAGCTCAGTGTGATCTGCAGTCACCACTAGGGGGAGCACATTACCTGTTCTGTATACATTCAGCTCAGTGTGATCTGCAGTCACCACTAGGGGGAGCTCATTACCTGTTCTCTATCCATTCAGCTCAGTGTGATCTGCAGTCACCACTAGGGGGAGCTCATTACCTGTTCTCTATACATTCAGCTCAGTGTGATCTGCAGTCACCACTAGGGGGAGCACATTACCTGTTCTGTATACATTCAGCTCAGTGTGATCTGCAGTCACCACTAGGGGGAGCTCATTACCTGTTCTGTATACATTCAGCTCAGTGTGATCTGCAGTCACCACTAGGGGGAGCTCATTACCTGTTCTGTATACATTCAGCTCAGTGTGATCTGCAGTCACCACTAGGGGGAGCTCATTACCTGTTCTCTATACATTCAGCTCAGTGTGATCTGCAGTCACCACTAGGGGGAGCACATTACCTGTTCTGTATACATTCAGCTCAGTGTGATCTGCTGTCACCACTAGGGGGAGCTCTCTATACATTCCCTCATGGTGGACGCAGTCACTAACATAACATAAAGGTATAAAACAACATAAAACACAGAGATTTTCTTACCTCTATGTTGTCTACGATCCTGGTGATAATGGAGGCGGTGACCGAATACCAGTACGACTCCCCCTTCTGTTCCTGTTCACTCTGGAGCAGAGAAAATGGGAGGAGGGTCACAAAGCTGGAGCCCCCAAAACTGAGGATCGATAGGAGGTACCCCACATGAACACATTATATCACTAGGATGATTGGTGGGGGGTCCTCTATCTGGACACATATCACTAGGATGATTGGTGGGGTCGTCTATCTGGACACATATCACTAGGATGATTGGTGGGGTCCTCTATCTGGACACATATCACTAGGATGATTGGTGGGGGGGGGTCCTCTATCTGGACACATATCACTAGGATGATTGGTGGGGGGTCCTCTATCTGGACACATATCACTAGGATGATTGGTGGGGGTCCTCTATCTGGACACATATCACTAGGATGATTGGTGGGGGGTCCTCTATCTGGACACATTATATCACTAGGATGATTGGTGGGGTCCTCTATCTGGACACATATCACTAGGATGATTGGTGGGGTCGTCTATCTGGACACATATCACTAGGATGATTGGTGGGGTCCTCTATCTGGACACATATCACTAGGATGATTGGTGGGGTCGTCTATCTGGACACATATCACTAGGATGATTGGTGGGGTCCTCTATCTGGACACATATCACTAGGATGATTGGTGGGGTCCTCTATCTGGACACATTATATCACTAGGATGATTGGTGGGGGTCCTCTATCTGGACACATATCACTAGGATGATTGGTGGGAGTCCTCTATCTGGACACATATCACTAGGATGATTGGTTGGGGGGGGGGTCCTCTATCTGGACACATTATATCACTAGGATGATTGGTGGGGGGGGGTCCTCTATCTGGACACATTATATCACTAGGATGATTGGTGGGGGGGGTCCTCTATCTGGACACATTATATCACTAGGATGATTGGTGGGGGTCCTCTATTTGGACACATATCACTAGGATGATTGGTGGGGGGGGGGGGTCCTCTATCTGGACACATTATATCACTAGGATTATTGGTGGGGGTCCTCTATCTGGACACATATCACTAGGGGGTCCTCCATTTGTACGCACATTTTCCTACCTTATAGTATATTACTTAGATGTCTCTGAAGCCCCCATTGATTGTGATGTTGGGGGGTGGAGAGCTGAGAGGTAATAGTTGGTCCCAGTCCTGGAGATCATGGGGGAGGTCCCAGCGGTCAGACCCCCCCCGTGACAGGGGATAAGTTCTTAAAGCGTAACTGTCCCCAAGAATATGCTTGTGAAGCTGCGCACACAGTGCAATAGGGCTTCATATTCTTTGCGTTCCTTTATAAATAACTTCCACTGTTATATACTAATAAAAACGGTTTTATAATTGCTCCGTCAGTAAGGCAACAGTCAGAGAGGCGGAGCCTGGAGTCCACTCTGCTCTGGACCTCTCTCTGCTGATTGACAGACGGCACGGGCAGGAGAGCTACACGCGGCCACCGCCGGCAGGAGAGCTACACAGGGCCGCCGCCGGCAGGAGAGCTACACAGGGCCGCCGCCGGCAGGAGAGCTACACAGGGCCGCCGCCGGCAGGAGAGCTACACACGGCCGCCGCCGGCAGGAGAGACACGGACGGAGGCGGCAGGAGAGCTACACACAGCCGGCAGGAGAGCTACACAGGGCCGCCGGCGGCAGGAGAGCTACACAGGGCCTCCGCCGGCAGGAGAGCTACACAGGGCCGCCGCCGGCAGGAGAGCTACACAGGGCCGCCGCCGGCAGGAGAGCTACACAGGGCCGCCGCCGGCAGGAGAGCCCTGTGTGCTAATCAGCTGACTGTTACCTGACTGCAGGAGCAATTATAAAACTGTTTTTATTAGTATATAACAGCGGAAGTTATTGATAAAGGTACGCCAAGAATATGTTTGTGAACCCTAGTGCACTGTGTGTGCAGCATTAAAAGCATATTCTTGGGGACATCTGCACTTTAACAGCTGGAGTACCACTTTAAACTCTATAGCAGACCAGAGTGACCAGCGCGCGGACTTATTATGGGATGTAGAAGCTCCGGGCGTACCTTCCACTTCTCCTCCAGCGCTCTCAGCAGCGCCCTCTTCTGTGCGCCCTCCAATAACTTCTCTTTCACTTCATCAAAGTCTTCTTGTTCGTCCGGAGATCCGACCAGGTGAAGCTGTGAGATGGAGATCACCCAAGGATCCAAATGTGGCCGATAAAACGGGATCTGGATCCTGATCTTCCCAATAAAACCTAGAAAAAAGTCTGAGCCGTCACTTACTGAGCAGAACAGCAGGATGAGGTCACCATGGTTACCAGGCTGCTTTATCACAGCTTAAAGTGGAACTCTAATGGTATTATTATTAAAAATTTGTGGCAATTACGTGGCCAGAGACTAAAGCGATCAGGAGACGTATTTGCCTGAATCCTCAAGGACGTCCATGGTGAAATGGTTCAGGTCACATGATACAGAACGGGAGAGAATACGCTAAGCGTTCCCCGCTGATCACCAAGAACTTAAATGATCACTACGCCCGCTCTCTTCCGCCCGCTCTCCTTGTAAAGTGCAGTCAGGTGTGTACAGACCCATAGAAGTCTATGGGGGTCCTGAACCCCCACACAGTGCACGCTCTGCTTCTCATAGAGACACCTCCAGGAATGAGCGGACAGAAGGCTCTGCGGTCACAATTATGTCCTTTATTTTACTAATCAATGGGGGTCTCAGTAACCAAACCCCAAAAATGCTGACTACAAAGTCCATGCTGGGGGTTCACTTTCCAAGCAGCCGACTGCTTCTGTATGGAGCCGGACGTCTGACAGCAGCAAACTCAGCCACAGGCCCCGCAGGAGTAGCCACCGGCCCCGCAGGAGTAGCCACAGGGCCCGCAGGAGTAGCCACAGGGCCCGCAGGAGTAGCCACAGGCCCTACAGAAGAATCGAGAACACAGAGGAAAGGAGCACTCCATTTACAGTCCTCCTGCTTTGTTAAAGGATTACTCAAGCCAAAGTTATCTCCAGGTAGACGGCATGCGCTCTACTAATTTCTATGGGAAATGAACTAAGCGTGTGATGTCTGCAGCACCCGCTCCCCACTCTGCACCAGGTCCTGTCCCAGAGACAGGGGATAAGTTAATTTTTGCCATAGTTCTCCATTTACACAGACAAATGCATAAAACTACAAGCAACAGTGTGTGTGCAGCCTCCTGTAAGTAACGTCTTATCCTAGCAGTGTGTGCAGTCTCCTGTAAGTAACATATTAACCCAGTAGTGTGTGAGCAGTTTCTTGTAAGCCACACCTTATTCTAGCAGTGCATGTGCAGCCTCCTCTAAGTAACATCTTATCCTAGTAGTGTGTGTGCAGCCTCCTGTAAGTAAAATTTAATCCTAGTAGTGTGTGTGAAGCCTCCTGTAAGTAACATCTTATCCTAGTAGTGTGTGTGCTGCCTCCTGTAAGTAACATCTTATCCTAGTAGTGTGTGTGCTGCCTCCTGTAAGTAACATCTTATCCTAGTAGTGTGTGTGCAGCCTCCTCTAAGTAACATCTTATCCTAGTAGTGTGTGTGCAGCCTCCTGTAAGTAACATCTTATCCTAGTAGTGTGTGTGCAGCCTCCTGTAAGTAACATCTTATCCTAGTAGGGTGTGTGCAGCCTCCTGTAAGTAACATCTTATCCTAGTAGTGTGTGTGCAGCCTCCTGTAAGTAACATCTTATCCTAGTAGTGTGTGTACAGCCTCCTGTAAGTAACATCTTATCCTAGTAGTGTGTGTACAGCCTCCTGTAAGTAACATCTTATCCTAGTAGTGTGTGTACAGCCTCCTGTAAGTAACATCTTATCCTAGTAGTGTGTGTGCAGCCTCCTGTAAGTAGCATCTTATCCTAGTAGTGTGTGTGCAGCCTCCTGTAAGTAACATCTTATCCTAGTAGTGTGTGTGCAGCCTCCTGTAAGTAACATCTTATCCTAGTAGTGTGTGTGTGCAGCCTCCTGTAAGTAACATCTTATCCTAGTAGTGTGTGTGCAGCCTCCTGTAAGTAACATCTTATCCTAGTAGTGTGTGTGCAGCCTCCTGTAATTAACATCTTATCCTAGTAGTGTGTGTGCAGCCTCCTGTAAGTAGCATCTTATCCTAGTAGTGTGTGTGCAGCCTCCTGTAAGTGAAATTTAATCCTAGTAGTGTGTGTGAAGCCTCCTGTAAGTAACATCTGATCCTAGTAGTGTGTGTGCAGCCTCCTGTAAGTAACATCTTATCCTAGTAGTGTGTATGCAGCCTCCTGTAAGTAACATCTTATCCTAGTAGTGTGTGTGCAGCCTCCTGTAATTAACATCTTATCCTAGTAGTGTGTGTGCAGCCTCCTGTAAGTAACATCTTATCCTAGTAGTGTGTGTGTGAAGCCTCCTGTAAGTAACATCTTATCCTAGTAGTGTGTGTGTGCAGCCTCCTGTAAGTAACATCTTATCCTAGTAGTGTGTGTGCAGCCTCCTGTAAGTAACATCTTATCCTAGTAGTGTGTGTGCAGCCTCCTGTAATTAACATCTTATCCTAGTAGTGTGTGTGTGCAGCCTCCTGTAAGTAACATATTAACCCAGTAGTGTGTGAGCAGGTTCTTGTAAGCGACACCTTATTCTAGCAGTGCGTGTGCAGCCTCCTCTAAGTAACATCTTATCCTAGTAGTGTGTGTGCAGCCTCCTGTAAGTAACATCTTATCCTAGTAGTGTGTGTGCAGCCTCCTGTAAGTAACATCTTATCCTAGTAGTGTGTGTGCAACCTCCTGTAAGTAACATCTTATCCTAGTAGTGTGTGTGCAGCCTCCTGTAAGTAACATCTTATCCTAGTAGTGTGTGTGCAGCCTCCTGTAAGTAACATCTTATCCTAGTAGTGTGTGTGCAGCCTCCTGTAAGTAACATCTTATCCTAGTAGTGTGTGCAGCCTCCTGTAAGTAACATCTTATCCTAGTAGTATGTGTGCAGCCTCCTGTAGGTAACATCTTATCCTAGTAGTGTGTGTACAGCCTCCTGTAAGTAACATCTTATCCTAGTAGTGTGTGTGCAGCCTCCTGTAAGTAAAATTTTATCCTAGTAGTGTGTGTGCAGCCTCCTGTAAGTAACATCTTATCCTAGTAGTGTGTGTGTGCAGCCTCCTGTAAGTAACATATTAACCCAGTATTGTGTGAGCAGTTTCTTGTAAGCGACACCTTATTCTAACAGTGCGTGTGCAGCCTCCTCTAAGTAACATCTTATCCTAGTAGTGTGTGTGCAGCCTCCTGTAAGTAACATCTTATCCTAGTAGTGTGTGTGCAGCCTCCTGTAAGTTACATCTTATCCTAGTAGTGTGTGTGCAGCCTCCTGTAAGTAACATCTTATCCTAGTAGTGTGTGTGCAGCCTCCTCTAAGTAACATCTTATCCTAGTAGTGTGTGTGCAGCCTCCTGTAAGTAACATCTTATCCTAGTAGTGTGTGTGCAGCCTCCTGTAAGTAGCATCTTATCCTAGTAGTGTGTGTGCAGCCTCCTGTAAGTAACATCTTTTCCTAGTAGTGTGTGTGCAGCCTCCTGTAAGTAACATCTTATCCTAGTAGTGTGTGTGCAGCCTCCTGTAAGTAACATCTTATCCTAGTAGTGTGTGTGCAGCCTCCTGTAAGTAACATCTTATCCTAGTAGTGTGTGTGAAGCCTCCTGTAAGTAGCATCTTATCCTAATAGTGTGTGTGCAGCCTCCTGTAAGTAACATCTTATCCTAGTAGTGTGTGTGCAGCCTCCTGTAAGTAACATCTTATCCTAGTAGTGTGTGTGCAGCCTCCTGTAAGTAACATCTTATCCTAGTAGTGTGTGTGCAGCCTCCTGTAAGTAACATCTTATCCTAGTAGTGTGTGTGCAGCCTCCTGTAAGTAACATCTTATCCTAGTAGTGTGTGTGCAGCCTCCTGTAAGTAACATCTTATCCTAGTAGTGTGTGTGCAGCCTCCTGTAAGTAACATCTTTTCCTAGTAGTGTGTGTGCAGCCTCCTGTAAGTAACATCTTATCCTAGTAGTGTGTGTGCAGCCTCCTGTAAGTAACATCTTATCCTAGTAGTGTGTGTGCAGCCTCCTGTAAGTAACATCTTATCCTAGTAGTGTGTGTGCAGCCTCCTGTAAGTAACATCTTATCCTAGTAGTGCGTGTGCAGCCTCCTGTAAGTAACATCTTATCCTAGTAGTGTGTGTGCAGCCTCCTGTAAGTAACATCTTATCCTAGTAGTGTGTGTGCAGCCTCCTGTAAGTAACATCTTATCCTAGTAGTGTGTGTGCAGCCTCCTGTAAGTAACATCTTATCCTAGTAGTGTGTGTGCAGCCTCCTGTAAGTAACATCTTATCCTAGTAGTGTGTGTGCAGCCTCCTGTAAGTAACATCTTATCCTAGTAGTGTGTGTGCAGCCTCCTGTAAGTAACATCTTATCCTAGTAGTGTGTGTGTGTGAAGCCTCCTGTAAGTAACATCTTATCCTAGTAGTGTGTGTACAGCCTCCTGTAAGTAACATCTTATCCTAGTAGTGTGTGTGCAGCCTCCTGTAAGTAACATCTTATCCTAGTAGTGTGTGTGCAGCCTCCTGTAATTAACATCTTATCCTAGTAGTGTGTGTGCAGCCTCCTGTAAGTAACATCTTATCCTAGTAGTGTGTGTGCAGCCTCCTGTAAGTAACATCTTATCCTAGTAGTGTGTGTGCAGCCTCCTGTAAGTAACATCTTATCCTAGTAGTGTGTGTGCAGCCTCCTGTAAGTAACATCTTATCCTAGTAGTGTGTGTGCAGCCTCCTGTAAGTAGCATCTTATCCTAATAGTGTGTGTGCAGCCTCCTGTAAGAGTCCCAGGAGAATCTCATCCTGTGTATGGAGTCATATGTCTTGTATGGTCACAAAACATCGGTCACTTTTCCCACAATACCTGCTTTTACTTCAAACGGTAACTCCAGCTCCTTCAGTGCATCTTTCTTTAATGGCAGGTTTTCCAGTTCCACCGCACCTATAAACACATGAAGAAGGGTTATGTAACAGACCTAAAGATGTCTCTGCGTTATGCTTCTCGCATTCTTGTGTAACCCGTCTAGTCTAACTCAGCACAGCACCTGGTTAGACCAGCAAAGTGATCGCTCCATAGACATGAAACAAATCACACAGATACAAGAGGACAGATCAGGCACAGAATAACTGCCCTGTACTTGTTCTGCTGTACAGCGTAAAGACGTATAGTTATACGGTGTATAAGCGTACCTTGTATAGATGAATTATATAATATAGTATAATAATATAATAGCATAATAATAATATAGTACAATAGTATAATATAGTTTAAAAGGGTATTCCAGGAAAATACTTTTTTTTATATATCAACTGGCTCCAGAAAGTTAAACAGATTTTGTAAATTACTTCTATAAAAAAATCTTAATCCTTCCAATAATTAATTATCAGCTGCTGAAGTTGAGTTGTTCTTTTCTGTCTGACAACAGTGCTCTCTGCTGACATCTCTGCTTGTCTCGGGAACTGCACAGAGTAGAAGAGGTTTGCTATGGGGATTTGCTTCATCTCTGGACAGTTCCTGAAACACGTGTCATCAGAGAGCACTTAGAAAAGAACAACTCAACTTCAGCAGCCCTTAAGTACTGAAAGGATTAAGATTTTTTTTAACAGAAGTAAATGACAAATCTGTTTAACTTTCTGGAGCCAGTTGATGTATAAAAAAAGTTTTTTTCCTGGATAACCCCTTTAATAATACAATAATCCTATTGTATAATGCAGCAGAGGTGAAGGACTCCCCTCCCCGATCCAGACTGCAGATGGCTCGGCAGGCATGATTACATATAAATAAACCCAGAGTGCCCCTTTACATTCACTCAGATGCTTCCATTGTACATGAATGGGGTGTAGGAGCATTTAGTACACTGCCTGCAAACAGCCAGGGTGACATGGGAATGGGGTTTATGGTAATGGCCTCTGCCCCGATCCACAGACGGGCGGGGAGAGTGATCCACGGATGCAGACAAGATGGTGTCCCCACTTATAAGCCTCAGGCACCAGAGCAGTATGAACACAGCCTTAAAGGGGGTATCACCACTCTCCTGTAGTGGCTCCCCGATCTAGCAAATAGAAGAGGCGCCCACAGACTTTGGCTGTCCGGACAATAGCTGTAGGCACCCTGGTTGGGAAATACTGTTCTATCCCATAGCATGTCTAGGCTCCTCCTCTCAGCTGAGTGACAGCTCCACCTTCCAATCAGGAGACCACTAGAGCTCCCCTCCCCACAGCAGATTGACATTACCTTTCAGCAAAGCAACGGACAGCTGGTCAGTGTTCAGGTTGTTGACATATTTGCCCAGGTAGGTGTTCAGCACCCAGGCCACCAGGCCCTCCAACATGGCTGCTGCAGGGGGGGGGGGGGAGCGGCCCCAATCACACAATCATACTGCACACCTACAAAGGAAAGGAAACCGATGAGAAAAAACATGAAAATCACAAAAACAATAAAACTCTCCTATTCCAGACAAAAACGGGAAATACAATCATCTGATGAATCTAATGGGTTAAATCCAGACTGTTCTCCAGAAGATCTCTGCTGGCTGTCTACGAATGAGAATGCTCAAAATCCCGAGGACACAGAATAGGAGACCACCATCGGGAGACCGATCCAAAACATCTGCGCCGCTCACTAAAACGGAGGCAGTCGGCACCAGAGACTGAAGACGGAAACGCTGATCATAAAGGGGAATTCTTACCTATACCGGGCGGTTACCACTGGCAGAGCCGCAGGCCACCAATGGAACGGAGGCGGTCAACACAAAAATACTGGAGGGACACCCCGCCAAATACTGGAGGGACACCCCGCCAAATACTGGAGGGACACCCCGCCAAATACTGGAGGGACACCCCGCCAAATACTGGAGGGACACCCCGCCAAATACTGAGAATACGCTAAATTGGTCACCATGGATAACACCAGACACTTTTGATATCAGGGCCTCTGTGTGAACAATTCTTAGTGTATGTGGATTGGTGCAGAACATTAGACTGGGCGTCGCCTTTAGGATGAAGATTTTTATGGTTTCCACAGAGATGTCTGCACCGCGTTCCCCGATCATGCAGATTTTCTGTGGTACATTAAGTGAATAGGAAGAAGATTCAAGGAGTTTACAGTCGCCTATTAAATGTTTCCACTGAAGTCAATGAGAAAATCCACAACAATCTGCAGCTTCTCCGCAACACAGGACTGGTTACTGCCATGTGGGATGAGATGGGTAGGTAAGAGACGAGACGGGACGGGGAAGGTAAGAGAAGAGACGAGACGGGGAAGGTAAGAGAAGAGACGGGACGGGGAAGGTAAGAGAAGAGACGGGACGGGGAAGGTAAGAGAAGAGACGGGACGGGGAAGGTAAGAGAAGAGAAGGGACGGGGAAGGTAAGAGAAGAGAAGAGACGGGAAAGGTAAGAGAAGAGAAGAGACGGGAAAGGTAAGAGAAGAGACGGGAAAGGTAAGAGAAGAGAAGAGAAGGGGAAGGTAAGAGAAGAGAAGGGACGGGAAAGGTAAGAGAAGAGAAGGGACGGGAAAGGTAAGAGAAGGGACGGGAAAGGTAAGAGAAGGGACGGGAAAGGTAAGAGAAGGGACGGGGAAGGTAAGAGAAGAGAAGGGGAAGGTAAGAGAAGGGACGGGGAAGGTAAGAGAAGAGAAGGGGAAGGTAAGAGAAGAGATGAGACGGGACGGGAAAGGTAAGAGAAGAGACGGGACGGGGAAGGTAAGAGAAGAGAAGAGACGGGGAAGGTAAGAGAAGAGACGGGGAAGGTAAGAGAAGGGACGGGACGGGGAAGGTAAGAGAAGAGAAGAGACGGGGAAGGTAAGAGAAGGGACGGGTAAGGTAAGAGAAGAGAAGGGAAAGGTAAGAGAAGAGAAGGGGAAGGTAAGAGAAGAGAAGAGACGGGGAAGGTAAGAGAAGGGACAGGGAAGGTAAGAGAAGAGAAGAGACGGGAAAGGTAAGAGAAGAGAAGGGGAAGGTAAGAGAAGAGAAGGGGAAGGTAAGAGAAGAGATGGGACGGGGAAGGTAAGAGAAGAGAAGGGACGGGAAAGGTAAGAGAAGAGAAGGGGAAGGTAAGAGAAGAGACGGGACGGGGAAGGTAAGAGAAGAGACGGGACGGGGAAGGTAAGAGAAGAGACGGGACGGGGAAGGTAAGAGAAGAGACGGGACGGGAAAGGTAAGAGAAGAGAAGAGACGGGACGGGGAAGGTAAGAGAAGAGAAGAGACGGGACGGGGAAGGTAAGAGAAGTGAAGGGACGGGGAAGGTAAGAGAAGAGACGGGACGGGACGGAGAAGGTAAGAGAAGAGACGGGACGGGACGGGGAAGGTAAGAGAAGAGACGGGACGGGAAAGGTAAGAGAAGAGAAGAGACGGGACGGGGAAGGTAAGAAGATAAGAGACGGGACGGGGAAGGTAAGAAGAGAAGAGACGGGACGGGGAAGGTAAGAAGAGAAGAGAAGGGACGGGGAAGGTAAGAAGAGAAGAGACGGGACGGGAAAGGTAAGAAGAGAAGAGACGGGACGGGAAAGGTAAGAGAAGAGAAGAGACGGGGAAGGTAAGAGAAGAGAAGAGACGGGACGGGACGGGGAAGGTAAGAGAAGAGACGGGGAAGGTAAGAGAAGAGACGGGGAAGGTAAGAGAAGAGACGGGACGAGGAAGGTAAGAGAAGAGACGGGACAGGAAGGTAAGAGAAGAGAAGAGACGGGACGGGGAAGGCAAGAGAAGAGCCGGGAAAGGTAAGAGAAGAGAAGAGACGGGGAAGGTAAGCGAAGAGACGGGGAAGGTAAGCGAAGAGACGGGGAAGGTAAGCGAAGAGACGGGGAAGGTAAGCGAAGAGACGGGGAAGGTAAGCGAAGAGACGGGGAAGGTAAGCGAAGAGACGGGGAAGGTAAGCGAAGAGACGGGGAAGGTAAGAGAAGAGACGGGGAAGGTAAGAGAAGAGACGGGGAAGGTAAGAGAAGAGACGGGGAAGGTAAGAGAAGAGACGGGGAAGGTAAGAGAAGAGACGGGGAAGGTAAGGGAAGAGACGGGACGGGGAAGGTAAGAGAAGAGACGGGACGGGGAAGGTAAGAGAAGAGACGGGACGGGGAAGGTAAGAGAAGAGACGGGACGGGGAAGGTAAGAGAAGAGACGGGACGGGGAAGGTAAGAGAAGGGACGGGGAAGGTAAGAGAAGGGACGGGACAGGGAAGGTAAGAGAAGGGACGGGACAGGGAAGGTAAGAGAAGGGACGGGACAGGGAAGGTAAGAGAAGAGACGGGACGAGGAAGGTAAGAGAAGAGACGGGACGAGGAAGGTAAGAGAAGAGACGGGACGGGGAAGGTAAGGGAAGAGACGGGGAATGTAAGAGAAGAGCCGGGGAATGTAAGAGAAGAGAAGAGCCGGGGAAGGTAAGAGACGGGACAAAACAGAAAGAGAAGGGACGGGACGAAGCAGGTAAGAGAAGAGACGGGACGAGGCAGAAAAGAGAAGAGACGGGACGAGGCAGAAAAGAGAAGAGACGGGACGAGGCAGGAAAGAGAAGAGACGGGAGGAGGCAGGAAGAGAAGAGACGGGAGGAGGCAGGAAGAGAAGAGACGGGAGGAGGCAGGAAGAGAAAAGACGGGACGAGGCAGGAAAGAGAAGAGACGGGAGGAGGCAGGAAGAGAAGAGACGGGAGGAGGCAGGAAGAGAAGAGACGGGAGGAGGCAGGAAAGAGAAGAGACAGGACGAGGCAGGAAAGAGAAGAGACGGGAGGAGGCAGGAAGAGAAGAGACGGGAGGAGGCAGGAAGAGAAGAGACGGGAGGAGGCAGGAAGAGAAGAGACGGGAGGAGGCAGGAAGAGAAGAGACGGGAGGAGGCAGGAAGAGAAGAGACGGGAGGAGGCAGGAAGAGAAAAGACGGGACGAGGCAGGAAAGAGAAGAGACGGGACGAGGCAGGAAAGAGAAGAGACGGGACGAGGCAGGAAAGAGAAGAGACGGGACGAGGCAGGAAAGAGAAGAGACGGGACGAGGCAGGAAAGAGAAGAGACGGGACGAGGCAGGAAAGAGAAGAGACGGGACGAGGCAGGAAAGAGAAGAGACGGGACGAAACAGGAAGAGAAGAGACGGGACGAAACAGGAAGAGAAGAGACGGGACGAAACAGGAAGAGATGAGACGGGACGAAACAGGAAGAGAAGAGACGAAACAGGAAGAGAAGAGACGGGACGAAACAGGAAGAGAAGAGACGGGACGAAACAGGAAGAGAAGGGATGAAACAGGAAGAGAAGAGACACTACAGTTAACGCCTCCTGTATAATAATAATGATAATAATAATAATAGTAAGGACACTACAGTCTACTCCTCCTGTATAATAATAATGATAATAATAATAATAGTAAGGACACTACAGTCTACTCCTCCTGTATAATAATAATAATAATAGACAGGACACTACAGTGCACTCCTCCTGTATAATAATAATAATAGACAGGACACTACAGTCTACTCCTCCTGTATAATAATAATAATAATAATAATAATAATAGACAGGACACTACAGTCTACTCCTCCTGTATAATAATAATAATAATAATAATAATAATAATAGACAGGACACTACAGTTAACGCCTCCTGTATAATAATAATGATAATAATAATAATAATAGACAGGACACTACAGTCTACTCCTCCTGTATAATAATAATAATAATAGACAGGACACTACAGTCTACTCCTCCTGTATAACAATAATAATAATAATAATAATAGACAGGACACTACAGTGCACTCCTCCTGTATAATAATAATAATAGACAGGACACTACAGTCTACTCCTCCTGTATAATAATAATAATAATAATAGACAGGACACTACAGTCTACTCCTCCTGTATAATAATAATAATAATAATAGACAGGACACTACAGTCTACTCCTCCTGTATAATAATAATAATAATAATAATAGACAGGACACTACAGTCTACTCCTCCTGTATAATAATAATAATAGACAGGACACTACAGTCTACTCCTCCTGTATAATAATAATAATAGACAGGACACTACAGTCTACTCCTCCTGTATAATAATAATAATAATAATAATAATAATAATACACAGGACACTACAGTCTACTCCTCCTGTATAATAATAATAATAGACAGGACACTACAGTCTACTCCTCCTGTATAATAATAATAGTAATAGACAGGACACTACAGTCTACTCCTCCTGTATAATAATAATAATAATAATAATAATAATAATAATAGACAGGACACTACAGTCTACTCCTCCTGTATAATAATAAAAGTAATAGACAGGACACTACAGTCTACTCCTGTATAATAATAATAATGATAGACAGGACACTACAGTGCACTCCTCCTGTATAATAATAATAATAATAGACAGGACACTACAGTCTACTCCTCCTGTATAATAATAATAATAATAATAGACAGGACACTACAGTCTACTCCTCCTGTATAATAATAATAATAATGATAATAGACAGGACACTACAGTCTACTCCTCCTGTATAATAATAATAATAATAGACAGGACACTACAGTCTACTCCTCCTGTATAATAATAATAATAGACAGGACACTACAGTCTACTCCTCCTGTATAATAATAATAATATTAATAATAGACAGGACACTACAGTCTACTCCTCCTGTATAATAATAATAATAGACAGGACACTACAGTCTACTCCTCCTGTATAATAATAATAATAATAATAATAATAGACAGGACACTACAGTCTACTCCTCCTGTATAATAATAATAATAGACAGGACACTACAGTCTACTCCTCCTGTATAATAATAATAATAGACAGGACACTACAGTCTACTCCTCCTGTATAATAATAATAATAGACAGGACACTACAGTCTAATCCTCCTGTATAATAATAATAATAGACAGGACACTACAGTCTACTCCTCCTGTATAATAATAATAATAATAATAATAGACAGGACACTACAGTCTTCTCCTCCTGTATAATAATAATAATAATAGACAGGACACTACAGTCTACTCCTCCTGTATAATAATAATAATAGATAGGACACTACAGTCTACTCCTCCTGTATAATAATAATAATAATAATAGACAGGACACTACAGTCTACTCCTCCTGAATAATAATAATAATAATAATAATAATTAAAATAGACAGGACACTACAGTCTACTCATCCTGTATAATAATAATAATAATAATAATAATAGATAGGACACTACAGTCTACTCCTCCTGTATAATAATAATAATAATAATAATAATAATAATAATAATAATAGATAGGACACTACAGTCTACTCCTCCTGTATAATAATAATAATAGACAGGACACTACAGTCTACTCCTCCTGTATAATAATAATAATAGACAGGACACTACAGTCTACTCCTCCTGTATAATAATAATAATAGACAGGACACTACAGTCTACTCCTCCTATATAATAATAATAATAATAGACAGGACACTACAGTCTACTCCTCCTGTATAATAATAATAATAATAGACAGGACACTACAGTCTACTCCTCCTGTATAATAATAATAATAGACAGGACACTACAGTCTACTCCTCCTGTATAATAATAATAATAATAGACAGGACACTACAGTCTACTCCTCCTGTATAATAATAATAATAATAATAATAGACAGGACACTACAGTCTACTCCTCCTGTATAATAATAATAATAGACAGGACACTACAGTCTACTCCTCCTGTATAATAATAATAATAGACAGGACACTACAGTCTACTCCTCCTGTATAATAATAATAATAGACAGGACACTACAGTCTACTCCTCCTGTATAATAATAATAATAATAATAATAGACAGGACACTACAGTCTACTCCTCCTGTATAATAATAATAATAATAATAATAATATACAGGACACTACAGTCTACTCCTCCTGTATAATAATAATAATAATAATAATAATATTATTAATAGACAGGACACTACAGTCTACTCCTCCTGTATAATAATAATAATAGACAGGACACTATAGTCTACTCCTCCTGTATAATAATAATAATAGACAGGACACTATAGTCTACTCCTCCTGTATAATAATAATAATAGACAGGACACTACAGTCTACTCCTCCTGTATAATAATAATAATAGATAGGACACTACAGTCTACTCCTCCTGTATAATAATAATAATAGTCCGGACACTACAGTCTACTCCTCCTGTATAATAATAATAATAATAATAATAATAATAATAGACAGGACACTACAGTCTACTCCTTCTGTATAATAATAATAATAGACAGGACACTACAGTCTACTCCTCCTGTATAATAATAATAATAGACAGGACACTACAGTCTACTCCTCCTGTATAATAATAATAATAGATAGGACACTACAGTCTACTCCTCCTGTATAATAATAATAATAATAATAATAGACAGGACACTACAGTCTACTCCTCCTGTATAATAATAATAATAGTCCGGACACTACAGTCTACTCCTCCTGTATAATAATAATAATAATAATAATAATAATAGACAGGACACTACAGTCTACTCCTCCTGTATAATAATAATAATAATAATAATAAACAGGACACTACAGTCTACTCCTCCTGTATAATAATAATAATAATAATAAACAGGACACTACAGTCTACTCCTCCTGTATAATAATAATAATAGACAGGACACTACAGTCTACTCCTCCTGTATAATAATAATAATAAACAGGACACTACAGTCTACTCCTCCTGTATAATAATAATAATAGACAGGACACTACAGTCTACTCCTCCTGTATAATAATAATAGACAGGACACTACAGTCTACTCCTCCTGTATAATAATAATAGACAGGACACTACAGTCTACTCCTCCTGTATAATAATAATAATAATAATAATAATAATAATAATAGACAGGACACTACAGTCTACTCCTCCTGTATAATAATAATAATAAACAGGACACTACAGTCTACTCCTCCTGTATAATAATAATAATAGACAGGACACTACAGTCTACTCCTCCTGTATAATAATAATAGACAGGACACTACAGTCTACTCCTCCTGTATAATAATAATAATAATAATAATAATAATAATAATAGACAGGACACTACAGTCTACTCCTCCTGTATAATAATAATAATAGACAGGACACTACAGTCTACTCCTCCTGTATAATAATAATAATAATAGACTGGACACTACAGTCCACTCCTCCTGTATAATAATAATAATAATAATAATAATAATAGACAGGACACTACAGTCTACTCCTCCTGTATAATAATAATAATAATAATAATAATAATAATAATAGACAGGACACTACAGTCTACTCCTCCTGTATAATAATAATAATAGATAGGACACTACAGTCTACTCCTCCTGTATAATAATAATAATAATAATAATAATAGACAGGACACTACAGTCTACTCCTCCTGTATAATAATAATAATAATAATAATAATAATAATAATAATAATAGACTGGACACTACAGTCTACTCCTCCTGTATAATAATAATAATAGACAGGACACTACAGTCTACTCCTCCTGTATAATAATAATAATAATAATAATAATAATAATAATAGACAGGACACTACAGTCTACTCCTCCTGTATAATAATAATAATAGACAGGACACTACAGTCTACTCCTCCTGTATAATAATAATAATAATAATAATAGACAGGACACTACAGTCTACTCCTCCTGTATAATAATAATAATAATAATAATAATAGACAGGACACTACAGTCTACTCCTCCTGTATAATAATAATAATAGACAGGACACTACAGTCTACTCCTCCTGTATAATAATAATAATAATAGACAGGACACTACAGTCTACTCCTCCTGTATAATAATAATAATAGACAGGACACTACAGTCTACTCCACCTGTATAATAATAATAATAATAATAGACAGGACACTACAGTCTACTCCTCCTATATAATAATAATAATAATAATAATAGACAGGACACTACAGTCTACTCCTCCTATATAATAATAATAATAATAATAATAATAGACAGGACACTACAGTCTACTCCTCCTGTATAATAATAATAATAATAATAATAGACAGGACACTACAGTCTTCTCCTCCTGTATAATAATAATAATAATAGACAGGACACTACAGTCTACTCCTCCTGTATAATAATAATAATAGATAGGACACTACAGTCTACTCCTCCTGTATAATAATAATAATAATAATAGACAGGACACTACAGTCTACTCCTCCTGTATAATAATAATAATAATAATAATAGACAGGACACTACAGTCTTCTCCTCCTGTATAATAATAATAATAATAATAATAATAATAATAGACAGGACACTACAGTCTACTCCTCCTGTATAATAATAATAATAGATAGGACACTACAGTCTACTCCTCCTGTATAATAATAATAATAATAATAGACAGGACACTACAGTCTACTCCTCCTGTATAATAATAATAGACAGGACACTACAGTCTACTCCTCCTGTATAATAATAATAATAATAATAATAATAGACAGGACACTACAGTCTACTCCTCCTGTATAATAATAATAATAAACAGGACACTACAGTCTACTCCTCCTGTATAATAATAATAATAGACAGGACACTACAGTCTACTCCTCCTGTATAATAATAATAGACAGGACACTACAGTCTACTCCTCCTGTATAATAATAATAATAATAATAATAGACAGGACACTACAGTCTACTCCTCCTGTATAATAATAATAATAGACAGGACACTACAGTCTACTCCTCCTGTATAATAATAATAATAATAATAATAATAATAATAATAATAATAATAGACAGGACACTACAGTCTACTCCTCCTGTATAATAATAATAATAATAGACTGGACACTACAGTCCACTCCTCCTGTATAATAATAATAATAATAATAATAATAATAATAATAGACAGGACACTACAGTCTACTCCTCCTGTATAATAATAATAGTAATAATAATAGACAGGACACTACAGTCTACTCCTCCTGTATAATAATAATAGTAATAATAATAGACAGGACACTACAGTGCACTCCTCCTGTATAATAATAATAATAATAATAATAATAATAATAATAGACAGGACACTACAGTCTACTCCTCCTGTATAATAATAATAATAGACAGGACACTACAGTCTACTCCTCCTGTATAATAATAATAATAATAGACAGGACACTACAGTCTACTCCTCCTGTATAATAATAATAATAATAATAATAATAGACAGGACACTACAGTCTACTCCTCCTGTATAATAATAATAATAATAATAATAATAATAGACAGGACACTACAGTCTACTCCTCCTGTATAATAATAATAATAATAATAATAATAATAATAATAGACAGGACACTACAGTCTACTCCTCCTGTATAATAATAATAGTAATAATAATAGACAGGACACTACAGTCTACTCCTCCTGTATAATAATAATAGTAATAATAATAGACAGGACACTACAGTGCACTCCTCCTGTATAATAATAATAATAATAATAGACTGGACACTACAGTCTACTCCTCCTGTATAATAATAATAATAATAATAATAATAATAATAATAATAATAGACAGGACACTACAGTCTACTCCTCCTGTATAATAATAATAATAGATAGGACACTACAGTCTACTCCTCCTGTATAATAATAATAATAATAATAATAATAATAATAGACAGGACACTACAGTCTACTCCTCCTGTATAATAATAATAATAATAATAATAATAATAGACTGGACACTACAGTCTACTCCTCCTGTATAATAATAATAATAGACAGGACACTACAGTCTACTCCTCCTGTATAATAATAATAATAATAATAATAATAATAATAATAGACAGGACACTACAGTCTACTCCTCCTGTATAATAATAATAATAGACAGGACACTACAGTCTACTCCTCCTGTATAATAATAATAATAATAATAATAATAATAGACAGGACACTACAGTCTACTCCTCCTGTATAATAATAATAATAATAATAATAGACAGGACACTACAGTCTACTCCTCCTGTATAATAATAATAATAGACAGGACACTACAGTCTACTCCTCCTGTATAATAATAATAATAATAGACAGGACACTACAGTCTACTCCTCCTGTATAATAATAATAATAGACAGGACACTACAGTCTACTCCACCTGTATAATAATAATAATAATAATAGACAGGACACTACAGTCTACTCCTCCTGTATAATAATAATAATAATAATAATAGACAGGACACTACAGTCTACTCCTCCTATATAATAATAATAATAATAATAATAGACAGGACACTACAGTCTACTCCTCCTATATAATAATAATAATAATAATAATAATAGACAGGACACTACAGTCTACTCCTCCTGTATAATAATAATAATAATAATAATAATAATAATAATAATAGACAGGACACTACAGTCTACTCCTCCTGTATAATAATAATAATAATAATAGTAATAGACAGGACACTACAGTCTACTCCTCCTGTATAATAATAATAATAATAGACAGGACACTACAGTCTACTCCTCCTGTATAATAATAATAATAATAATAGACAGGACACTACAGTCTACTCCTCCTGTATAATAATAATAATAATAGTAATAGACAGGACACTACAGTCTACTCCTCCTGTATAATAATAATAATAATAATAATAGACAGGACACTACAGTCTACTCCTCCTGTATAATAATAATAATAGACAGGACACTACAGTCTACTCCTCCTGTATAATAATAATAATAATAATAATAGACAGGACACTACAGTCTACTCCTCCTGTATAATAATAATAATAGACAGGACACTACAGTCTACTCCTCCTGTATAATAATAATAATAATAGACAGGACACTACAGTCTACTCCTCCTGTATAATAATAATAATAATAGACAGGACACTACAGTCTACTCCTCCTGTATAATAATAATAATAGACAGGACACTACAGTCTACTCCTCCTGTATAATAATAATAATAATAGACAGGACACTACAGTCTACTCCTCCTGTATAATAATAATAATAATAATAATAGACAGGACACTACAGTCTACTCCTCCTGTATAATAATAATAATAGACAGGACACTACAGTCTACTCCTCCTGTATAATAATAATAATAATAGACAGGACACTACAGTCTACTCCTCCTGTATAATAATAATAATAATAATAATAGACAGGACACTACAGTCTACTCCTCCTGTATAATAATAATAATAGACAGGACACTACAGTCTACTCCTCCTGTATAATAATAATAATAGACAGGACACTACAGTCTACTCCTCCTGTATAATAATAATAGACAGGACACTACAGTCTACTCCTCCTGTATAATAATAACAATAGACAGGACACTACAGTCTACTCCTCCTGTATAATAATAATAATAGACAGGACACTATAGTCTACTCCTCCTGTATAATAATAATAATAATAATAATAATAGACAGGACACTACAGTCTACTCCTCCTGTATAATAATAACAATAGACAGGACACTACAGTCTACTCCTCCTGTATAATAATAATAATAGACAGGACACTACAGTCTACTCCTCCTGTATAATAATAATAATAATAGACAGGACACTACAGTCTACTCCTCCTGTATAATAATAATAATAATAGACAGGACACTACAGTCTACTCCTCCTGTATAATAATAATAATAGACAGGACACTACAGTCTACTCCTCCTGTATAATAATAATAATAGACAGGACACTACAGTCTACTCCTCCTGTATAATAATAATAATAATAGACAGGACACTACAGTCTACTCCTCCTGTATAATAATAATAATAATAATAATAGACAGGACACTACAGTCTACTCCTCCTGTATAATAATAATAATAATAGACAGGACACTACAGTCTACTCCTCCTGTATAATAATAATAATAATAATAGACAGGACACTACAGTCTACTCCTCCTGTATAATAATAATAATAATAATAATAATAATAGACAGGACACTACAGTCTACTCCTCCTGTATAATAATAATAATAGACAGGACACTACAGTCTACTCCTCCTGTATAATAATAATAATAGACAGGACACTACAGTCTACTCCTCCTGTATAATAATAATAATAGACAGGACACTACAGTCTACTCCTCCTGTATAATAATAATAATAGACAGGACACTACAGTCTACTCCTCCTGTATAATAATAATAATAGACAGGACACTACAGTCTACTCCTCCTGTATAATAATAATAATAGACAGGACACTACAGTCTACTCCTCCTGTATAATAATAATAATAATAATAATAGACAGGACACTACAGTCTACTCCTCCTGTATAATAATAATAATAATAATAATAATAGACAGGACACTACAGTCTACTCCTCCTGTATAACAATAACCAGTGCTGTGGAGTCAGAAAACAATGCACCGACTTCTACTAAATTTAAATTGGGGGAAAAAAAAAAAACAAGCAAGTTTAAATGTCTCAATTCACAAAAAGTTATAATTAATGTAACCGCAAAATGAACACGTTAAGTGACCGTGAAGAAGCTTTTCGTGTGCTTCACTATATGGCTCGCAACGCACAGTTAGGAGCGGCAATACTTCTACTTTCCATAGTGTTGTGTTCGTTACAGGGAACCCATGGGTAACCTACCTCTCACTGATAAGGGGTTAATGGGGTACTCCACCCCTAGACATCTAAAGGATAGGGGATAAGATGTCAGATCGCCGGGGTCCCGCTGCTGGGGACCCCGGGGATCGCTGCTGCAGCACCCCCCCCCCCCCCCTATCATTACTGCACAGAGCGAGATCGCTCTGCACGTAATGAGGGCCAATACAGGGGCCGGAGCAGTGTGATGTCATGGCTCCGCCCCTCGTGACGACCGCCACGCCCCCTGCCATAGACTTGCATTAATGGGATGGGCAGTGATGTCATGAGGGGCGGAGCCATGACGTCACGCTGCTCTGGCCCCTGTATCGCCCGTCATTACGCACAGAGCGAACTCGCTCTGTGCAGTAATGATGGGGGGGGGGGGGGGGGGGGGTGCTGCAGCAGCGATCCCCGGGGGCCCCCAGCAGCAGGACCCCCACGATCTGACATCTTATCCCCTATCCTTTGGATAGGGGATAAGATGCCAGGGGTGGAGTATCCCTTTAAGGAAATCTGTTTTCTGCATAACTAGAGACCCTTGTATAAGTGAAGGGAATGGAGGGTTAATAGTCCAAAACTGAAGCTGTAAACCATTGGAAAAACTGCTGCCATTCAGCTAAGGCTATAAAAATGTATAAACTCGATTGTTAGCTCAAACTTTAAACATGACCATGGGATTCTACTAGGGAAATGAAAGCACCAGCCGGCAGTCCTGTAGTGATGACAGGTAGGTGGCCTTCAAGGGATGTATCAAATACACTCACCTATTAATACAGAGGAGACGGAACATTTATCTACCGACTCCACAGCCCTGATAAGAACACCCAGGACCCATAACACCCTCCTATAGTGCTGCCTGTCATACAACACCCTCCTATAGTGCTGCCTGTCATACAACACCCTCCTATAGTGCTGCCTGTCGCACATAACACCTTCCTATAGTGCTGCCTGTCATACAACACCCTCCTATAGTGCTGCCTGTCACACATAACACGCTCCTATAGTGCTGCCTGTCACACATAACACCCTCCTATAGTGCTGCCTGTCACACATAACACCCTCCTATAGTGCTGCCTGTCACACATAACACCCTCCTATAGTGCTGCCTGTCACACATAACACCCTCCTATAGTGCTGCCTGTCACACATAACACCCTGCTATAGTGCTGCCTGTCACACATAACACCCTGCTATAGTGCTGCCTGTCACACATAACACCCTCCTATAGTGCTGCCTGTCACACATAACACCCTGCTATAGTGCTGCCTGTCACACATAACACCCTCCTATAGTGCTGCCTGTCACACATAACACCCTCCTATAGTGCTGCCTGTCACACATAACACCATCCTATAGTGCTGCCTGTCACACATAACACCCTCCTATAGTGCTGCCTGTCATACAACACCCTCCTATAGTGCTGCCTGTCACACATAACACCCTCCTATAGTGCTGCCTATCACACATAACACCCTCCTATAGTGCTGCCTGTCACACATAACACCCTCCTATAGTGCTGCCTGTCACACATAACACCCTTCTATAGTGCTGCCTGTCACACATAACACCCTCCTATAGTGCTGCCTGTCATACATAACACCCTCCTATAGTGCTGCCTGTCACACATAACACCCCGCTATAGTGCTGCCTGTCACACATAACACCCTCCTATAGTGCTGCCTGTCACACATAACACCCTCCTATAGTGCTGCCTGTCACACATAACACCCTCCTATAGTGCTGCCTGTCACACATAACACCCTCCTATAGTGCTGCCTGTCACACATAACACCCTCCTATAGTGCTGCCTGTCATACATAACACCTTCCTAAAGTGCTGCCTGTCACACATAACACCCTCCTATAGTGCTGCCTGTCACACATAACACCCTCCTATAGTGCTGCCTGTCACACATAACACCCCGCTATAGTGCTGCCTGTCACACATAACACCTTCCTATAGTGCTGCCTGTCACACAAAAAAACCCACTATAGTGCTGCCTGTCACACATAACACCTTCCTATAGTGCTGTCTGTCACACATAACACCCTCCTATAGTGCTGCCTGTCACACATAACACCCCGCTATAGTGCTGCCTGTCACACATAACACCCTCCTATAGTGCTGCCTGTCACACATAACACCCTCCTATAGTGCTGCCTGTCACCCATAACACCCTCCTATAGTGCTGCCTGTCACACATAACACCTTCCTATAGTGCTGCCTGTAACACATAACACCCCACTTTAGTGCTGCCTGTCGCACATAACACCTTCCTATAGTGCTGCCTGTCGCACATAACACCTTCCTATAGTGCTGCCTGTCACACATAACACCCCGCTATAGTGCTGCCTGTCACACATAACACCCTCCTATAGTGCTGCCTGTCACACATAACACCCCGCTATAGTGCTGCCTGTCACACATAACACCCTCCTATAGTGCTGCCTGTCACCCATAACACCCTCCTATAGTGCTGCCTGTCACACATAACACCCTCCTATAGTGCTGCCTGTCACACATAACACCTTCCTATAGTGCTGCATGTCACACATAACACCCCGCTATAGTGCTGCCTGTCACACCTATCACCCTCCTATAGTTCTGCCTGTCACACATAACACGCTCCTATAGTGCTGCCTGTCACACATAACACCCTCCTATAGTGCTGCCTGTCACACATAACACCCCGCTATAGTGCTGCCTGTCACACCTATCACCCTCCTATAGTTCTGCCTGTCACACCTATCACCCTCCTATAGTTCTGCCTGTCACACATAACACCCCGCTATAGTGCTGCCTGTCACACATAACACCCTCCTATAGTGCTGCCTGTCACCCATAACACCCCGCTATAGTGCTGCCTGTCACACATAACACCCTCCTATAGTGCTGCCTGTCACACATAACACCTTCCTATAGTGCTGCCTGTCACACATAACACCCCGCTATAGTGCTGCCTGTCACACATAACACCCTCCTATAGTGCTGCCTGTCACACATAACACCCTCCTATAGTGCTGCCTGTCACACATAACACCCTCCTATAGTGCTGCCTGTCACACATAACACCCTCCTATAGTGCTGCCTGTCACGCCTACACATACACCCTCCAGGGGGCGTGTCCTGTCACACATACACCCTCCAGGGGCGTGTCCTGTCACACACACACATACACCCTCCAGGGGGCGTGTCCTGTCACACACACACATACACCCTCCAGGGGGCGTGTCCTGTCACACATACACCCTCCAGGGGGCGTGTCCTGTCACACATACACCCTCCAGGGGGCGTGTCCTGTCACACATACACCCTCCAGGGGGCGTGTCCTGTCACACATACACCCTCCAGGGGGCGTGTCCTGTCACACATACACCCTCCAGGGGGCGTGTCCTGTCACACATACACCCTCCAGGGGGCGTGTCCTGTCACACATACACCCTCCAGGGGGCGTGTCCTGACACACATACACCCTCCAGGGGGCGTGTCCTGACACACATACACCCTCCGGGGGCGTGTCCTGTCACACATACACTCTCCAGGGGGCGTGTCCTGTCACACATACACCCTCCAGGGGGCGTGTCCTGTCACACACACATACACCCTCCAGGGGGCGTGTCCTGTCACACATACACCCTCCAGGGGGCGTGTCCTGTCACACATACACTCTTCCCTCCTCTGTATCCACCTGTTAGTTACAGCCGGCTGTCACCTTTATAGCGCTGAGGTGTTTCTGAGGTCGTAGTGTCCGGGATCAGGATCTGCGCACTCACTCCGCCATCATTGTACTCCGGTATTACCAGCAGGACACATTCCACAACCGGCAACACTTCCCCACTTCCGGCTGTCGGGTGGACTTCACCGGAAGTGGGGCGTATACGAGCTGTCAATGTCACAGAACGTAACCGCCATGTTGCCCCACTTCCGGCAAACAAGGGTCGTTCGCCGGAAGTCGGAAATACCTAGGTTGGCAAAGTTCTATTAGGCGTTTTATAAGGGTTGTCAGCGCCTCCTAGTGGCCTCTATGATTGGTACAAGAACATTCGGACGAGTAAGAAACGTGATCTAATGGCAAAACAACAACTTCCGGGTGGGTCCACATGACTTCCTCTCAATGGCGGCGCCTATAGTAGAGCAGGCTGTGGAGTGAAGGGCGGTGAATGTAACTTCTGGTCTGTCAGGAGATTAGACAGGTACATAATGTATATACTAGAAATAAATATATATACACACTATATACTGCAGCTTCTCTCATTATTATCTGTCTATGGGGATTATTATTATTATTATTATGTCCTCTATACTTTATACTGCAGCTTCTCTCATTATCTGTGTATGGGGATTATTATTATTATTATTATTATTATGTCCTCTATACTTTATACTGCAGCTTCTCTCATTATTATCTGTGTATGGAGATTATTATTATTATTATTATTATTATGTCCTCTATACTTTATACTGCAGCTTCTCTCATTATTATCTGTGTATGGGGATTATTATTATTATTATTATTATTATTATGTCCTCTATACTTTATACTGCAGCTTCTCTCATTATTATCTGTGTATGGGGATTATTATTATTATTATGTCCTCTATACTATATACTGCAGCTTCTCTCATTATTATCTGTGTATGGGGATTATTATTATTATTATGTCCTCTATACTTTATACTGCAGCTTCTCTCATTATTATCTGTGTATGGGGATTATTATTATTATTATTATGTCCTCTATACTTTATACTGCAGCTTCTCTCATTATGTGTTTCTTCTTCAGGACACCCAGGACCTTCCACTATGGTTCATCTAAGTGAGTATTACAGGTCCTTCCTCCATGGCTGATCACTGGGCGGCTGTACTTTCTGGGTAACTAAATTTTGTATAATTTGTTTTTCCTTGGTCTCCTCAGCAGCACAATGTGGAGGGGGGGGGGGGGGGGGAGCTTAATAGGAACGGGATTTTTTAATGAAGTTAGACAAAACTACAGTTACCCCCCCGGCTGCAAAATGCCCCACTTACACCAGGACAGTGAGTAAATTATAAAGGGAGGGAAGCTTGTGCTGCTGAGGAGACTAAGGGAAAACAAATAATCATACACAATGTAGTCTTCCCTGTCGTCTCTCAGCAGCGCAATGTGGGGATTTACCAAGTATAACCCCTAGGGGGCGCTCTACTGCCTCGCACAATACAGAATGGTCTTAGCAAAAATAGTTTCTCTAGACAAACAGGTGTCCACTCAAATGTTTCTAGAAGGTTAATGGAGGACTCCAGGTGGCAAATATGTTCCAGAGGGACAGAATTACGTTCTTCCCAAGAGGCTGAAATTTACTTTGCAGCGTGAACTCCGGTGCAGTCAAACGTTTAGAAGCGTAACAGGTTAATACTCTGATCCATCTGGAAATGGATGGTTTTGATGCCTTAGAACCCTTCTTTGACCCACGATGTAAAATAAGGTTTTCAGGTTTCCGAAAAGGTTTAGTTCTAACTAAATCCTTAAAGGGTAGCTCCCACCATCCTCTTTTTTTTAATTCTTTCTGTCCCTGCCTATTGCCCATCTATCCCTAACCCCCTCCCTGCCTTTATTTATTTATTTATTATCTTAAAAATGGCATTTTGTCTGCCTGGTAGTGTGCTCACTACCAGGCACACTTCCCCAGCTGGCACCACGTCACTGATGCCTGCTAGGGGCCGACTTCCGCCCTTAGTTCTCCTGACAGGGTGCCTCCAGCTGTTTAACCACTACAACTCCCAGCATGCCCTGACATCTATTTGCTGTCAGGGCATGCTGGGAGTTGTAGTGGTGAAACAACTGGAGGCACCCTGTGTTGGAAGACACCCAGCCCCCGACCAATATCGCCCCTCCCCCCCCCCCCTCACGCTTGTTGCTCAGTGTGTGATTGGCCCTCCTGTAAATGGCGCCCCCCTCTCCGTATAACGTGCTCCCCCCTGGTAATGACAGGACACAGCTGTGAGGAGGCAGCGTATCCCCACTGGAGCCGCGGCTGTAAGGAGAGGTAAGAGCCACGTGCAGCAGGGAGGCGGCCAGTGTGAGAGTCCAGGGAGCCAATGCGCAGCCCTGGATTTTACTGTGCTCGCTCTCGCCTGTTTGATTGACAGGCGGGAGCGAGCATCGCAGTGACTGGAATTTCGACTCATTTGCCAGGCTCAAATGAGACGAAATTCTGTAGTGACATCACTGCCGAATGTATTCGGCCACTAGGAGGGCGACCCCTAATGGCCAAATTTAAAAGTGATTTTAAACTGGTTTAAAATCACTTTTTTTAATTAAACTATATTAGAGATATGTTGTAGTACTTAAGGACTACAACATATCAATTTTTTTATTTCCTGACGGTGCCCATTTAAGCATCTTACCAGGTCTAGGGCAGCAAAGTCACTTCCATCTTGTTCTAATTCCAGAGTTGAAGGAACAGATCGAGGAGAGGGGTCAATCTTCTTGGCAGATATTTCTCAACAATGCCCAGGAGATAGCGCTGGGGTAATAATATACAAAAACAACCAAACCCACATCTACAATTACCGTTTTTTTCGCCCTATAGGACGCACCGGCATATAAGACGCACCCTATTTTAACCCCTTAAAGACGCAGGGCGCATATTTACGTCCTGCGCCGGCTCCCTCGATATGAAGCGGGATCGCGCCGCGATCCCGCATCATATTGCGTCGGTCCCGGCGCTCATCAACGGCCGGGACCCGCGGCTAATACCACACATCGCCGATCGCGGCGATGTGCGGTATTAACCCTTTAGAAGCCGCGGTCAAAGCTGACCGCCGCTTCTAAAGTGAAAGTGACCCGGCTGCTCAGTCGGGCTGTTCGGGACCGCCGCGGTCAGGACAGCTGACAGGACACCGGGAGGGCCCTTACCTGCCTCCTCGGTGTCCGAGCGGCGAATGACTGCTCCGTGCCTGAGATCCAGGCAGGAGCAGGCAAGCGCCGATAACACTGATCACTGTGTAAAAGATCAGTGTGATCAGTGTTATAGGTCCCTATGGGATAACAATGATCAGTATAAGAGATCAGTGTGTGCAGTGTTATTGGTCCCTATGGGATAATAATGATCAGTATAAGAGATCAGTATGTGCAGTGTTATAGGTCCCTATGGGATAATAATGATCAGTATAAGAGATCAGTATGTGCAGTGTTATAGGTCCCTATGGGATAATAATGATCAGTATAAGAGATCAGTGTGTGCAGTGTTATAGGTTCCTATGGGATAACAATGATCAGTATAAGAGATCAGTGTGTGCAGTGTTATAGTCTCCTATGGGATAATAATGATCAGTATAAGAGATCAGTGTGTGCAGTGTTATAGGTCCCTATGGGATAATAATGATCAGTATAAGAGATCAGTTTGTGCAGTGTTATAGGTCCCTATGGGATAATAATGATCAGTATAAGAGATCAGTGTGTGCAGTGTTATAGTCTCCTATAGGATAATAATGATCAGTATAAGAGATCAGTGTGTGCAGTGTTATAGGTCCCTTTGGGATAACAATGATCAGTATAAGAGATCAGTGTGTGCAGTGTTATAGGTTCCTATGGGATAATAATGATCAGTATAAGAGATCAGTGTGTGCAGTGTTATAGGTCCCTATGGGATAACAATGATCAGTATAAGAGATCAGTGTGTGCAGTGTTATAGGCCCCTATGGGATAATAATGATCAGTATAAGAGATCAGTGTGTGCAGTGTTAGTCTCCTATGGGATAATAATGATCAGTATAAGAGATCAGTGTGTGCAGTGTTATAGTCTCATATGGGATAATAATGATCAGTATAAGAGATCAGTATGTGAAGTGTTATAGGTCCCTATGGGATAATAATGATCAGTATAAGAGATCAGTTTGTGCAGTGTTATAGGTCCCTATGGGATAATAATGATCAGTATAAGAGATCAGTGTGTGCAGTGTTATAGTCTCCTATGGGATAATAATGATCAGTATAAGAGATCAGTGTGTGCAGTGTTATAGGTCCCTATGGGATAATAATGATCAGTATAAGAGATCAGTGTGTGCAGTGTTACAGTCTCCTATGGGATAATAATGATCAGTATAAGAGATCAGTGTGTGCAGTGTTATAGGTTCCTATGGGATAATGATCAGTATAAGAGATCAGTGTGTGCAGTGTTATAGGTCCCTATGGGATAACAATGATCAGTATAAGAGATCAGTGTGTGCAGTGTTATAGGTCCCTATGGGATAATAATGATCAGTATAAGAGATCAGTGTGTGTAGTGTTATAGGTCCCTATGGGATAACAATGATCAGTATAAGAGATCAGTGTGTGCAGTGTTATAGTCTCCTATGGGATAACAATGATCAGTATAAGAGATCAGTGTGTGCAGTGTTATAGGTCCCTATGGGATAATAATGATCAGTATAAGAGATCAGTGTGTGCAGTGTTACAGTCTCCTATGGGATAATAATGATCAGTATAAGAGATCAGTGTGTGCAGTGTTATAGGTCCCTATGGGATAATAATGATCAGTATAAGAGATCAGTGTGTGCAGTGTTACAGTCTCCTATGGGATAACAATGATCAGTATAAGAGATCAGTGTGTGCAGTGTTATAGGTCCCTATGGGATAACAATGATCAGTATAAGAGATCAGTGTGTGCAGTGTTATAGTCTCCTATGGGATAACAATGATCAGTATAAGAGATCAGTGTGCGCAGTGTTATAGGTCCCTATGGGATAATAATGATCAGTATAAGAGATCAGTGTGTGCAGTGTTATAGGTTCCTATGGGATAACAATGGTCAGTATAAGAGATCAGTGTGTGCAGTGTTATAGGTCCCTATGGGATAATAATGATCAGTATAAGAGATCAGTGTGTGCAGTGTTATAGTCTCCTATGGGATAATAATGATCAGTATAAGAGATCAGTGTGTGCAGTGTTAGTCTCCTATGGGATAATAATGATCAGTATAAGAGATCAGTGTGTGCAGTGTTATAGGTTCCTATGGGATAATGATCAGTATAAGAGATCAGTGTGTGCAGTGTTATAGGTCCCTATGGGATAACAATGATCAGTATAAGAGATCAGTGTGTGCAGTGTTATAGGTCCCTATGGGATAACAATGATCAGTATAAGAGATCAGTGTGTGCAGTGTTATAGTCTCCTATGGGATAACAATGATCAGTATAAGAGATCAGTGTGTGCAGTGTTATAGGTCCCTATGGGATAATAATGATCAGTATAAGAGATCAGTGTGTGCAGTGTTACAGTCTCCTATGGGATAATAATGATCAGTATAAGAGATCAGTGTGCGCAGTGTTATAGGTCCCTATGGGATAATAATGATCAGTATAAGAGATCAGTGTGCGCAGTGTTATAGGTCATTATGGGATAATAATGATCAGTATAAGAGATCAGTGTGTGCAGTGTTATAGGTCCCTATGGGATAACAATGATCATTATAAGAGATCAGTGTGTGCAGTGTTATAGGTCCCTATGGGATAACAATGATCAGTTTATGAGATCAGTGTGTGCAGTGTTATAGGTCCCTATGGGATAATAATGATCAGTATAAGAGATCAGTGTGTGCAGTGTTATAGTCTCCTATGGGATAATAATGATCAGTATAAGAGATCAGTGTGTGCAGTGTTATAGGTTCCTATGGGATAATGATCAGTATAAGAGATCAGTGTGTGCAGTGTTATAGGTCCCTATGGGATAACAATGATCAGTATAAGAGATCAGTGTGTGCAGTGTTATAGTCTCCTATGGGATAACAATGATCAGTATAAGAGATCAGTGTGTGCAGTGTTATAGGTCCCTATGGGATAATAATGATCAGTATAAGAGATCAGTGTGTGCAGTGTTACAGTCTCCTATGGGATAATAATGATCAGTATAAGAGATCAGTGTGCGCAGTGTTATAGGTCCCTATGGGATAATAATGATCAGTATAAGAGATCAGTGTGCGCAGTGTTATAGGTCATTATGGGATAATAATGATCAGTATAAGAGATCAGTGTGTGCAGTGTTATAGGTCCCTATGGGATAACAATGATCATTATAAGAGATCAGTGTGTGCAGTGTTATAGGTCCCTATGGGATAACAATGATCAGTATAAGAGATCAGTGTGTGCAGTGTTATAGTCTCCTATGGGATAACAATGATCAGTATAAGAGATCAGTGTGCGCAGTGTTATAGGTCCCTATGGGATAATAATGATCAGTATAAGAGATCAGTGTGTGCAGTGTTATAGGTTCCTATGGGATAATGATCAGTATAAGAGATCAGTGTGTGCAGTGTTATAGGTCCCTATGGGATAACAATGATCAGTATAAGAGATCAGTGTGTGCAGTGTTATAGTCTCCTATGGGATAACAATGATCAGTATAAGAGATCAGTGTGTGCAGTGTTATAGGTCCCTATGGGATAATAATGATCAGTATAAGAGATCAGTGTGTGCAGTGTTACAGTCTCCTATGGGATAATAATGATCAGTATAAGAGATCAGTGTGCGCAGTGTTATAGGTCCCTATGGGATAATAATGATCAGTATAAGAGATCAGTGTGCGCAGTGTTATAGGTCATTATGGGATAATAATGATCAGTATAAGAGATCAGTGTGTGCAGTGTTATAGGTCCCTATGGGATAACAATGATCATTATAAGAGATCAGTGTGTGCAGTGTTATAGGTCCCTATGGGATAACAATGATCAGTATAAGAGATCAGTGTGTGCAGTGTTATAGGTCCCTATGGGATAACAATGATCAGTATAAGAGATCAGTGTGTGCAGTGTTATAGTCTCCTATGGGATAACAATGATCAGTATAAGAGATCAGTGTGTGCAGTGTTATAGGTCCCTATGGGATAATAATGATCAGTATAAGAGATCAGTGTGTGCAGTGTTACAGTCTCCTATGGGATAATAATGATCAGTATAAGAGATCAGTGTGCGCAGTGTTATAGGTCCCTATGGGATAATAATGATCAGTATAAGAGATCAGTGTGCGCAGTGTTATAGGTCATTATGGGATAATAATGATCAGTATAAGAGATCAGTGTGTGCAGTGTTATAGGTCCCTATGGGATAACAATGATCATTATAAGAGATCAGTGTGTGCAGTGTTATAGGTCCCTATGGGATAACAATGATCAGTTTATGAGATCAGTGTGTGCAGTGTTATAGGTCCCTATGGGATAATAATGATCAGTATAAGAGATCAGTGTGTGCAGTGTTATAGTCTCCTATGGGATAATAATGATCAGTATAAGAGATCAGTGTGTGCAGTGTTAGTCTCCTATGGGATAATAATGATCAGTATAAGAGATCAGTGTGTGCAGTGTTATAGGTTCCTATGGGATAATGATCAGTATAAGAGATCAGTGTGTGCAGTGTTATAGGTCCCTATGGGATAACAATGATCAGTATAAGAGATCAGTGTGTGCAGTGTTATAGTCTCCTATGGGATAACAATGATCAGTATAAGAGATCAGTGTGTGCAGTGTTATAGGTCCCTATGGGATAATAATGATCAGTATAAGAGATCAGTGTGTGCAGTGTTACAGTCTCCTATGGGATAATAATGATCAGTATAAGAGATCAGTGTGCGCAGTGTTATAGGTCCCTATGGGATAATAATGATCAGTATAAGAGATCAGTGTGCGCAGTGTTATAGGTCATTATGGGATAATAATGATCAGTATAAGAGATCAGTGTGTGCAGTGTTATAGGTCCCTATGGGATAACAATGATCATTATAAGAGATCAGTGTGTGCAGTGTTATAGGTCCCTATGGGATAACAATGATCAGTTTATGAGATCAGTGTGTGCAGTGTTATAGGTCCCTATGGGATAATAATGATCAGTATAAGAGATCAGTGTGTGCAGTGTTATAGTCTCATATGGGATAATAATGATCAGTATAAGAGATCAGTATGTGCAGTGTTATAGGTCCCTATGGGATAATAATGATCAGTATAAGAGATCAGTATGTGCAGTGTTATAGGTCCCTATGGGATAATAATGATCAGTATAAGAGACCAGTGTGTGCAGTGTTATAGGTTCCTATGGGATAACAATGATCAGTATAAGAGATCAGTGTGTGCAGTGTTATAGTCTCCTATGGGATAATAATGATCAGTATAAGAGATCAGTATGTGCAGTGTTATAGGTCCCTATGGGATAATAATGATCAGTATAAGAGATCAGTTTGTGCAGTGTTATAGGTCCCTATGGGATAATAATGATCAGTATAAGAGATCAGTGTGTGCAGTGTTATAGTCTCCTATGGGATAATAATGATCAGTATAAGAGATCAGTGTGTGCAGTGTTATAGGTCCCTATGGGATAATAATGATCAGTATAAGAGATCAGTGTGTGCAGTGTTACAGTCTCCTATGGGATAATAATGATCAGTATAAGAGATCAGTGTGTGCAGTGTTATAGGTTCCTATGGGATAATGATCAGTATAAGAGATCAGTGTGTGCAGTGTTATAGGTCCCTATGGGATAACAATGATCAGTATAAGAGATCAGTGTGTGCAGTGTTATAGGTCCCTATGGGATAATAATGATCAGTATAAGAGATCAGTGTGTGTAGTGTTATAGGTCCCTATGGGATAACAATGATCAGTATAAGAGATCAGTGTGTGCAGTGTTATAGTCTCCTATGGGATAACAATGATCAGTATAAGAGATCAGTGTGTGCAGTGTTATAGGTCCCTATGGGATAATAATGATCAGTATAAGAGATCAGTGTGTGCAGTGTTACAGTCTCCTATGGGATAATAATGATCAGTATAAGAGATCAGTTTGTGCAGTGTTATAGTCTTCTATGGGATAATAATGATCAGTATAAGAGATCAGTGTGCGCATTGTTATAGGTCCCTATGGGATAATAATGATCAGTATAAGAGATCAGTGTGTGCAGTGTTATAAGTTCCTATGGGATAACAATGGTCAGTATAAGAGATCAGTGTGTGCAGTGTTATAGGTCCCTATGGGATAATAATGATCAGTATAAGAGATCAGTGTGTGCAGTGTTATAGTCTCCTATGGGATAATAATGATCAGTATAAGAGATCAGTGTGTGCAGTGTTAGTCTCCTATGGGATAATAATGATCAGTATAAGAGATCAGTGTGTGCAGTGTTATAGGTTCCTATGGGATAACAATGATCAGTGTGTGCAGTGTTATAGGTCCCTATGGGATAATAATGATCAGTATAAGAGATCAGTGTGTGCAGTGTTATAGGTCCCTATGGGATAACAATGATCAGTATAAGAGATCAGTGTGTGCAGTGTTATAGGTCCCTATGGGATAATAATGATCAGTATAAGAGATCAGTGTGTGTAGTGTTATAGGTCCCTATGGGATAACAATGATCAGTATAAGAGATCAGTGTGTGCAGTGTTACAGTCTCCTATGGGATAATAATGATCAGTATAAGAGATCAGTGTGTGCAGTGTTATAGTCTCCTATGGGATAATAATGATCAGTATAAGAGATCAGTATGTGCAGTGTTATAGGTCCCTATGGGATAATAATGATCAGTATAAGAGATCAGTTTGTGCAGTGTTATAGGTCCCTATGGGATAATAATGATCAGTATAAGAGATCAGTGTGTGCAGTGTTATAGTCTCCTATGGGATAATAATGATCAGTATAAGAGATCAGTGTGTGCAGTGTTATAGGTCCCTATGGGATAATAATGATCAGTATAAGAGATCAGTGTGTGCAGTGTTACAGTCTCCTATGGGATAATAATGATCAGTATAAGAGATCAGTGTGTGCAGTGTTATAGTCTCATATGGGATAATAATGATCAGTATAAGAGATCAGTATGTGCAGTGTTATAGGTCCCTATGGGATAATAATGATCAGTATAAGAGATCAGTATGTGCAGTGTTATAGGTCCCTATGGGATAATAATGATCAGTATAAGAGACCAGTGTGTGCAGTGTTATAGGTTCCTATGGGATAACAATGATCAGTATAAGAGATCAGTGTGTGCAGTGTTATAGTCTCCTATGGGATAATAATGATCAGTATAAGAGATCAGTATGTGCAGTGTTATAGGTCCCTATGGGATAATAATGATCAGTATAAGAGATCAGTTTGTGCAGTGTTATAGGTCCCTATGGGATAATAATGATCAGTATAAGAGATCAGTGTGTGCAGTGTTATAGTCTCCTATGGGATAATAATGATCAGTATAAGAGATCAGTGTGTGCAGTGTTATAGGTCCCTATGGGATAATAATGATCAGTATAAGAGATCAGTGTGTGCAGTGTTACAGTCTCCTATGGGATAATAATGATCAGTATAAGAGATCAGTGTGTGCAGTGTTATAGGTTCCTATGGGATAATGATCAGTATAAGAGATCAGTGTGTGCAGTGTTATAGGTCCCTATGGGATAACAATGATCAGTATAAGAGATCAGTGTGTGCAGTGTTATAGGTCCCTATGGGATAATAATGATCAGTATAAGAGATCAGTGTGTGTAGTGTTATAGGTCCCTATGGGATAACAATGATCAGTATAAGAGATCAGTGTGTGCAGTGTTATAGTCTCCTATGGGATAACAATGATCAGTATAAGAGATCAGTGTGTGCAGTGTTATAGGTCCCTATGGGATAATAATGATCAGTATAAGAGATCAGTGTGTGCAGTGTTACAGTCTCCTATGGGATAATAATGATCAGTATAAGAGATCAGTTTGTGCAGTGTTATAGTCTTCTATGGGATAATAATGATCAGTATAAGAGATCAGTGTGCGCATTGTTATAGGTCCCTATGGGATAATAATGATCAGTATAAGAGATCAGTGTGTGCAGTGTTATAGGTTCCTATGGGATAACAATGGTCAGTATAAGAGATCAGTGTGTGCAGTGTTATAGGTCCCTATGGGATAATAATGATCAGTATAAGAGATCAGTGTGTGCAGTGTTATAGGTTCCTATGGGATAATGATCAGTATAAGAGATCAGTGTGTGCAGTGTTATAGGTCCCTATGGGATAACAATGATCAGTATAAGAGATCAGTGTGTGCAGTGTTATAGGTCCCTATGGGATAATAATGATCAGTATAAGAGATCAGTGTGTGTAGTGTTATAGGTCCCTATGGGATAACAATGATCAGTATAAGAGATCAGTGTGTGCAGTGTTACAGTCTCCTATGGGATAATAATGATCAGTATAAGAGATCAGTGTGTGCAGTGTTACAGTCTCCTATGGGATAATAATGATCAGTATAAGAGATCAGTGTGCGCAGTGTTATAGGTCCCTATGGGATAATAATGATCAGTATAAGAGATCAGTGTGCGCAGTGTTATAGGTCCCTATGGGATAATAATGATCAGTATAAGAGATCAGTGTGTGTAGTGTTATAGGTCCCTATGGGATAACAATGATCAGTATAAGAGATCAGTGTGTGCAGTGTTACAGTCTCCTATGGGATAATAATGATCAGTATAAGAGATCAGTGTGTGCAGTGTTACAGTCTCCTATGGGATAATAATGATCAGTATAAGAGATCAGTGTGCGCAGTGTTATAGGTCCCTATGGGATAATAATGATCAGTATAAGAGATCAGTGTGCGCAGTGTTATAGGTTCCTATGGGATAATGATCAGTATAAGAGATCAGTGTGTGCAGTGTTATAGGTCCCTATGGGATAATAATGATCAGTATAAGAGATCAGTGTGTGCAGTGTTATAGGTCCCTATGGGATAACAATGGTCAGTATAAGAGATCAGTGTGTGCAGTGTTATAGGTCCCTATGGGATAATAATGATCAGTATAAGAGATCAGTGTGTGCAGTGTTATAGTCTCCTATGGGATAATAATGATCAGTATAAGAGATCAGTGTGTGCAGTGTTAGTCTCCTATGGGATAATAATGATCAGTATAAGAGATCAGTGTGTGCAGTGTTATAGGTTCCTATGGGATAACAATGATCAGTGTGTGCAGTGTTATAGGTCCCTATGGGATAATAATGATCAGTATAAGAGATCAGTGTGTGCAGTGTTATAGGTTCCTATGGGATAACAATGGTCAGTATAAGAGATCAGTGTGTGCAGTGTTATAGGTCCCTATGGGATAATAATGATCAGTATAAGAGATCAGTGTGTGCAGTGTTATAGTCTCCTATGGGATAATAATGATCAGTATAAGAGATCAGTGTGTGCAGTGTTAGTCTCCTATGGGATAATAATGATCAGTATAAGAGATCAGTGTGTGCAGTGTTATAGGTTCCTATGGGATAACAATGATCAGTGTGTGCAGTGTTATAGGTCCCTATGGGATAATAATGATCAGTATAAGAGATCAGTGTGTGCAGTGTTATAGGTTCCTATGGGATAATGATCAGTATAAGAGATCAGTGTGTGCAGTGTTATAGGTCCCTATGGGATAACAATGATCAGTATAAGAGATCAGTGTGTGCAGTGTTATAGGTCCCTATGGGATAATAATGATCAGTATAAGAGATCAGTGTGTGTAGTGTTATAGGTCCCTATGGGATAACAATGATCAGTATAAGAGATCAGTGTGTGCAGTGTTATAGTCTCCTATGGGATAACAATGATCAGTATAAGAGATCAGTGTGTGCAGTGTTATAGGTCCCTATGGGATAATAATGATCAGTATAAGAGATCAGTGTGTGCAGTGTTACAGTCTCCTATGGGATAATAATGATCAGTATAAGAGATCAGTGTGCGCAGTGTTATAGGTCATTATGGGATAATAATGATCAGTATAAGAGATCAGTGTGTGCAGTGTTATAGGTCCCTATGGGATAACAATGATCATTATAAGAGATCAGTGTGTGCAGTGTTATAGGTCCCTATGGGATAACAATGATCAGTATAAGAGATCAGTGTGTGCAGTGTTATAGGTCCCTATGGGATAACAATGATCAGTATAAGAGATCAGTGTGTGCAGTGTTATAGTCTCCTATGGGATAACAATGATCAGTATAAGAGATCAGTGTGTGCAGTGTTATAGGTCCCTATGGGATAATAATGATCAGTATAAGAGATCAGTGTGTGCAGTGTTACAGTCTCCTATGGGATAATAATGATCAGTATAAGAGATCAGTGTGCGCAGTGTTATAGGTCCCTATGGGATAATAATGATCAGTATAAGAGATCAGTGTGCGCAGTGTTATAGGTCATTATGGGATAATAATGATCAGTATAAGAGATCAGTGTGTGCAGTGTTATAGGTCCCTATGGGATAACAATGATCATTATAAGAGATCAGTGTGTGCAGTGTTATAGGTCCCTATGGGATAACAATGATCAGTTTATGAGATCAGTGTGTGCAGTGTTATAGGTCCCTATGGGATAATAATGATCAGTATAAGAGATCAGTGTGTGCAGTGTTATAGTCTCCTATGGGATAATAATGATCAGTATAAGAGATCAGTGTGTGCAGTGTTAGTCTCCTATGGGATAATAATGATCAGTATAAGAGATCAGTGTGTGCAGTGTTATAGGTTCCTATGGGATAATGATCAGTATAAGAGATCAGTGTGTGCAGTGTTATAGGTCCCTATGGGATAACAATGATCAGTATAAGAGATCAGTGTGTGCAGTGTTATAGTCTCCTATGGGATAACAATGATCAGTATAAGAGATCAGTGTGTGCAGTGTTATAGGTCCCTATGGGATAATAATGATCAGTATAAGAGATCAGTGTGTGCAGTGTTACAGTCTCCTATGGGATAATAATGATCAGTATAAGAGATCAGTGTGCGCAGTGTTATAGGTCCCTATGGGATAATAATGATCAGTATAAGAGATCAGTGTGCGCAGTGTTATAGGTCATTATGGGATAATAATGATCAGTATAAGAGATCAGTGTGTGCAGTGTTATAGGTCCCTATGGGATAACAATGATCATTATAAGAGATCAGTGTGTGCAGTGTTATAGGTCCCTATGGGATAACAATGATCAGTTTATGAGATCAGTGTGTGCAGTGTTATAGGTCCCTATGGGATAATAATGATCAGTATAAGAGATCAGTGTGTGCAGTGTTATAGTCTCATATGGGATAATAATGATCAGTATAAGAGATCAGTATGTGCAGTGTTATAGGTCCCTATGGGATAATAATGATCAGTATAAGAGATCAGTATGTGCAGTGTTATAGGTCCCTATGGGATAATAATGATCAGTATAAGAGACCAGTGTGTGCAGTGTTATAGGTTCCTATGGGATAACAATGATCAGTATAAGAGATCAGTGTGTGCAGTGTTATAGTCTCCTATGGGATAATAATGATCAGTATAAGAGATCAGTATGTGCAGTGTTATAGGTCCCTATGGGATAATAATGATCAGTATAAGAGATCAGTTTGTGCAGTGTTATAGGTCCCTATGGGATAATAATGATCAGTATAAGAGATCAGTGTGTGCAGTGTTATAGTCTCCTATGGGATAATAATGATCAGTATAAGAGATCAGTGTGTGCAGTGTTATAGGTCCCTATGGGATAATAATGATCAGTATAAGAGATCAGTGTGTGCAGTGTTACAGTCTCCTATGGGATAATAATGATCAGTATAAGAGATCAGTGTGTGCAGTGTTATAGGTTCCTATGGGATAATGATCAGTATAAGAGATCAGTGTGTGCAGTGTTATAGGTCCCTATGGGATAACAATGATCAGTATAAGAGATCAGTGTGTGCAGTGTTATAGGTCCCTATGGGATAATAATGATCAGTATAAGAGATCAGTGTGTGTAGTGTTATAGGTCCCTATGGGATAACAATGATCAGTATAAGAGATCAGTGTGTGCAGTGTTATAGTCTCCTATGGGATAACAATGATCAGTATAAGAGATCAGTGTGTGCAGTGTTATAGGTCCCTATGGGATAATAATGATCAGTATAAGAGATCAGTGTGTGCAGTGTTACAGTCTCCTATGGGATAATAATGATCAGTATAAGAGATCAGTTTGTGCAGTGTTATAGTCTTCTATGGGATAATAATGATCAGTATAAGAGATCAGTGTGCGCATTGTTATAGGTCCCTATGGGATAATAATGATCAGTATAAGAGATCAGTGTGTGCAGTGTTATAAGTTCCTATGGGATAACAATGGTCAGTATAAGAGATCAGTGTGTGCAGTGTTATAGGTCCCTATGGGATAATAATGATCAGTATAAGAGATCAGTGTGTGCAGTGTTATAGTCTCCTATGGGATAATAATGATCAGTATAAGAGATCAGTGTGTGCAGTGTTAGTCTCCTATGGGATAATAATGATCAGTATAAGAGATCAGTGTGTGCAGTGTTATAGGTTCCTATGGGATAACAATGATCAGTGTGTGCAGTGTTATAGGTCCCTATGGGATAATAATGATCAGTATAAGAGATCAGTGTGTGCAGTGTTATAGGTCCCTATGGGATAACAATGATCAGTATAAGAGATCAGTGTGTGCAGTGTTATAGGTCCCTATGGGATAATAATGATCAGTATAAGAGATCAGTGTGTGTAGTGTTATAGGTCCCTATGGGATAACAATGATCAGTATAAGAGATCAGTGTGTGCAGTGTTACAGTCTCCTATGGGATAATAATGATCAGTATAAGAGATCAGTGTGTGCAGTGTTATAGTCTCCTATGGGATAATAATGATCAGTATAAGAGATCAGTATGTGCAGTGTTATAGGTCCCTATGGGATAATAATGATCAGTATAAGAGATCAGTTTGTGCAGTGTTATAGGTCCCTATGGGATAATAATGATCAGTATAAGAGATCAGTGTGTGCAGTGTTATAGTCTCCTATGGGATAATAATGATCAGTATAAGAGATCAGTGTGTGCAGTGTTATAGGTCCCTATGGGATAATAATGATCAGTATAAGAGATCAGTGTGTGCAGTGTTACAGTCTCCTATGGGATAATAATGATCAGTATAAGAGATCAGTGTGTGCAGTGTTATAGTCTCATATGGGATAATAATGATCAGTATAAGAGATCAGTATGTGCAGTGTTATAGGTCCCTATGGGATAATAATGATCAGTATAAGAGATCAGTATGTGCAGTGTTATAGGTCCCTATGGGATAATAATGATCAGTATAAGAGACCAGTGTGTGCAGTGTTATAGGTTCCTATGGGATAACAATGATCAGTATAAGAGATCAGTGTGTGCAGTGTTATAGTCTCCTATGGGATAATAATGATCAGTATAAGAGATCAGTATGTGCAGTGTTATAGGTCCCTATGGGATAATAATGATCAGTATAAGAGATCAGTTTGTGCAGTGTTATAGGTCCCTATGGGATAATAATGATCAGTATAAGAGATCAGTGTGTGCAGTGTTATAGTCTCCTATGGGATAATAATGATCAGTATAAGAGATCAGTGTGTGCAGTGTTATAGGTCCCTATGGGATAATAATGATCAGTATAAGAGATCAGTGTGTGCAGTGTTACAGTCTCCTATGGGATAATAATGATCAGTATAAGAGATCAGTGTGTGCAGTGTTATAGGTTCCTATGGGATAATGATCAGTATAAGAGATCAGTGTGTGCAGTGTTATAGGTCCCTATGGGATAACAATGATCAGTATAAGAGATCAGTGTGTGCAGTGTTATAGGTCCCTATGGGATAATAATGATCAGTATAAGAGATCAGTGTGTGTAGTGTTATAGGTCCCTATGGGATAACAATGATCAGTATAAGAGATCAGTGTGTGCAGTGTTATAGTCTCCTATGGGATAACAATGATCAGTATAAGAGATCAGTGTGTGCAGTGTTATAGGTCCCTATGGGATAATAATGATCAGTATAAGAGATCAGTGTGTGCAGTGTTACAGTCTCCTATGGGATAATAATGATCAGTATAAGAGATCAGTTTGTGCAGTGTTATAGTCTTCTATGGGATAATAATGATCAGTATAAGAGATCAGTGTGCGCATTGTTATAGGTCCCTATGGGATAATAATGATCAGTATAAGAGATCAGTGTGTGCAGTGTTATAGGTTCCTATGGGATAACAATGGTCAGTATAAGAGATCAGTGTGTGCAGTGTTATAGGTCCCTATGGGATAATAATGATCAGTATAAGAGATCAGTGTGTGCAGTGTTATAGGTTCCTATGGGATAATGATCAGTATAAGAGATCAGTGTGTGCAGTGTTATAGGTCCCTATGGGATAACAATGATCAGTATAAGAGATCAGTGTGTGCAGTGTTATAGGTCCCTATGGGATAATAATGATCAGTATAAGAGATCAGTGTGTGTAGTGTTATAGGTCCCTATGGGATAACAATGATCAGTATAAGAGATCAGTGTGTGCAGTGTTACAGTCTCCTATGGGATAATAATGATCAGTATAAGAGATCAGTGTGTGCAGTGTTACAGTCTCCTATGGGATAATAATGATCAGTATAAGAGATCAGTGTGCGCAGTGTTATAGGTCCCTATGGGATAATAATGATCAGTATAAGAGATCAGTGTGCGCAGTGTTATAGGTCCCTATGGGATAATAATGATCAGTATAAGAGATCAGTGTGTGTAGTGTTATAGGTCCCTATGGGATAACAATGATCAGTATAAGAGATCAGTGTGTGCAGTGTTACAGTCTCCTATGGGATAATAATGATCAGTATAAGAGATCAGTGTGTGCAGTGTTACAGTCTCCTATGGGATAATAATGATCAGTATAAGAGATCAGTGTGCGCAGTGTTATAGGTCCCTATGGGATAATAATGATCAGTATAAGAGATCAGTGTGCGCAGTGTTATAGGTTCCTATGGGATAATGATCAGTATAAGAGATCAGTGTGTGCAGTGTTATAGGTCCCTATGGGATAATAATGATCAGTATAAGAGATCAGTGTGTGCAGTGTTATAGGTCCCTATGGGATAACAATGGTCAGTATAAGAGATCAGTGTGTGCAGTGTTATAGGTCCCTATGGGATAATAATGATCAGTATAAGAGATCAGTGTGTGCAGTGTTATAGTCTCCTATGGGATAATAATGATCAGTATAAGAGATCAGTGTGTGCAGTGTTAGTCTCCTATGGGATAATAATGATCAGTATAAGAGATCAGTGTGTGCAGTGTTATAGGTTCCTATGGGATAACAATGATCAGTGTGTGCAGTGTTATAGGTCCCTATGGGATAATAATGATCAGTATAAGAGATCAGTGTGTGCAGTGTTATAGGTTCCTATGGGATAACAATGGTCAGTATAAGAGATCAGTGTGTGCAGTGTTATAGGTCCCTATGGGATAATAATGATCAGTATAAGAGATCAGTGTGTGCAGTGTTATAGTCTCCTATGGGATAATAATGATCAGTATAAGAGATCAGTGTGTGCAGTGTTAGTCTCCTATGGGATAATAATGATCAGTATAAGAGATCAGTGTGTGCAGTGTTATAGGTTCCTATGGGATAACAATGATCAGTGTGTGCAGTGTTATAGGTCCCTATGGGATAATAATGATCAGTATAAGAGATCAGTGTGTGCAGTGTTATAGGTTCCTATGGGATAATGATCAGTATAAGAGATCAGTGTGTGCAGTGTTATAGGTCCCTATGGGATAACAATGATCAGTATAAGAGATCAGTGTGTGCAGTGTTATAGGTCCCTATGGGATAATAATGATCAGTATAAGAGATCAGTGTGTGTAGTGTTATAGGTCCCTATGGGATAACAATGATCAGTATAAGAGATCAGTGTGTGCAGTGTTATAGTCTCCTATGAGATAACAATGATCAGTATAAGAGATCAGTGTGTGCAGTGTTATAGGTCCCTATGGGATAATAATGATCAGTATAAGAGATCAGTGTGTGCAGTGTTATAGGTCCCTATGGGATAACAATGATCATTATAAGAGATCAGTGTGTGCAGTGTTATAGTCTCCTATGGGATAATAATGATCAGTATAAGAGATCAGTGTGTGCAGTGTTATAGGTCCCTATGGGATAACAATGATCAGTATATGAGATCAGTGTGTGCAGTGTTATAGGTCCCTATGGGACCTATAACACTGCAAAAAAAAAGTGTTAATAAAGGTCATTTAACCCCTTCCCTAATAAAAGTTTGAATCACCCCCCTTTTCCCATAACAAAAAATAAAACAGTGTAAAAAAAATAAAAATAAACATATGTAGTATCGCCGCGTGCGTAAATGTCCGAACTATAAAAATATATAATTGATTAAACCGCACGGTCAATGGCGTACACGCAAAAAAATTCCAAACTCCAAAAAAGCGTATTTTTGGTCACTTTTTATACCATTAAAAAATGAATAAAAAGTGATCAAAAAGTCTGATCAAAACAAAAATCGTACCGATAAAAACTTCAGATCACGGCGCAAAAAATGAGCCCTCATACCGCCCTGTACGTGGAAAAATAAAAAAGTTATAGGGGTCAGAAGATGACATTTTTAAGCGTATAAATTTTCCTGCATGTAGTTATGATTTTTTCCAGAAGTACGAGAAAATCTCCTATATAAGTCGGGGATCATTATAATCGTATGGACCTACAGAATAATAAGGTGTCATTTTTACTGAAATATGCACTGCGTAGAAACGGAAGCCCCCAAAAGTTACAAAACTGCGTTTTTTCTTCAATTTTGTCGCACAATGATTTTTTTTTCCGTTTCGCCGTGCATTTTTGGGTAAAATGACTGATGTCACTGCAAAGTAGAATTGGTGGAGCAAAAAATAAGCCATAATATGAATTTTTAGGTGGAAAATTTAAAGGGTTATGATTTTTAAAAGGTAAGGAGGAAAAAACGAAAGTACAAAAACTGAAAAACCCTGAGTCCTTAAGGGGTTAAAGGTCCAAAATCTAGAAAAAAAAGATTCTGAACCCAACAGTGATCTTCAACCTGCAGACCTGCAGATGTTTCAAAACTACAACTCCCAGCATGCCCCGACAGCGGCTGTCCGGGCATGCTGGGAGTTGTAGTTTTGCAACATCTGGAGGTCCGCAGGTTGAAGACCACTGGTATAGGAGATAATACTCGCGTGTCCCCGCCGCTCCGGACCCGTCACCGCTGCCCTTGATGTCGCTCCATCGCTGTCGCCGCGTCCCTGTGGTGTCCCCAATGCTCTGGACGTCTTCTTCTCCGGAACCCACGCTCTCCAACAATGTGATGACGATGAAGGAGAGCGCCGGCCATGCAGGGGATCCCGGCACGGAGCAGACACCGAGGAGGCAGGTAAGGTCCCTCCTGGTGTCCTGTAAGCTGTTAGGGACGCTGCAATTTCACTGCGGCGGTCCCGAACAGCCCGACTGAGCAGCCATGTTAGTGTTATTTTCGCTTCAGACGCGGCGGTCAGGTTTGATCACCGCGTCTGAAGAGTTAATACAGGGCATCTCCGCGATTGTTGATGTCCTGTATTAGCCGCGGGTCCCAGCCGTTGATGGCCGCAGGTATTTGCCGAAAAATACGGTCCTTTCAGGTGGGGGTACAAAACCCCTTTATAGCGCACTCTCCCTTAAAACGTCACTTTTATTTGATTATATTTTAAAATGTGAATTCTGGTGAGGAAAAAACTAGGTTAAAAACCCACAACTTAAGCTCACTCCTATGTATAAGTGAGGATGCTGCTGTTATTAAAACCGTAATAACCTGCCTCCCCAACATGTTTCACGTGGTGTCACGTCATCAGGGGTGTCGGTATATCTTTCCTCACCAGAATGCACATTTTAAAATATAATCAAATAAAAGTGAAGTTTTAAGGGAGGGTGCGCTATAAAGGGGTTTTGTACCCCCACCTGGAAGTAGTTCTAGGTGTGGGTTTGGTTGTTTTTGTGATCTTGGTAGCACACCATCTGTGAAAATTCTTCTAATCCTGGCATCGCCTCACTCCTAGAGTTAGATAGCGTCTGAAGTATACGCTCTGAAAACCCTACGTCTTTCAATAAGGACCTATAAACCTTCATGCTGTCCGGCTGAATATTCGGAGGTTGTGGCAGAGCTGTGGGCCCCTTAGACACCAGGTTCTGCTTGGGGGTCTCCAATAAATTCCTCTGCTCATCTGAATGAGTTGGGAGAACCTGGATCTCTTGGGCCAGAACTAGGGATGTCCCGATACTGGTATCGGTGCCGATACTAGCCATTTGCATTGTATCGGGGACTCGTTTAATGTCCCGATACCTGGTGCCGCTCTGCTGCCCCGTTCTGCCATCCTCCCGTCCGCATCATAGTGTTCCATGGAGGAGCATGTGACACACACGTCACTCCGACTCCTCCCCTGTGCCCAGCGTAACGCTACGGAGGACGCAGAGTGACGTGTATGTCACATGCTCCTCTATAGGACGACACGATACGGACCGGAGGACAGGAGAACGGGACAGCAGAGCGGGAGCACCAGCACCTGACAGAGGAGGTGAGCTGCCTGCAAGGAGGGGGCTGCTACTAATGTCTAAACAGGGGGGGCCCTGCTGCTGTCTAAAGGGGGGGGGGGCCCTGCTGCTGTCTAAAGGGGGGGGCCTGCTGCTGCTGTCTAAAGGGGGGGGCCTGCTGCTGCTGTCTAAAGGGGGGGCCCTGCTGCTGTCTAAACTGGGGGGGGGCCCTGCTGCTGCTGTCTAAACGGGGATGGGGGGGCCTGCTGCTGTCTAAACGGGGGGGGGGGCCTGCTGCTGTCTAAAGGGGGGCCCTGCTGTCTATAGGGGGGGCTGTGGTCTAAAGGGGGGCCCTGCTGTCTATGGGGGGGGGGGCTGCTGCTGCTAATGTCTGCATGGGGATACTACCTACTATTAAAGACAATCTTACAGCAGAGTCACCATGTGATCATCGGTCCCACCGACTATGCAAATTCCCTGTTCTGTCCAATGGAGAAGAGAGAAATCTTGGCACATACTACAGCAGCCGCCTCCATTGTACACAACAAGGACCCACATATCATACGGTAAACAGCGCCAGAAGCCGCGTCACCCCAGCAGCAGCAGATTCCCTTTAAAATATAAGTACTCGTACTTGGTATCGGCGAGTACTAGAATTAAAGTATCAGTACTCGTACTCGGTCTTAAAAAATGGTATCGGGACATCCCTAGCCAGAACGGAATGATGGCAATCACTGAGGCCTGATCCTGTCTGATCTTCATCAATACCCTGGGTATCATGGAAGTTGACAGAAACATGTTAGCCAGGTTGGTTCTCCAAGGAATTGTCATGGCATCTATCCAAGAAGGCTTGTCTGCCGGATAAAGGGAGCAGAATCTGTCTTGTGATTGGCTCTTGTGGACATCAGATCTATTTCTGGAAGACGCCAGAGATCCACAAGCTGAAGGAATACTTCTTGATTCCGAGTTCATTCTCCAGGTACTGTCAAATCTCTACTCAAGCGGTCTGCAATGACATTCTGGACCCCTTAATGTGGACAGCAGATAATGAAGTATCCTTGTCTCTGCCAAACAGAAGATCCTCGCTACTTCTTCAAGTAACAGAACAGATCTTGTTCCTTCCTGTTTGTTTATATAATAAACTGCTGACATGTTGTCTGTTCCCTCCATGACGGCTTCTCCCAGAAGAAGGGGGCGACATGAAGAAGCACATACTAGACCGCTCTTATCTCCTTAATACTGGAGGAAAGAAGTTCTTCTAGATTCCATTTTCCATCCGCCTTTCTTCCCTACCTCCTTCCTAACCAGTGTGGTTCCAGAAGTGACATCCCGTCCTGGGGAACAGCCCACCAACTCAGAGAGAGAGTCTCAGAAGAGAGTCTAGGGAGGATATCCCAGGCTTGTAGAATCTCTGCTTGTAGTGGTCTCCTGTGCCTACGGGACAGCTCCTGCTGAGGAGGATAGGAGACCTAAGAATCTCGTGAGTCCTCAAAGATGCCTTGTGAGAATGGATATCCCTTGGATATCCTGTCCTTCATTGCTGGAGATAGATAAAGCTTCATGTTGTGGGAATCTAGGCAGAATCCCAGAATGGTCATTACCTTGTCTGGGGTTAGTTGAGATTTTTCTAAATGTATCACCCATCCTAGCCTGCGAAGTAAAGTCAGGCTGGTGTGAAGATGGAGTTCCTCCTGTGACCTGGCTAGTATAAGCCAGTCATCTAAATAGGGGATTATTCTGAGTCCATGAACCCTGAGGACCACCATCATGGAAGAGACCCCCTTTGTAAAGAAAGAAGAACACAAAATTGGAGATGGTGAAGAACATCCCTGATGAAAACTGCAATCCGCAGGAATTTTCTGTGGTTTTGGAAAATGGGTATATGGAAGTATGCGTTCTTGAGATCAAAGGACGCCATGTAGTCGTCTTTCTGTAGAATCGACTTGACAGATCGTATTGTTTCCATTCAAAACCTTTTCTTTACAATGAATCTGTTCAGATATCTGAGATCTATTAGAAGTCTCCATTTCCCCCTCGGCTTGGGCACAAGAAATACAGGAGAATACATTCCTTTGGCCTTTCTCGGCTAGAGGAACGGGTTCTACAGCAGCATTTGCAATAAGATCCAGTATTGGCGCTCCAAAAAATCCTGCTTTGGGGATTTGAGAATGGAAGATGTCCGAAACCTTTGTGGAGGCTGAGATATGAGAGGGAGAGAATAACCTCTCCTTATGATGTTTAGAAGCCAAACATCTGTTATTAAGCTCTGCCAGATTGGGAGAAAGTAATTGGGACGGCCGCCTACCGGCATGCTGTCTGAGACAGAATTCTGGCTTCTTGGTATTTCTGACTCTGGAGGAACCTCTTCTAACAGATCCTCTGCCATGTCCAGGATTTCTATTATGTCTGGATCTCTGGAGAACGGTCACGTTGCCCTCGAAAGGATTTATCAGACAAGGGGAGATTCTTCCCCTTCTTGTTAGAGAGTTCCTCCATAATAGTGTCCAATTCAGGGCCCAATAATTTCCCAGGACTATATTCCAGGTTACATAGAATGTACTTGGAGTGGTTGTCCCCAACCAGGGTCTTATCCAGAGGAGAGGGACATATTCTGGGCAGACAATTTCACTTGTTCTCATCTTATAGGTTGTCCACCCAAAGTTGATATACTTAAAGGATCTTAGAATCTCCTCCCTGCGAACGCCCTCATCTTGTACTCTAGAAAGCCAAGCTTTCATAGCTTTAATCACCTCAAAAGAGGCACAACCTACAGCACTTTGATTGGAGGCTGTAGTATTGGACCGTCTCCCAATCACCTCAATACGAATCCATAGGATCCTTTAAACTTGATCCGACATCAGATGGAATAATGGTTCTCTTGGAAAGTTTTGCAAAATCAACTTTAGGAGGATTGATCCACTCTTTGGACTTGGACTGATCCAAAGAATAAAGTGTTTTAAAGCATCTGTTAAACTGGAGCTTTTTCAGGATTGACCCATTCAGACTTCATAAGCTCCAGGAGCAAATCATCCACAGAAAAGACCCCAGATCCTTTCCAAGTGGTTGGAGCCACCCCCTGATCTGCAGGGGAATGTTCTGTCTGAACAGTTTAATAAATCTTGGAAATTTCTCAGCAGGTAAATACGTTTTTTACTTGGACCTCTTCATCTTCTGAAGTGGATGATTTAGTCTCATCCACAACTCTAAACTCCTCGTCAGAATGCACTATAGTGGGAGTCTCGCCCATCTAGGCCTCTTACTTGCAGGAAGGGCAACAGCCAAGAAATCCTTTAACTCTTTAATAGACCCAAAAACAAACTCCTTAACCCAAACAAACATGTCTTTCATGGATGTTCTTGATTGGGTGATCGTCTGTGACGACAAGCAGAGCAGATAGGATCCCATCCATCCAGCAGTGGTTCTTTACAAGATGTACATTCTAAATGTCTACGCTTATGGATAGACTTTCCATGTGGCTCTCTACATCCGCCAGACCCTCCGGATTCCATAGAGGACATCTAAGAAGATATTATATATTAAAAAAAATCAATTATCAAGTATAAAGGCAAAAAAAAGTAATAGGACCTATGAAAGACATACATTAATAGAGATGACACAGGCTAGCAAACGAATGCAAGCGAACACCACAAAAAGTAGTACAGAGACAGAACCAGGGTAGAGGAGGGTATAAATAGAAGCTACAATTGCGCCAAAACCCTAAGCTCCGCCCACTTCCAGGTCACAGAATTATAGCTGTATAGAAAACACTAATATAACTATACATGCAATTGTTATAAATCTAGAAGAAATTTCCCCTGAGCGCAGGGAGAAAAATATCTCTCCTGCAAGCCCCAATTCCTACTACCGCCGCAGCCCAAAGAAAAAACTTCCAGTGACCCCACCGGAAGTGACGTGCAAGCCGAAGTTATCTCCGGCCTTATGACTTCTGGACTCTGGCAAAATGGCGCTTCACCGGAAGTGACACACAAGCCGCCGAACTCCAGACCTGCAGCTTCCTGGCTCCAGCAAGATGGCGCCTCACCTCAGAGCCTCTGCACAGGATCGTCCCTAACGGCTGAATGTGTGGGAAAAGGGACAGCCTCAGGAGCGTCCATGCTCACGTCAGTACAGAAAAAAGTCACTGTCCTGGTGTAAGTGGGCCATTTTATAGCCTAAGGGGGGAGGCGCCTGTAGTTTTGTCTAATTTAACATTTAAAAAAATCCGGTCCTATTTAGCTCACAGGAGCGGAGACCCCCCCCCCCCCCCCCCCCCCCACATTTTGCTGCTGAGGGACGACAGAAAGATAGAAAAGTGCTGATTGTGTCCTATCAAGTCTCCTAGATAATAGAAGGCCCGCCCCCTATAGATAATAGAAGGCCCGCCCCCCCCATAGATAATAGAAGGCCCGCCCCCTATAGATAATAGAAGGCCCGCCCCCCCATAGATAATAGAAGGCCCGCCCCCTATAGATAATAGAAGGCCCGCCCCCCCATAGATAATAGAGCGCCCGCCCCCCCATAGATAATAGAACGCTCGCCCCCCATAGATAATAGAGCGCCCGCCCCCCATAGATAATAGAGCGCCCGCCCCCCATAGATAATAGAGCGCCCGCCCCCCATAGATAATAGAGCGCCCGCCCCCTCCGTAGACAGCAGAGCGCCCGCCCCCTCCGTAGACAGCAGAGCGCCCGCCCCCTCCGTAGACAGCAGAGCGCCCGCCCCACAATCCTCTGATGTGTGAGGGGGGGGAAAGGCCTGAACCCCACAATCCTCTGATGATTCTGATCTTTCTTTACCAGCTCAGCAGATCCTGAAGCGTTACCATGGCGGTTACGTGGTGATCAGAATGGCGGTCGGTGGCTGCACTAATAGACCTTTTTATCGTATTGTCGCTGCCCATAATAAGCGGGCACGGGACGGGAAGCATCTGGATAAGCTCGGAACGTACGACCCCCTACCCAATGTGTATAATGAGAAGCTGGTCAGCCTCAACCTGGATCGGATCAAGTACTGGATCGCCTGTGGGGCGCACGTGACTAAACCTGTCGCCAAGATACTAGGTGACTACAACATCTGTATGTGGAGGTGGAGCCTGTCTTCTATAAGTAGGGGTGTAGCTTGTCTCCCCATGTCATAGCTGTGTGCTCCCCCCTTCTATTCCCCAGTTATAGCTGTGTGCTCCCCCCCCTTCTATTCCCAGTTATAGCTGTGTGCTCCCCCCTTCTATTCCCCAGTTATAGCTGTGTGCTCCCCCCTTCTATTCCCAGTTATAGCTGTGTGCTCCCCCCCTTCTATTCCCAGTTATAGCTGTGTGCTCCCCCTTCTATTCCCAGTTATAGCTGTGTGCTCCCCCTTCTATTCCCAGTTATAGCTGTGTGCTCCCCCTTCTATTCCCAGTTATAGCTGTGTGCTCCCCCTTCTATTCCCAGTTATAGCTGTGTGCTCCCCCTTCTATTCCCAGTTATAGCTGTGTGCTCCCCCTTCTATTCCCAGTTATAGCTGTGTGCTCCCCCCCTTCTATTCCCAGTTATAGCTGTGTGCTCCCCCCTTCTATTCCCAGTTATAGCTGTGTGCTCCCCCCCTTCTATTCCCAGTTATAGCTGTGTGCTCCCCCTTCTATTCCCCAGTTATAGCTGTGTGCTCCCCCCTTCTATTCCCAGTTATAGCTGTGTGCTCCCCCCCTTCTATTCCCAGTTATAGCTGTGTGCTCCCCCTTCTATTCCCAGTTATAGCTGTGTGCTCCCTCTTCTCTTCCCCAGTTATAGCTGTGTGCTCCCCCCTTCTATTCCCAGTTATAGCTGTGTGCTCCCCCTTCTATTCCCAGTTATAGCTGTGTGCTCCCCTTTCTATTCCCAGTTATAGCTGTGTGCTCCCCCTTCTATTCCCAGTTATAGCTGTGTGCTCCCCTTTCTATTCCCAGTTATAGCTGTGTGCTCCCCCTTCTATTCCCAGTTATAGCTGTGTGCTCCCCCCCTTCTATTCCCCAGTTATAGCTGTGTGCTCCCCCTTCTATTCCCAGTTATAGCTGTGTGCTCCCCTTTCTATTCCCAGTTATAGCTGTGTGCTCCCCTCTTCTCTTCCCCAGTTATAGCTGTGTGCTCCCCCCCTTCTATTCCCCAGTTATAGCTGTGTGCTCCCCCTTCTATTCCCAGTTATAGCTGTGTGCTCCCCCTTCTATTCCCAGTTATAGCTGTGTGCTCCCCTCTTCTCTTCCCCAGTTATAGCTGTGTGCTCCCCCTTCTATTCCCAGTTATAGCTGTGTGCTCCCCTCTTATCTTCCCCAGTTACAGCTGTGTGCTCCCCCCCTTCTATTCCCAGTTATAGCTGTGTGCTCCCCTCTTCTCTTCCCCAGTTATAGCTGTGTGCTCCCCCTTCTCTTCCCCAGTTATAGCTGTGTGCTCCCCCCTTCTCTTCCCCAGTTATAGCTGTGTGCTCCCCCTTCTCTTCCCAGTTATAGCTGTGTGCTCCCCCTTCTCTTCCCCTGTTATAGCTGTGTGCTCCCCCTTCTCTTCCCCAGTTATAGCTGTGTGCTCCCCCTTCTCTTCCCCAGTTATAGCTGTGTGCTCCCCCCTTCTCTTCCCCAGTTATAGCTGTGTGCTCCCCCCTTCTCTTCCCCAGTTATAGCTGTGTGCTCCCCCTTCTCTTCCCCAGTTATAGCTGTGTGCTCCCCCCCTTCTATTCCCAGTTATAGCTGGGTGCTCCCCTCTTCTCTTCCCCAGTTATAGCTGTGTGCTCCCCCTTCTCTTCCCCAGTTATAGCTGTGTGCTCCCCCTTCTCTTCCCCAGTTATAGCTGTGTGCTCTCCTCTTCTCTTCCCCAGTTATAGCTGTGTGCTCCCCCTTCTCTTCCCCAGTTATAGCTGTGTGCTCCCCCTTCTCTTCCCCAGTTATAGCTGTGTGCTCCCCCCTTCTATTCCCAGTTATAGCTGTGTGCTCCCTCTTCTCTTCCCCAGTTATAGCTGTGTGCTCCCCTCTTCTCTTCCCCAGTTATAGCTGTGTGCTCCCCTCTTCTCTTCCCCAGTTATAGCTGTGTGCTCCCCCTTCTCTTCCCCAGTTATAGCTGTGTGCTCCCCCCCCTTCTATTCCCAGTTATAGCTGGGTGCTCCCCTCTTCTCTTCCCCAGTTATAGCTGTGTGCTCCCCCTTCTCTTCCCCAGTTATAGCTGTGTGCTCCCCCCCTTCTATTCCCAGTTATAGCTGTGTGCTCCCTCTTCTCTTCCCCAGTTATAGCTGTGTGCTCCCCTCTTCTCTTCCCCAGTTATAGCTGTGTGCTCCCCTCTTCTCTTCCCCAGTTATAGCTGTGTGCTCCCCTCTTCTCTTCCCCAGTTATAGCTGTGTGCTCCCCCTTCTCTTCCCAGCTGTGTGCTCCCCCTTCTATTCCCAGTTATAGCTGTGTGCTCCCCTCTTATCTTCCCCAGTTATAGCTGTGTGCTCCCCCCTTCTATTCCCAGTTATAGCTGTGTGCTCCCCCTTCTCTTCCCCAGTTATAGCTGTGTGCTCCCCCCCCTTCTATTCCCAGTTATAGCTGTGTGCTCCCCCCTTCTCTTCCCCAGTTATAGCTGTGTGCTCCCCCTCTTCTCTTCCCCAGTTATAGCTGTGTGCTCCCCCTTCTCTTCCCCAGTTATAGCTGTGTGCTCCCCCTTCTCTTCCCCAATTATAGCTGTGTGCTCCCCCCTTCTCTTCCCCAGTTATAGCTGTGTGCTCCCCCTTCTCTTCTCCAGTTATAGCTGTGTGCTCCCCCTTCTCTTCCCCAGTTATAGCTGTGTGCTCCCCTCTTCTCTTCCCCAGTTATAGCTGTGTGCTCCCTCTTCTCTTCTCCAGTTATAGCTGTGTGCTCCCCCTTCTATTCCCCAGTTATAGCTGTGTGCTCCCCTCTTCTCTTCCCCAATTATAGCTGTGTGCTCCCCCTTCTCTTCCCCAGTTATAGCTGTGTGCTCCCCCTTCTCTTCCCCAATTATAGCTGTGTGCTCCCCCTTCTCTTCCCCAGTTATAGCTGTGTGCTCCCCTCTTCTCTTCCCCAGTTATAGCTGTGTGCTCCCCTTCTCTTCCCCAGTTATAGCTGTGTGCTCCCCCTTCTATTCCCAGTTATAGCTGTGTGCTCCCCCTTCTCTTCCCCAGTTATAGCTGTGTGCTCCCCCTTCTCTTCCCCAGTTATAGCTGTGTGCTCCCCTCTTCTCTTCTCCAGTTATAGCTGTGTGCTCCCCCCTTCTCTTCCCCAGTTATAGCTGTGTGCTCCCCCTTCTCTTCCCCAGTTATAGCTGTGTGCTCACCTCTTCTCTTCCCCAGTTATAGCTGTGTGCTCCCCCCTTCTCTTCCCCAATTATAGCTGTGTGCTCCCCCTTCTCTTCCCCAGTTATAGCTGTGTGCTCACCTCTTCTCTTCCCCAGTTATAGCTGTGTGCTCCCTCTTCTCTTCCCCAGTTATAGCTGTGTGCTCCCTCTTCTCTTCCCCAGTTATAGCTTTGTGCTCCCCCTTCTCTTCCCCAGTTATAGCTGTGTGCTCCCCTCTTCTCTTCCCCAGTTATAGCTGTGTGCTCCCCCTTCTCTTCCCCAGTTATAGCTGTGTGCTCCCCTCTTCTCTTCTCCAGTTATAGCTGTGTGCTCCCCCTTCTCTTCCCCAGTTATAGCTGTGTGCTCCCCCTTCTCTTCCCCAGTTATAGCTGTGTGCTCACCTCTTCTCTTCTCCAGTTATAGCTGTGTGCTCCCCTTCTCTTCCCCAGTTATAGCTGTGTGCTCCCCTCTTCTCTTCCCCAGTTATAGCTGTGTGCTCCCCTCTTCTCTTCCCCAGTTATAGCTGTGTGCTCCCCTCTTCTCTTCCCCAGTTATAGCTGTGTGCTCCCCCTTCTCTTCCCCAGTTATAGCTGTGTGCTCCCCCTTCTCTTCCCCAGTTATAGCTGTGTGCTCCCCCTTCTATTCCCAGTTATAGCTGTGTGCTCCCCCTTCTCTTCCCCAATTATAGCTGTGTGCTCCCCCTTCTATTCCCAGTTTATAGCTGTGTGCTCCCCCTTCTCTTCCCCAGTTATAGCTGTGTGCTCCCCCTTCTCTTCCTTAGTTATAGCTGTGTGCTCCCCCTTCTCTTCCCCAGTTATAGCTGTGTGCTCCCCCTTCTCTTCCCCAGTTATAGCTGTGTGCTCCCCCTTCTCTTCCCCAGTTATAGCTGTGTGCTCCCCCTTCTCTTCCCCAGTTATAGCTGTGTGCTCCCCCTTCTCTTCCTTAGTTATAGCTGTGTGCTCCCCCTTCTCTTCCCCAGTTATAGCTGTGTGCTCCCCCTTCTCTTCCCCAGTTATAGCTGTGTGCTCCCCCTTCTCTTCCCCAGTTATAGCTGTGTGCTCCCCCTTCTCTTCCCCAGTTATAGCTGTGTGCTCCCTCTTCTCTTCTCCAGTTATAGCTGTGTGCTCCCCCTTCTATTCCCAGTTATAGCTGTGTGCTCCCCCTTCTCTTCCCCAGTTATAGCTGTGTGCTCCCCCTTCTATTCCCAGTTATAGCTGTGTGCTCCCCCTTCTATTCCCAGTTATAGCTATGTGCTCCCCTCTTCTCTTCCCCAGTTATAGCTGTGTGCTCCCCCTTCTATTCCCAGTTATAGCTGTGTGCTCCCCCTTCTCTTCTCCAGTTATAGCTGTGTGCTCCCCCCCTTCTCTTCCCCAGTTATAGCTGTGTGCTCACCTCTTCTCTTCTCCAGTTATAGCTGTGTGCTCCCCCTTCTATTCCCAGTTATAGCTATGTGCTCCCCTCTTTCTTTCTTCCCCAGTTATAGCTGTGTGCTCCCCCTTCTATTCCCAGTTATAGCTGTGTGCTCCCCCTTCTCTTCTCCAGTTATAGCTGTGTGCTCCCCCCCTTCTCTTCCCCAGTTATAGCTGTGTGCTCACCTCTTCTCTTCTCCAGTTATAGCTGTGTGCTCACCTCTTCTCTTCCCCAGTTATAGCTGTGTGCTCACCTCTTCTCTTCCCCAGTTATAGCTGTGTTGCTCCCCCCTTCTCTTCCACAGCTCTTTGTGAGATTATCTCCGTAGAGCCAGGCAAACCGCAGTCAGAGACAGGGACACAGAAGTAACATTTTGAAGCCCCCAACACAACAATCACCAAAGGTTGTACAGGTTACAATGTAACCTTTGTGGTAAACTGTAACCTTTGTGATAAAGCTCAGTGAATAGCTGTCTGCAGCACCTGTGCTGATCTGTAGTGGCTCAGGAAGGAGATGAAAGACCCCACTACCAAACCTACTTTTCAGGGAGGAGCCCTCTCATGTACCCTGATATATGGAGGAGTCTGTGATTATTTGTCCCCTCATGTCTCTCATTTTCCTCTTATAGGACTTGCCGGATTTTTTCCATTGCACCCAATGACCATAACTGATGCCGAGAGGTTACGAAAAGCGAAGGATAAAGCATCTGCTCAGCCTGAGGGGACCCTGGAGGAGGCCGAGGCCTGAGGAGGGGGCCGAGGCCTGGGGGAGGGGGCCGAGGCCTGAGGAGGAGGAGGCCAAGGCCTGAGGGGGGGGAATCCCTGGGGAGGAGGCCGAGGCCTGGGGAGGAGAGGGGGGAGCCCTGGGGAGGAGGCCGAGGCCTGGGGAGGAGGTTGGGGGGGGAGCACTGGGGAGCAGGCCGAGGCCTGGGGAGGAGGGGGGGGAGCCCTGGGGAGGAGGCCGAGGCCTGAGGAGGGGGAAATCCCTGGGGAGGAGGAGGCAGAGACCTGAGGGAGGGAGGGAAATCCCTGGGGAGGAGGAGGCAGAGACCTGAGGGAGGGAGGGAAATCCCTGGGGAGGAGGAGGCAGAGACCTGAGGGAGGGAGGGAAATCCCTGGGGAGGAGGAGGCAGAGGCCTGAGGGAGGGAGGGAAATCCCTGGGGAGGAGGAGGCAGAGGCCTGAGGGAGGGAGGGAAATCCCTGGGGAGGAGGAGGCAGAGACCAGAGGGAGGGAAATCCCTAGGGAGGAGGAGGCCGAGGCCTGGGGAGAAGGCAGAGGCCTGAGGAGGGAAGGGGGGGGGGGATCCCTGAGGAGGGGGAGGCCGAGGCCTGGGGAGGAAAATCCCTGAGGAGGAGGCTGAGGCCTGGGGAGGAGGAGGCTGAGGCCTGGGGAGGAGGAGGCTGAGGCCTGGGGAGGAGGAGGAGGAGGCTGAGGCCTGGGGAGGCAGAGGAGGCTGAGGCCTAGGGAGGCTGAGGCCTGGGGAGGAGGAGGAGGCTGAGGCCTGGGGAGGAGGCTGAGGCCTGAGGAGGAGGAGGCTGAGGCCTGGGGAGGAAGAGGAGGCTGAGGCCTGGGGAGGAGGAGGAGGCTGAGGCCTGGGGAGGAGGAGGAGGGGGCTGAGGCCTGGGGAGGAAGAGGAGGCTGGGGCCGGTGGAGGAGGAAGGCTGAGGCCTGGGGAGTAGGAGGCTGAGGCCGAGGCCTGGGGAGGAGGCTGAGGCCTGAGGCTCCCCTTATCTCCTGGATATATTTTTTGTGATTCCTGTGATCTTTTGGAGCTTTAGTTCATGTTTTCCCTTTAGTTGATGTTTTTATAAAAAAAATAAAATAGTGAAATCCCATCATGTGAGATGTGATCAGATGGGAGAAGCGGAGTCGGCGCCGCTCATCACTCCTAAGAATCATTGAAGGGAAAATTATTCTTTTTCGTTGCTGTTTGGCCGGTTTTCCCCATCACCGCTATACGCTCGCTCTCTCACCGCAGGACGGGGACAGTTTGTCGGCAAATCTCCCAGCGCTTAGACAGACTCTGGAGCACAGCCTTTCTCCCACCTGCCAGCATATCTACTACCTGCCTGCTAACTGTTACAAGACTACAACTCCCAGCATGCCCTTACAGTGATGACAAGCTTGGGGTTGTGGTCTTGCAACAGTTATCGAGCGTGCGGTAGAGTCTGAGGAGCGTTCTTCTGTGTGCGCTCCAAAATCTGTGGCGGGGAAATGCGGGGAGTAAGGGAACCTGTGTCCTGTGGTCATAGAGAAAACTGTGTCCCCCCGCCCCCCAGTGAGAGAGGAGGCGGGGATTGAGAGAATTGTTTCCCCCCCCCAGTGAGAAAGGAGGCTGGGATGAAGATAATTGTTCCCCCCCCCCCCCAGTGAGAGAGGAGGCGGGGATGGAGAGAATTGTGTCCCGTCCCCCCCAGTGAGAGAGGAGGCGGGGATTGAGAGAATTGTTTCCCCCCCCCAGTGAGAAAGGAGGCTGGGATGAAGATAATTGTTCCCCCCCCCCCCCAGTGAGAGAGGAGGCGGGGATGGAGAGAATTGTGTCCCGTCCCCCCCAGTGAGAGAGGAGGCGGGGATTGAGAGAATTGTTTCCCTCCCGCCCCCCCCCCAGTGAGAAAGGAGGCTGGGATGAAGATAATTGTTCCCCCCCCCCCCCCCCCCCCCCCCCAGTGAGAGAGGAGGCGGGGATGGAGAGAATTGTGTCGTCTCCCCCCAGTGAGAGAGGAGGTGGGGATGGAGAGAATTGTGTCGTCGTCCCCCAGTGAGAGAGGAGGCGGGGTTGGAGAGAATTATGTCCCCGCCGCAGCGGAGGGGGTGTGCACGGCCAATCTTTGGTGCTCACCTGCTCCTCTGGCCCACTGCTGGAAGTCCGCAGCCCATGGAGCACCAAAGCGGACTCAGTAGTTGCCATCCGATACACTCCTCTGCTGTCCTCCTGTTCTGCTCCTGAGATGCTCACACTCCTCTGCTGTCCTCCTGTTCTGCTCCTGAGATGCTCACACTCCTCTGCTGTCGTCCTGTTCTGCTCCTGAGATGCTCACACTCCTCTGCTGTCCTCCTGTTCTGCTCCTGAGATGCTCACACTCCTCTGCTGTCCTCCTGTTCTGCTCCTGAGATGCTCACACTCCTCTGCTGTCGTCCTGTTCTGCTCCTGAGATGCTCACACTCCTCTGCTGTCGTCCTGTTCTGCTCCTGAGATGCTCACACTCCTCTGCTGTCGTCCTGTTCTGCTCCTGAGATGCTCACACTCCTCTGCTGTCGTCCTGTTCTGCTCCTGAGATGCTCACACTCCTCTGCTGTCCTCCTGTTCTGCTCCTGAGATGCTCACACTCCTCTGCTGTCGTCCTGTTCTGCTCCTGAGATGCTCACACTCCTCTGCTGTCGTCTTGTTCTGCTCCTGAGATGCTCACACTCCTCTGCTGTCGTCTTGTTCTGCTCCTGAGATGCTCACACTCCTCTGCTGTCCTCCTGTTCTGCTCCTGAGATGCTCACACTCCTCTGCTGTCGTCCTGTTCTGCTCCTGAGATGCTCACACTCCTCTGCTGTCCTCCTGTTCTGCTCCTGAGATGCTCACACTCCTCTGCTGTCGTCCTGTTCTGCTCCTGAGATGCTCACACTCCTCTGCTGTCGTCCTGTTCTGCTCCTGAGATGCTCACACTCCTCTGCTGTCCTCCTGTTCTGCTCCTGAGATGCTCAAACTCCTCTTCTGTCCTCCTGTTCTGCTCCTGAGGGCAGCGATGTCACCTTGTACCAGCAGACACTGCTCACTTCTCTTGCTCGCTTCCCTTTTTCGCCGGGCCCATTTATTTCCGGGCCCCTGGGGAACATTTAGAGGACTGGGAACTGCTGATCTAATAGATTCCCCTTCTTCTATTTATATAACGGTCATCATTTCGTTGAATGTTTAGCTTTTTGACCTCTAGATGGCGCCAGTCTCATCTGGAGGAATGAAGTATTACAGTCCAGACATGTAACACACTGATTCCCAGTCAGGGTGGCTGTAGTTGTTGGCCCTTCGGGCACACTGGGAGTTTGCAACAGCTGAAGGCACCCTGATTGGGAAGCACTGGGGTAATACAGGATGGGCCCATTCTACCTGCCCCTTGCCATGTTAGCGCCTCCAGCCATATTTGTTGTTTTTGTTGAATCTACAGGTCAGGATGTGATGTCACTGTGTCGGTGTCATGTGACCATTTACCGATGTGATACTCACTATGGCTGCCGTCACCACTGTGATAAATAATGATGCGGTCATCACTGTCACTAATCTAAAGCTCATTCCCGATCGGATCTCAGGGTGAAGGAATGAAGTGTGACCCTGCTGGGCGCTTGTGGCCCCTTGGGCCCCATGATCAAGTAATTGGGGTCCTGTGTCCCCTGTTTTGAGCCTCATTTAACATTCACTCTATTTAACTTTATGTGCCGGACAAAGATGGTGGAGTACGGGGCAGAACTATCCAGCACATACGGTAAAATGGACGGACACCGCATGTCTAACGGCTGCTCCATACAGACGGGGGTGGGGGATACACAGGACCCCAATCACTGGGCTTACTCATTGTGGGGGTCCCAATGACCGTGTCCTGACTGAGGCACAGATCGTGAGAAGCGTCCTCTGAAAACAACAAAACACAGTGTATACCCCGGGAATGTGTGTGTGGGGGGGTAAATCATCCAGGGGGTAAATTTGGACTTCAATAATTCAGACATCGCAGGGGTCTCCAATCATCGCAGGGGTCTTCAATCGCAGGGGCCCCTAGTCTTCAGTCAGTCGCCAATCTATAGAGTGAAGAGTAGTCACTGTGCTGTAAGTATCATGTTGTGAATCACATTGATCATGGACAGAAAACCAAGGAGAGAGTTGTCTCTGGAGATTATAAAGACAATAATGTTACAGGTGTTATAGTTTTTTTTTTTTTGGGGGGGGGGGACCCCCTATATCCTTGGGGTCCTTTTACCCTTATTGCCTCTTTGCTTTCGTCAGGCCGGTCCTGAGCCTCCACTACCTGGGTGCCGAAGTACATATCTGCCACAGTGCCTCCACCCAATGGATCACCTAGGGTATAGATGTGGGCTCCAGTTGGGAACATCTCCGAGCGATTAATAACACCGACACGGGGATTACACAGTGGAACAACAACATAATATAACAAAACATTATTGTACAGTAATATGACCAGAGAATGGAATACGCAATGGGAGTTTCACCCACCACAATCTCTGCAGCCGGCCTTAGTCTTTGCCCTAGCGTCCATTGGATACCTTTAGTTAGTGCACATAACATAGTTGGCGCCGTTTCCATCTGAGAAACTAAAGATCAAAGAGGGGTATTAATGAAGCATTTTACTCTTGTTAGGTAAATATGTCGTAATATTTTGGGGCAGTGTGTGTTTTTTTTTTTCCGACTTAATTTACCTCTGTTTTGGATTGTTGCTGTGGTACATGTGTTTTTGGTTGATTTTTTGCAAGGGTCAGGGATTTATGAAACTTCAAGTTTTTTTAAAATGTCCCATACTTTGGTGCAATCCACAAAAAATGGCGCTAATCACCACCCAATAAAAAAGAGCTTTAAAACTAACTGGACAATGTTATTAAAAAGTCGCATACTTTGGCAAAATCCACCCAAAATGGCGCTAATCATCACCAAATAAAAAAAGAGCTTACAAGCTAACAGTTAGTTTGTCAAAAGGATAGGGGATAAGATGTCAAATCGCAGGGGGTCTGGCGGCTGGGACACCCCCCTCAATCTCCAAGCCAGCACCACGGCATTCTGAACATGGAAGCCTGGACCTTCCATGTTTGTGACGTCAGGCAATGCCCCCTCCATTCATGTCTATGGTAGGGGGCGTGACAGCTAGCACAGACATTAATAAAGAGGGTGTGACGGCTGTGGTCACCCATCATTCAGCAAGGAGTGGACTTCGCTCCATGCACTGTATGACTGGGGTGCGTCGACTGAGATCGTGGGAGTCCCAGCGACCAGACCCCTGCAATCAGGCAACTTATCCCATATCCTTTGCAAAGGGGATAAGATACTTAGGGGCAGATTACTCCTTTTAGTACATCAGTCTGTAATCTCAGGAGGTGTCACAGGTGAAGGATATTGGACATCTCCAGCAGCTGGATGGTCTTGTGACTACAGTGTCTCCGGACTGTAGATGACCTCCACTCCCGGACTGTAGATGACCTCCACTCCCGGACTGTAGACTACCTCCCCCAGGACTGTAGACGACCTCCTTCCCCGGAACTGTAGACGACCTCCACCCCCGGGACTGTAGACGACCTCCACCCCCGGGACTGTAGACTAGACGACCTCCCCCCGGGACTGTGGATGACCCCCCCCCCCCCGGACTGAGATGACCTCCCCCTGGACTGTAGACAACTCCCTTCTCTTCTCCGCCCCCCCAGCACTGTAGCCAAGACCCCGTGCCCCCTCTGGACTGTAGACATCCTTCCCCCCCCCCTGCAGTGTAGACAATTCCCCCCCTGCACTGTAGACGACCTTACCACCCCAACCCCCCCCCCCCCCCCCCCGCGGGACTGTACACTCGGGGACCATCATTTGTGTCCAGGACGGGGTCACTATTCTGTTGAACCACAATTCAGAAGTCATGTCCGATCCTTATCCGGTAATTCTCAGTCATTTTTATTCATTTTACTTGTATTAGTTTCAGACCCACAATCTCCTCCAGGTCTGTCCGTGTATGTTGGGGGTTGTAGTGGCCTCAGCACATGGACTCCTTGGAGAGATGTTCATTTCAGCAGAACTACGAGAGGGTCCGGGTGTTGCTGCCTAAACAGCCCAAGAATAACGGTATACGGTACCAAATAAAGACTCGGGGTCTATCAGGGTATACTGGGAGTTTGTTATAGCTGAATAACAGCAGATTGGAGGTGATTCCTCTGGGGCTTGGAAATCATTGTTCCCCAACCAGGGAGCCTCCAGTTCTTACCGAACTACAACTCCCAGCATGCCAAAAACAACAGCTGGGGAGCCACAGGTTGGGAGCTCTGATGCCGCACACACCAGAAGCCACCATCACTTTCCTGAATTCCTATAAAAGTATTTTCTTAGAAATCTTGGCTCCAGACGATTGGTCGTGTCTACAGTCAGTACAATGGCTGCTGGATATGTAAATAAGCAGCGCCGGGACTGCAGAGTTCTGGGTTTACTTTAGGAGATTTTATCAACTCAAAGATTAATGGAAAGTGTGTCTTCTATGTCTCAGACATCACCCGGACTTCCTTCTCCCTGCACAATGTATCCAGGACACAAAGGGAACCTGTCCAGAGAAGTATGTTTCCTCATTGTGAGAGCTCAGTGATATATGGGATCAAAGCAAAGCTGGGCGATATATAGGATCAGGGCAAAGCTCAGTGATATATGGGATCAGGGCACAGCTGGGTGATAAATGGGATCAGGCCAGAGCTCGGTGATATATGGGATCAGGGCACAGCTGGGTGATAAATGGGATCAGGCCAGAGCTCATTGATATATGGGATCAAAGCAAAGCTGGGCGATATATAGGATCAGGGCAAAGCTCAGTGATATATGGGATCAGGGCACAGCTGGGTGATAAATATGGGATCAGGCCAGAGCTCGGTGATATATGGGATCAGGCCAGGGCTCAGTGATATATGGGATCAGGGCAGACCTTGGTAATATATGGGATCAGGCCAGAACTGGGTTTCCCTTCCTTCCGTCTCCACTCCCGGTGTCTGTATATCCCCATGTTCTAATAAGCACAAGTGTTTTAGCAAACCGAGTGCCGTGGTTTCTTGTCTTTCCAGTCAACATACAAGTCGTCTTACCAGCTCTATCTCCACTGAGCACCGGACAGCTGGGAAAAAGTGGCTGTAGCTGATCTGCTCAACAGATTCCCAGGTACACAGGTGGAGTTTTGTTTGGTTCTAGCAATGTGACCTACTTCTCTTCTAAGACCACAGAACTGGGTGATATATGGGATCAGGCCAGGGCTCATGATATATGGGATCAGGCCAGAGCTGGGAGATATATGGGATCAGGCCAGAGCTGGGAGATATATGGGATCAGGCCAGAGCTGGGTGATATATGGGATCAAGGCAGAGCTGGGTGATACATGGGATCAGGCCAGAGCTCACTGATATATGGGCTCAGGCCAGAACCGGGTGATAAATGGGATCAGGCCAGAGCTCACTGATATATGGGATCAGGCCAGAGCTGGGTGATAAATGGGATCAGGCCAGAGCAGGTTGATATATGGGATCAGGCCAGAGCTGGGTGATATATGGGATCAGGCCAGAGCTGGGTGATATATGGGATCAGGCCAGAACCGGGTGATAAATGGGATCAGGCCAGAGCTTGGTGTTATATGGGATTAAAGCAGAGCTTGGTGATATATGTGATCAGGCCAGAGCTGGGTGATAAATGGGATCATGGCAGAGCTGGATGATATATGGGATCAAGGCAGAGCTGGGTGATATATGGGATCAAGGCAGAGCTGGGTGATATATGGGATCAGGCCAGAGCTGGGTGATAAATGGGATCAAGGCAGAGCTGGGTAATAAATGGGATCAAGGCAGAGCTGGGTGATATATGGGATCAGGCCAGCGCTCTGTGATATATGGGATCAGGCCAACGCTCTGTGATATGAGATCAGGTCAGAGCTTGGTAATATAGAGGGTCAGGCCAGATCTCGGTGATAGAGAGAACTGAGCCACCTACCTACCTTTCACTGCAGAGAGTTTTGGTTTCCTAATACGTCTGTTGGTGTTTCAGCCTTTTGAGTAATTCTATTTGCTTTTACATAGATAACGTCTTCCGTAGGTTACACTTATCCTTAATGGAGAACAAACGTCACACGTTGTATCAGGACAATAACTCCAACCCTCAGTGCTCAAAGTCCAGCGTCACAGGGAAGTCACATCCAGAAGCGAAACATCACATGATTCCACCAAACCGAGTCCCCTCACCCCCTCTACTAGAGATCCCCGATTCCACCAAACCGAGTCCCCTCACCCACTCTGCTGGAGATCCATTTCCCCCAAACCGAGTCCCCTCACCCCCTCTACTAGAGATCCCCGATTCCACCAAACCGAGTCCTCTCACCCACTCTACTGGAGATCCATGATTTCACCAAACAGAGTCCCCTCACCCCTTCTACTGGAGATCCATGATTCCATTAAACCGAGTCCCCTAACCCCCTCTACTAGAGATCCACGATTCCACCAAACTGAGTCCCCTCACCCACTCTGCTGGAGATCCATTTCCCCCAAACCGAGTCCCCTCACCCCCTCTACTGGAGATCCATGATTTCACCAAACCGAGTCCCCTCACCCCTTCTAATGGAGATCCATGATTCCACTAAACCGAGTCCCCTCACCCCCTCTACTAGAGATCCACGATTCCACCAAACCGAGCCCCTCACCCCCTCTGCTGGAGATCCATTTCCCCCAAACCGAGTCCTCTCACCCCCTCTACTAGAGATCCATGATTCCACCAGAGTCCTCTCACCCCTTCTACTGGAGATCCATTATTCCACTAAACCGAGTCCCCTCACCACCTCTACTGGAGATCCATGATTCCACTAAACCGAGTCCCCTCACCCCCTCTACTATAGATCCACGATTCCACCAAACCGAGTCCCCTCACCCCATCTACTAGAGATCCAGGATTCCACCAAACCGAGTCCCCTCACCCCCTCTACTGGAGATCCAGGATTCCACCAAACCGAGTCCCCTCACCCCCTCTACTAGAGATCCATGATTCCACCAAATCGAGTCCCCTCACCCCCTCTACTGGAGATCTATGATTCCACCAAACCAAGTCTTCTCACCCCCTCTGCTAGAGATCCATGATTCCACTAAACCGAGTCCCCTCACCCCCTCTACAGGGGATCCATGATTCCAGACATAGCTGAACCGTTCCACCAGAGCATGCTCCAGAGGTGTTGGACCCCAAAGGTCCAGTAGTTTAGCACCTCACATGGAACTAATTTAGACATTGGCACTGTTATCAAGAAAGATTACAATGTAATTAGACGTGGACTCGCACCTGTTCTGTATAGATGGAGACTGATCCATCAGAGTCGTGTCCTCTTTGATACAAGGTCTACCACAAAGTGGTGATGAATCCATTGGATTACTTTCAGATTTGGTATCGTGCTGCACCACAGTGAAGAGTTTAAGCGAATTGTAAAGGCGTGTGGACTTCTGTACAGAGTATACCGGGCCCCCAACCCCAGGGTCATCTCTAGAGACGAGGGCTGAAGTTTCCAGGTGGTATCATAGGAGAAGGCAGAAGATGAAGTGGTACCAGTAGAGATCAGGGCAGTTAGGATTAGGAATTGGGATTAAAGAGAAGAATGGTCAGGGGAAGCTGGGTCAGAGCATTAATAGCAGAAACAAAGATACAGCTTTGCTTCTTCACAAGAATGGGAAACTTATTACGAGCACCTAGGATGATGGTTCCTTTAAATAGGCAAGGTTCAGGGAAATTGGTGGACAAGTGCAGGTTGTCTCCACCTGGGGAAGCTGGATCCTTTATAGGAACTGGTGGAACAACACTCTGTATCAATGGTCCAGCTTTCTGAGGTGAAGAAAACCTGCACTTGTACATTAGACACTGAACCTCTAGGAGGGATTCAAGAAGCCATCACAGGTGATAGGACTATATACGCTCATATGTCCTCCTCTATCCTCATAGCTGCTCTGACCTTGCACCAGGCTGAATGGACCGAACCATGTGCAGATGTCCTCTTCCATCCTCATAGCTGCTCTGACCTTTCACCAGGCTGGATGGACCGAACCATGTGCAGATGTCCTCTTCCATCCTCATAGCTGCTCTGACCTTTCACCAGGCTGGATGGACCGGGACCATGTGCAGATGTCCTCTTCCATCCTCATAGCTGCTCTGACCTTTCACCAGGCTGGATGGACCGAACCATGTGCAGATGTCCTCTTCCATCCTCATAGCTGCCCTGACCTTTCACTAGGCTGGATGGACCGGGACCATGTGAAGATGTCCTCTTCCATCCTCATAGCTGCTCTGACCTTGCACCAGGCTGAATGGACCGGGACCTTGTGCACATGTCCTCTTCCATCCTCATAGCTGCTCTGACCTTTCACCAGGCTGGATGGACCGGGACCATGTGCAGATGTCCTCTTCCATCCTCATAGCTGCCCTGACCTTTCACTAGGCTGGATGGACCGGGACCATGTGAAGATGTCCTCTTCCATCCTCATAGCTGCTCTGACCTTTCACCAGGCTGGATGGACCGGGACCATGTGCAGATGTCCTCTTCCATCCTCATAGCTGCTCTGACCTTTCACCAGGCTGGATGGACCGGGACCATGTGCAGATGTCCTCTTCCATCCTCATAGCTGCTCTGACCTTTCACCAGGCTGGATGGACCAGGACCATGTGCAGATGTCCTCTTCCATCCTCATAGCTGCTCTGACCTTTCACCAGGCTGGATGGACCGAACCATGTGCAGATGTCCTCTTCCATCCTCATAGCTGCTCTGACTTTTCACCAGGCTGGATGGACCGAACCATGTGCAGATGTCCTCTTCCATCCTCATAGCTGCTCTGACCTTTCACTAGGCTGGATGGACCGGGACCATGTGAAGATGTCCTCTTCCATCCTCATAGCTGCTCTGACCTTTCACCAGGCTGGATGGACCGGGACCATGTGCAGATGTCCTCTTCCATCCTCATAGCTGCTCTGACCTTTCACCAGGCTGGATGGACCGGGACCATGTGAAGATGTCCTCTTCCATCCTCATAGCTGCTCTGACCTTTCACCAGGCTGGATGGACCGGGACCATGTGCAGACGTCCTCTTCCATCCTCATAGCTGCTCTGACCTTTCACTAGGCTGGATGGACCAGGACCATGTGCAGATGTCCTCTTCCATCCTCATAGCTGCTCTGACCTTTCACCAGGCTGGATGGACCGGGACCATGTGCAGATGTCCTCTTCCATCCTCATAGCTGCTCTGACCTTTCACCAGGCTGGATGGATCGGGACCATGTGCAGACGTCCTCTTCCATCCTCATAGCTGCTCTGACCTTTCACTAGGCTGGATGGACCAGGACCATGTGCAGATGTCCTCTTCCATCCTCATAGCTGCTCTGACCTTTCACCAGGCTGGATGGACCAGGACCATGTGCAGATGTCCTCTTCCATCCTCATAGCTGATCTGACCTTTCACCAGGCTGGATGGACCGGGACCATGTGCAGATGTCCTCTTCCATCCTCATAGCTGCTCTGACCTTTCACCAGGCTGGATGGATTCTTGTAGATGCTCTGTAAGTCTTGTGACCTTGGTGTCCATTCCACCATCTCAGATTTGGTCTCCTAAACCTTTGTGACAATTTCTGACGCAGATCACTGAATTGTTTTCTCAGGATGGAAAGAAACACCAGGACATGAAACCAGGAACCCGAACAAGTCTGCGCCGCAACCTTCCACGTGTCCTTATAGGTGGAGTATTCAGCGCTGATCGATTTCTCATGACATCTTTATATCAGGGGAATCTTTTTGTTTTTCACACAGATCTCTTTATGGACCATTTGTCCCTACAAGGGTCAGAAACCATTTAGGACCCGTTCAAAATGAAGTAATATCCTGGATGGGCATACTGTAAATGGTCGTAGTTCTGCTATCCTGGGAGGGATTGGTCCAGGGGGCATGTGCCCAGCTGCCCAGTCCACCCCGTACTGAATGGAGATATTTGTAATCTGGGAATGGTCCCCATAAACCGGGATTTCTGGTCACATTACGTATAGTTCTATTACAGTTATTGATGGTGGGATTGGGTGGTCTACTCCAGGCCGGACTTGGACCTATTTTATCCACAAACTTTGACTCCAGTTGAGGAGACTCCTTTATATTGGAGGCTTCCATCTCAGCTTTCTTCTGTTCTTATCATTTGTGTTCACTGGACATGTCATGGCGTCTGTGCAGAGCTGCATAACAAATGAGAGTCTCTATGCCATGGCGTCTCTATGCCATGGCGCCTCTATGTCATGGCGCCTCAATGTCATGGTGCCTCTATGTCATGGCGCCTCTATGTCATGGGGTCTCTGTCTCTATGTCATGGTCTCTCTATTTCATGGCGTCTCTATGTCATGTTGTCTCTATGTCATGGGGTCTCTGTCTCTATGTCATGGTCTCTCTATTTCATGGCGCCTCTATGTCATGGGGTCTCTGTCTCTATGTCATGGTCTCTCTATTTCATGGCGTCTCTATGTCATGTTGTCTCTATGTCATGGGGTCTCTGTCTCTATGTCATGGTCTCTCTATTTCATGGCGCCTCTATGTCATGGCGCCTCTATGTCATGGGGTCTCTGTCTCTATGTCATGGTCTCTCTATGTCATGGCGCCTCTATGTCATGGGGTCTCTGTCTCTATGTCATGGTCTCTCTATTTCATGGCGTCTCTATGTCATGTTGTCTCTATGTCATGGGGTCTCTGTCTCTATGTCATGGTCTCTCTATTTCATGGCGCCTCTATGTCATGGGGTCTCTGTCTCTATGTCATGGTTTCTCTATGTCATGGCGCCTCTATGTCATGGGGTCTCTGTCTCTATGTCATGGTCTCTCTATTTCATGGCGTCTCTATGTCATGGTGGCTCTATGTCATGGGGTCTCTGTCTCTATGTCATGGGGTCTCTATTTCATGGCGCCTCTATGTCATGGCGCCTCTATGTCATGGGGTCTCTGTCTCTATGTCATGACGTCTCTATGTCATGGTGGCTCTATGTCATGGGGTCTCTGTCTCTATGTCATGACGTCTCTATGTCATGGTGGCTCTATGTCATGGGGTCTCTGTCTCTATGTCATGGGGTCTCTGTCTCTATGTCATGGTCTCTCTATGTCATGGTGTCTCTATGTCTATGCCTCACATCTTGAAAAGCTGTGGAGCGCACAACAAAAAGGAACATCATCCAGTGCAGGCCAAGCCTTGTCTCTATCCTGAACCGGACAGAGTACAGATTGATTATATAATATATTATCTTTTGAATTGAATATGACTGTTTCTTTCTAATTTCCCTAAGCTTGAAGACATTTACTAGAGCCTGCCACTCTACCTCGATCTGTGAATGTATTTTATATGAAGTTTTGTGCATAATAATTGTGTATGTCAGTTTGACCCCTGACCCTGCCACCATTTTGTTTTTTTTATTAGTGTGCATATATAAAGCCAGTGTGTTTTTGTTATTGTGTTAATCTGCCAATCTAATGAAGGGGTTTGTATACCCTGAAACTCGTCATTGTGCTGCAATCCAATAAACTTGAAGTTTGAATTCACTACCATGACCTGGTTGTGACGTTTTATGGAAGTCATTTTATCTTTGCTATATCCATGGTGTCTCTATGTTTCTATGTCATGGTGTCTATATGTCATGGCATCTCTGTCACGTTGCCTCTATGTCATGGTGTCTATGTCATGTAGTCTCTATTTCCTGGTGTCTCTATGTCATAATGTCTCTATGTCGTGGTGTCTGTCATGGTGTCTCTATGTCATGGTGTCTCTGTCTCTATGTCATGTGTCTCTATGTCATGGTGTCTGTCTCTATGTTGTGGTGTCTCTATTTCATGATGTCTCTGTTATGGTGTCTCTATGTTGTGGTGTCTCTATGTCGTGGTGTCTCTATCTCTGTCATGGTGTCTCTATGTTTCTATGTCATGGTGTCTCTATGTCATGGCGTCTCTATGTCTCTGGCGTCTCTGTCATGGTGTCTCTATCTCTATGTCATGTGTCTCTATGTCATGGTGTCTGTCTCTGTTGTGGTGTCTGTTATGGTGTCTCTATGTCATGGTGTCTGTCTCTATGTCGTGGTGTCTCTATGTCATGGTGTCTATGTTATGGTGTCTCTGTTTCTATGTCATGGTGTCTCTATGTCATGGTGTCTCTGTCTCTGGCGTCTCTATGTCATGGTGTCTCTGTCTCTATGTCATGTGTCTCTGTCTCTATGTCGTGTCTCTATGTCATGGTGTCTCTATTTCATGATGATGTCTCTGTTATGGTGTCTCTATGTCATGGTGTCTCTATGTTTCTATGTCATGGCGTCTCTGTCACGGTGTCTCTATGTCATGGTGTCTCTGTCTCTATGTCATGTGTCTCTATGTCATGGTGTCTCTGTCTCTATGTCATGTGTCTCTATGTCATGGTGTCTCTGTCTCTATGTCATGTGTCTCTATGTCATGGTGTGTCTGTCATGGCATCTCTGTCTCTATGTTATGGTGTTTCTATGTCATGGTGTCTCTATCATGGTGTCACCATGTCATGGTGTCTCTGTCTCTATGTCATGGTGTCTCTGTCTCTATGTTATGGTGTTTCTATGTCATGGTGTCTCTGTCATGGTGTCTCTGTCTCTGTCATGGTGTCTCTATGTCATGTGTCTCTATGTCATGGTGTCTCTATTTCATGATGATGTCTCTGTTATGGTGTCTCTATGTCATGGTGTCTCTATGTTTCTATGTCATGGCGTCTGTCACGGTGTCTCTATGTCATGGTGTATCTGTCTCTATGTCATGTGTCTCTATGTCATGGTGTCTCTGTCTCTATGTCATGTGTCTCTATGTCATGGTGTCTCTGTCTCTATGTCATGTGTCTCTATGTCATGGTGTCTCTGTCTCTATGTCGTGGTGTGTCTGTCATGGCATCTCTGTCTCTATGTTATGGTGTTTCTATGTCATGGTGTCTCTATCATGGTGTAACCATGTCATGGTGTCTCTGTCTCTATGTCATGGTGTCTCTGTCTCTATGTTATGGTGTTTCTATGTCATGGTGTCTCTATCATGGTGTCACCATGTCATGGTGTCTCTGTCTCTATGTCGTGGTGTGTCTGTCATGGCATCTCTGTCTCTATGTTATGGTGTTTCTATGTTATGGTGTCTCTATCATGGTGTCACCATGTCATGGTGTCTCTGTCATGGAGTCTCTGTCTCTTTGTCATGGTGTCTCTGTCTCTATGTTATGGTGTCTCTGTCTTGGTGTCTCTCTATGTCATGTGTCTCTATGTCATGGTGTCTGTCTCTATGTTGTGGTGTCTCTATTTCATGATGTCTCTGTGTCATGTTGTCTCTGTGTCATGTTGTCTCTGTGTCATGTTGTCTCTGTCACGGTGTCTCTATGTCATGGTGTCTATGTCATGTAGTCTCTATTTCCTGGTGTCTCTATGTCATGGTGTATCTGTCTCTATGTCATGTGTCTCTATATCATGGTGTCTCTGTCTCTTTGTCATGGTGTCTATGTCATAGTGTCTCTGTCTCTGTTATGGTGTCTCTATGTCATGGTGTCTGTCTCTATGTTGTGGTGTCTCTATGTTGTGGTGTCTCTATGTTGTGGTGTCTCTATGTCGTGGTGTCTCTATGTCATGGTGTCTCTGTCATGGTGTCTCTGTCATGGTGTCTCTGTCATGGTGTCTCTGTCTCTGTCATGGTGTCTCTATGTTTCTATGTCATGGTGTCTCTATGTCATGGTGTCTCTGTCATGGTGTATCTGTCATGGCGTCTCTCTCTGTCATGGTGTCTTTGTCTCTATGTTATGGTGTCTCTACGTCATGGCGTCTCTGTCATGGTGTCTCTGTCATGGCATCTCTGTCTCTAGGTCATGATGTCTCTGTCTCTATGTCATGGTGTCTCTGTGTCATGGGGATTCTGTCTCTATGTCATGGTGTCTATGTCATGATGTCTCTATGTTATGGTGTCTGTCATGGTGTCTCTATGTCACAGTGTCTCTATGTAACCGTGTCTCTGTCTCTATGTCATGGTGTCTCTGTCTCTATGTAATGGTGTCTCTGTGTCATGTCATGGGGATTCTGTCTCTATGTCATGGTGTCTATGTCATGATGTCTCTATGTTATGGTGTCTCTGTCTCTATGTCATAATGTCTCTGTCGTGGAGTCTGTCATGGTGTCTCTATGTAACGGTGTCTCTGTCTCTATGTCATGTAATGACCGGTTGCTGCCATATAAACCTGATGTAGAGCAGTAAAGATTATACAGACATTACAGTGTAGACAGCGAAGCCTTCGGTGTTTAGTAACATTGCGTGTGGAAATGTTTATGACTTATCAACGAGGAATGTATCACGACCGATGCTTCAGGTCTCTGCACACAACACAATCTAAACAACAGATATTACCGCCACATTAGTGTCACTCATCCACTGCTGACAATAAGACTGAGGCCGATGTCCTCAGGAGTAATGACTGATCCCTGATAATGACAGCGCGCGGGTGCTCCACACCACATATATACAGTCCTTATTATAGACACCTGCCAACGGTTTTCATTGTTGGGGGTTCCCTGAACTGTCCTGCCAATCACATCCAACTGCAGATCACCAAAACCTCCATCCCTCTGCTCCTTCACATTGACCTTTCTTCTGCCGACCATTGAGCCTTCTCATCTCCGGGCTTCAGACTTGGTCTTCTGGATCTCCTCAGACCTCACCATCCGCACATTCAGTGTGTCCTCCCCTCATCCTCTCACTGTCCCCCAAGACCCAGTCTTTTCCATCTATCCTCATGTCCTGGGACAGAACGTAGAATTCCCCCCCCTTCAGATACTGAAGACCCTCTGATCTACCCCTCTGGACCAGATGTCACTTCCCTGCTATCCCAGACCCCAGAGTGTCTATCGTCTCTGTCTTTCTTCTTCTCCCCCTGCTTTTTAAACCTCAACATAGAGAAGACGTCTATATAGGCTTACACAACAGTGGGGGTGCATGGGGGGGGGGGGGTCCCATGATCTTCTATTCCTGGGTGCCCTGTGAGTTGTTCACCCCTGGTATAAAGTGATATGTAGCCAAGTCCATTATGAAGCCGGGTCAGTAACACTAGGTGGACACTTTGCCGAGGACTGGGTCACTTTAGAGTTACAAAACCCAAAGCTGTAAATGGGTTGGACCGAGTCCTTGTGGTGTCCCAGCGTGAGCTGTACCAGCTGCTGCACCAAACTTTATTCATGTAAAAAATCTATGAGTTCCCCCTTATTTTCAATAAGCAGATAGATACAAAGCAAACAGCAGCAGCCTGGCATTACCAGAGTGGCAGGAGACATTGATTTCGGCCATTGCAATGGTCTCCTCCCTCAAAATAAAAACAAAAAAAAGTTTACCCCCTGATGACAAGCACCTTATGTATACGTTTCATTCTTATTTTAAGGGTGACATGTCACTTGCCACATATAGTGGCTGCCAGTCTCTTTTTTAATATGACTATTAAACTCTAAGTTTTACATTTTTTCTCTCACCGGGAGCTGGACCAATCTCATCTATTGTCCTATCTGCCAGTACCGGGGGTATGGGGTCCCCTGCATCCGTGCTCCTGGACTATCAACGTGGTGTCTTCATTTATGAAAAGTCGGTGAGCTGATCCATTACTCCTACCTTATGTATACATTACACTTATACTAAACCCATTACATTTTACTCCACTTAAATCTGCTGGAGAATTAAAAGTCGACTAAAACTAAATCAGTTCATGTGACTAAAATACAACTAAAACGAAAACGATCACCGCTATGAGCTGTTATGGAACATCAGAATTTTGGGGCCTCCATAGGTAAATAAAGGTGATTTACTGGAATGAAGAACATTTCTGGTGAGGTCTGAAGCCACATGTGCTCATCCACCTGTCGTGTTTGTCGTCAATGTATTAGGGTGATGCAGTCCAAGCGTGTGACCATTAACAATGGGTCCAACAGCTGCAGCAACATCGTGGTGTCCGTCCATCTGAAGATCAGCAATAACATTACCGATCAGTAAAACCATCTGTGAAAGTAGTTGGCAACATCCTCCTGGCAAGGAGCCAAAACTATTGAAGTGGTTTGGACTATATAAACAGTACCACCCATCAATGGATATGAGCTGCAGTACCAGACCTCAGCAATGGACAGGTGTGGCACTGTTTCTGGAAGAAAGCTGCCACATTTTTTTAATCCTTTACTAGTCATTTAGTCATTTAATCCACTTGTCAGTCACAATAATTGGGCTTGTTAACACAGACAGTCCTTTCTGGGATCAGATAGAAACAGGATGGAGAAAAGAAATATTCCAACAGTAAAGCCCCAGAGGACAGTCACTTCTCACAAGTGATGGTCGTGTGTGAAAGAGTTAATGTGTTTGGTCAATGTATGATGGGGGATTATTGGGTCCCCTCTAAGATTTATGGATTGTCACAGTGAGAAACATGACAAATGTTACATCTGAGTGTAGATCATGAGAGGACGGAAAGAACCGAGAGAGTGAGGATGGAGGAATCGACTGATCCAATGGATGGAGGAATCGACTGATCCAATGGATGGAGGAATCGACTGATCCAATGGATGGAGGAATCGACTGATCCAATGGATGGAAGAGTCGACTGATTGAACGGATGGAGGAATCGACTGATCCAATGGATGGAAGAGTCGACTGATTGAACGGATGGAGGAGTCGATTGATTGAACGGATGGAGGAGTCGATTGATTGAACGGATGGAGGAGTCGATTGATCGAACGGATGGAGGAGTCGATTGATCGAAGGGATGGAGGAGTCAACTGATCCAATGGTCGAGATTTATCAAAACTTGTGAATATGAAAAGTTGCAAAGTTGCCCATAGCAATAAATCAGATTGCTTCTTTCACAGGCCTTTTAATTGAAGTTGACACGTGCCTCGGATGCTATAGTTCTATATACCTCAATGATACTGTATGTTTCTTGTTCTTTTATATTTGATATATTTGTTATATGTTGGAAAAAACCTCTTTAAAATAAACAATTATAAAAAAAATAATGAAAGAAGTGATCTGATTGGTTGCCATGGACAACTGCATACACACAGGTTTTGATAAATCTCCCCCATGTCCCGGTGGAGATGGCTTGTGGGTCCCTCAAGGGTAGTCAGGTTGCCCAGGTCATAAAGAAGGTTAATGGGGAATCCACCAAGTATCCTGTCTCCAGGACGTATCTTAGTAAATCAGGGAGGAGAATCCACCAAGTATCCTGTCTCCAGGATGTATCTTAGTAAATCAGGGAGGAGAATCCACCAAGTATCCTGTCTCCAGGACGTATCTTAGTAAATCAGGGAGGAGAATCCACCAAGTATCCTGTCTCCAGGACGTATCTTAGTAAATCAGGGAGGGGAATCCACCAAGTATCCTGTCTCCAGGACGTATCTTAGTAAATCAGGGAGGAGAATCCACCAAGTATCCTGTCTCCAGGACGTATCTTAGTAAATCAGGGAGGAGAATCCACCAAGTATCCTGTCTCCAGGACGTATCTTAGGATACTTGGTGGATTCTCCTCCCTGATTTACTGTCTCCAGGACGTATCTTAGTAAATCAGGGAGGAGAATCCACCAAGTATCCTGTCTCCAGGACGTATCTTAGTAAATCAGGGAGGGGAATCCACCAAGTATCCTGTCTCCAGGACGTATCTTAGTAAATCAGGGAGGAGAATCCACCAAGTATCCTGTCTCCAGGACGTATCTTAGTAAATCAGGGAGGAGAATCCACCAAGTATCCTGTCTCCAGGACGTATCTTAGTAAATCAGGGAGGAGAATCCACCAAGTATCCTGTCTCCAGGACGTATCTTAGTAAATCAGGGAGGAGAATCCACCAAGTATCCTGTCTCCAGGACGTATCTTAGTAAATCAGGGAGGAGAATCCACCAAGTATCCTGTCTCCAGGACGTATCTTAGTAAATCAGGGAGGAGAATCCACCAAGTATCCTGTCTCCAGGACGTATCTTAGTAAATCAGGGAGGAGAATCCACCAAGTATCCTGTCTCCAGGACGTATCTTAGTAAATCAGGGAGGAGAATCCACCAAGTATCCTGTCTCCAGGACGTATCTTAGTAAATCAGGGAGGAGAATCCACCAATTATCCTGTCTCCAGGACGTATCTTAGTAAATCAGGGAGGAGAATCCACCAAGTATCCTGTCTCCAGGACGTATCTTAGTAAATCAGGGAGGAGAATCCACCAAGTATCCTGTCTCCAGGACGTATCTTAGTAAATCAGGGAGGGGAATCCACCAAGTATCCTGTCTCCAGGACGTATCTTAGTAAATCAGGGAGGAGAATCCACCAAGTATCCTGTCTCCAGGACGTATCTTAGTAAATCAGGGAGGAGAATCCACCAAGTATCCTGTCTCCAGGACGTATCTTAGTAAATCAGGGAGGAGAATCCACCAAGTATCCTGTCTCCAGGACGTATCTTAGTAAATCAGGGAGGAGAATCCACCAAGTATCCTGTCTCCAGGACGTATCTTAGTAAATCAGGGAGGGGAATCCACCAAGTATCCTGTCTCCAGGACGTATCTTAGTAAATCAGGGAGGAGAATCCACCAAGTATCCTGTCTCCAGGACGTATCTTAGTAAATCAGGGAGGAGAATCCACCAAGTATCCTGTCTCCAGGACGTATCTTAGTAAATCAGGGAGGGGAATCCACCAAGTATCCTGTCTCCAGGACGTATCTTAGTAAATCAGGGAGGGGAATCCACCAAGTATCCTGTCTCCAGGACGTATCTTAGTAAATCAGGGAGGGGAATCCACCAAGTATCCTGTCTCCAGGACGTATCTTAGTAAATCAGGGAGGGGAATCCACCAAGTATCCTGTCTCCAGGACGTATCTTAGTAAATCAGTGAGGAGAATCCACCAAGTATCCTGTCTCCAGGACGTATCTTAGTAAATCAGGGAGGAGAATCCACCAACCAAGATGAAGAACAGTTATAAAGGAAAACCATAAAATACCATAAAAGGCCCCTCATATATAATGTGACCAATGGAACGGGCCGGGGGATAGTCTTCTCCAGTCCTCACATTACTTATGCCTTGGTCCCTCCTTCAAATGAACTCTGACTATAAGAAGGGGGTCTCCCATTTTGGACCCTCATCTACTAGTGGTTACACCGCTTGTTGGAAGCCCCTGAATTACGTAGTCACTCAACTGATTTAAGATAGAGTTGTGCAATGCTTCATTTACCCTGTAGGGGCGCTGCCAGGATCCCCACAGTTTACAGCTGATCACTGGAGGTCCCAGTAATGGAGACCATGATGTGACCAGCAGGAGATCCTTGTAGTCATCCATGAGTGACAGGTATGAGATGTTCTGCAGGTGCAGTAGTAATGTGCTGTATTATGCGGTTGTGTTTGCTGTAGGTGACGGTATAAACGTATAAGGATTAGGACACTGTAGCAGGTAACAAAGGCTTTAGGACGCTGTTTGCTTTACAGAGCTGGTTGTTTGTTCCTCTGGGCCGGGCCCTGTAGTTTATATGTGGTAATAACTACTTAGGGAGCCGTCATGACACAAACCATCCAACAATACAGCGCACCCTGTCCTGGCCAAACGAAACTCAGAATGTGCGAGATACAGGGGGCGCTCAGGATCCTCCGCCCTACACTGCCGACACCGTTATAAGGAGGCAATGGCCCCTATCTGGAGTCAGGACACATTAGACCTCTATCCCCCTTATACTGCCCCAAGTGCTGGAAACCATGATGGAAACACCATTCAAGTCTTTATATAAACAATCTATGGGGTCCCCCTTAATAAGCAGAAAGATACAACGCAAACAGCAGCAGCCTGGCATTACCAGAGTGGCAGGAGACATTGATTTCGGCCATTGCAATGGTCTCCTCCCTCTAAATATTTTTTTTTTAAAGTTAACCCCCTGATGACACGCACCTTATGTATACATTACACTTATACTAAACCCATTACATTTTACTTCACTTAAATCTGCTGGAGAATTAAAAGTCGACTAAGGGTACGTTCCCACACGGCGTATTTGCTGCGTATTTGCTGCTGCGTATTTTATTTTCTCTGTTGAAGTCAACGGGTAGGAAAATACGCAGCACCAAATACGCAGCAAATACGCAGCAAAATACGCCGTGTGGGAACGTACGCTAAAACTGAATCAGTTCATGTGACTAAAATACAACGAAAACGATCACCGCTATGAGCTGTTATGGAACATCAGAATTTTGGGGCTTCCATAGGTAAATAAAGGGGATTTACTGGAATGAAGAACTTGGGCTCATCCACCTGTAGAGAGGTCGTGTTTGTCGTCATTGTATTAGGGTGAAGCAGTCCAAGCCTGTGACCATTAACAATGGGTCCAACAGCTGCAGCAACATCGTGGTGTCCGTCCATCTGAAGATCAGCAATAACATTACCGATCAGTAAAACCATCTGTGAAAGTAGTTGGCAACATCCTCCCGGCAAGGAGCCAAAACCATTGAAGCGGTGTGGACTATATAAACAGTACCACCCATCAATGGAGCTGAGATGCAGTACCAGACCTCACACATGGACAGGTGTGGCACTGTTTCTGGAAGTCTGTTGAGTGCTATCGTGTCACGATTGAATCCTCCGATAAGTAACAGACCCTAATGACCAATGTTTGGCTCCTTAAGGGGTTGTCTTCTGTTACATCTGCTGCGTCTTGTGCTGCGTTTTCTGTTGTTGCGTCTTGTGCTGCATCTTGTGCTGCGTTTTCTGTTGTTGCGTCTTGTGCTGCATCTTGTGCTGCGTTTTCTGTTGTTGCGTCTTGTGCTGCATCTTGTGCTGCGTTTTCTGTTGTTGCGTCTTGTGCTGCATCTTGTGCTGCGTTTTCTGTTGTTGCGTCTTGTGCTGCATCTTGTGCTGCGTTTTCTGTTGTTGCGTCTTCCCATCTCTGCCCCAGATCAGTGTCCATGATTTTTAAGGGTTTTGACTGAATGGGCCGGTTCCTTCCCACACAAAACATTATAAAACATAAGTAGAGAACCGCAGCAGGGACCCCCGCTATATACACACTGGGCTCTGCCATATATACACACCGGGCACCGCCATATACACACTGGGCTCTGCCATATATACACACCGGGCACCGCCATATACACACTGGGCTCTGCCATATATACACATGGCTCCGCCATATACACACCGAGCTCCGCCATATACACACCGAGCTCCGCCATATACACACCGGGCACCGCTATACACACACCGGGCTCCGCCATATATACACACAACGGGCTCCGCCATATATACACACACCGGGCTCCGCCATATATACACACCGGGCTCCGCCATATATACACACCAGGCACCACTATATACACACCGGGCACCGCCACATACACACCGGGCACCGCCATATATACACCGGGCACCGCCATATACACACCGAGCTCCGCCATATATACACACCGGGCACCGCCATATACACACACCGGGCACCGCCATATACACACACCGGGCACCGCTATACACACACCGGGCTCCGCCATATATACACACACCGGGCTCCGCCATATATACACACCGGGCTCCGCCATATATACACACCGGGCACCACTATATACACACCAGGCACCGCTATATACACACCAGGCACCGCTATATACACACCAGGCACCGCCATATATACACACCGAGCTCCACCACATACACACCGGGCACTGCCATATACACACCGGGCTCCGCCATATACACACCGGGCTCCACCATATACACATTGGGCACAGCTATATACACACCGGGCTCCGTCATATATACACACCGGGCACCGCTATATACACACCGGGCCCCGTTATATACACACACCGGGCCCCGTTATATACACACACCAGACACCGCCATATACACACCGGGCACCGCCATATACACACCGGGCACCGCCATATATACACACCAGGCACCGCCATATATACACACCAGGCACCGCCATATACACACCGGGCACCGCCATATATACACCGAGCACTGCCATATATACACCGGGCACCGCCATATATACACACCGGGCACCGGCATATATATATATATATATATATATATATATATATATATATATACATATATATACACATATACACATACACACACCGGGCACCGCCATATATACACACCGGGCACCGCCATATATACACACCGGGCACCGCCATATATACACACCAGGCACCGCCATATATACACCGAGCACTGCCATATATACACCGGGCACCGCCATATATACACACCGGGCACCACTATATACACACCAGGCACCGCCATATATACACACCAGGCACCGCCATATATACACCGAGCACTGCCATATATACACCGGGCACCGCCATATATACACACCGGGCACCGCCATATATACACACCGGGCACCACCATATATACACACCGGGCACCACTATATACACACCAGGCACCGCCATATACACACCGAGCTCCGCCATATACACATTGGGCACAGCTATATACACACCGGGCTCCGTCATATATACACACCGGGCACCACCATATATACACACCGGGCACCGCCATATACACACCGGGCTCCGCCATATACACACACCGGGCTCCGCCATATATACACACCGGGCACCGCCATACACACACCGGGCTCCGCCATATATACACACCGGGCTCCGCCATATATACACACCGGGCTCCGCCATATATACACCGAGCACTGCCATATATACACCGGGCACCGCCATATATACACACCGGGCACCACTATATACACACCAGGCACCGCCATATATACACCGAGCACTGCCATATATACACCGGGCACCGCCATATATACACACCGGGCACCACTATATACACACCAGGCACCGCCATATATACACCGAGCACTGCCATATATACACCGGACACCGCCATATATACACACCGGGCACCGCCATATATACACACCGGGCACCACTATATACACACCAGGCACCACTATATACACACCAGGCACCGCCATATACACACCGAGCTCTGCCATATACACACCGGGCTCCGCCATATACACACCGAGCTCCACCATATACACATTGGGCACAGCTATATACACACTGGGCTCCACCATATATACACACCGGGCTCCGTCATATATACACACCGGGCACCACTATGTACACACCGGGCACCGCCATATATACACACCGAGCTCCACCACATACACACCGGGCACCGCCATATATACACACCGGGCTCCGCCATATACACCGGGCTCCGCCATATATACACACCGGGCTCCGCCATATATACACACCGGGCACCGCTATACACACACACCGGGCTCCGCCATATATACACACCGGGCTCCGCCATATATACACACCAGGCACCGCCATATACACACCGGGCACCGCCATATACACACCGGGCACCGCCATATACACACCGGGCTCCGCCATATATACACACCGGGCTCCGCCATATATACACACCGGGCTCCGCCATATATACACACCGGGCTCCGCCATATATACACACCAGGCACCGCCATATATACACACCGAGCTCCACCACATACACACCGGGCACCGCCATATATACACACCGGGCTCCGCCATATACACCGGGCTCCGCCATATATACACACCGGGCTCCGCCATATATACACACCGGGCACCGCTATACACACACACCGGGCTCCGCCATATATACACACCGGGCTCCGCCATATATACACACCAGGCACCGCCATATATACACACCGGGCACCGCCATATACACACCGGGCACCGCCATATACACACCGGGCACCGCCATATACACACCGGGCTCCGCCATATATACACACCGGGCTCCGCCATATATACACACCGGGCTCCGCCATATATACACACTGGGCACCGCTATACACACACCGGACTCCGCCATATATACACACACCGGGCTCCGCCATATACACATCGGGCTCCGTTATATACACACCGAGCTCCACCATATACACATTGGGCACAGCTATATACACACCGGGCTCCACCATATATACACATCGGGCTCCGTCATATATACACACCCGGCACCACTATGTACACACCGGGCACCGCCATATACACACCGGGCTCCGCCATATATACACACCGGGCTCCGCCATATATACACACCAGGCACCGCTATACACACACACCGGGCACCGCCATATACACACCGGGTACCGCCATATACACACCGGGCTCCGCCATATACACACCGGGCTCCGCCATATATACACACCGGGCTCCGCCATATATACACACCGGGCACCGCCATATACACACACCAGGCTCCGCCATATATACACACCGGGCACCGCTATATACACACCGGGCACCGCTATATACATACCGGGCCCCGTTATATACACACACCAGGCACCGCCATATATACACACCGGGCACCGCCATATATATATATATATATATATATATATATATATATATATATATTTATATATATATATACACATATACACATAGACACACCGGGCACCGCCATATATACACACCGGGCACCGCCATATATACACACCAGGCACTGCCATATATACACACCGGGCACCGCCATATATACACACCGGGCACCGCTATATATATATATATATATATATATATATATATATATATATATATATATACACATATACACACCGGGCACCGCCATATATACACACCGGGCACCGCCATATATACACACCGGGCACCGCCATATATACACACCAGGCACCGCAATATATACACCGAGCACCGCCATATATACACCGGGCACCGCCATATATACACACCGGGCACCACTATATACACACCAGGCACCGCCATATATACACCGAGCACCACTATATACACACCGGGCACCACTATATACACACCGGGCACCACTATATACACACCAGGCACCGCCATATATACACACCAGGCACCGCCATATATACACCGAGCACTGCCATATATACACCGGACACCGCCATATATACACACCGGGCACCGCCATATATACACACCGGGCACCGCCACATATACACACCGGGCACCGCCATATATACACACCGGGCACCGCCATATATACACACCAGGCACCGCAATATATACACCGAGCACCGCCATATATACACCGGGCACCGCCATATATACACACCGGGCACCACTATATACACACCAGGCACCGCCATATATACACCGAGCACCACTATATACACACCGGGCACCACTATATACACACCGGGCACCACTATATACACACCAGGCACCGCCATATATACACACCAGGCACCGCCATATATACACCGAGCACTGCCATATATACACCGGACACCGCCATATATACACACCGGGCACCGCCATATATACACACCGGGCACCACTATATACACACCAGGCCCCACCATATACACACCGAGCTCCGCCACATACACACCGAGCTCTGCCATATATACACCGGGCACCGCCATATACACATCGGGCTCCGTCATATATACACACCGGGCACCACTATATACACACCAGGCACCGCCATATATACACACCGAGCTCCACCACATACACACCGGGCACCGCCATATACACACCGGGCTCCGCCATATACACCGGGCTCCGCCATATATACACACCGGGCTCCGCCATACATACACACCGGGCACCGCTATACACACACCGGGCTCCGCCATATATACACACCGGGCTCCGCCATATATACACACCGGGCTCCGCCATATATACACACCGGGCTCCGCCATATATACACACCAGGCACCGCCATATACACACCGAGCTCCGCCACATACACACCGGGCACCGCCATATACACACCGGGCACCGCCATATACACACCGGGCTCCGCCATACATACACACCGGGCTCCGCCATATATACACACCGGGCACCGCCATATACACACCGGGCTCCGCCACATACACACCGGGCACCGCCACATACACACCGGGCACCGCCACATACACACCGGGCACCGCCATATACACACCGGGCTCCGCCATATATACACACACCGGGCTCCGCCATATATACACACAACGGCCTCCGCCATATATACACACACCGGGCTCCGCCATATATACACACACCGGGCTCCGCCATATATACACACACCGGGCTCCGCCATATATACACACCGGGCACCGCCATATACACACCGGGCTCCGCCATATATACACACCGGGCTCCGCCATATATACACACACCGGGCTCCGCCATATATACACACACCGGGCTCCGCCATATATACACACAACGGCCTCCGCCATATATACACACACCGGGCTCCGCCATATATACACACACCGGGCTCCGCCATATATACACACACCGGGCTCCGCCATATATACACACCGGGCACCGCCATATACACACCGGGCTCCGCCATATATACACACCGGGCTCCGCCATATATACACACCGGGCACCGCCATATATACACACCGGGCTCCGCCATATATACATTGGGCACAGCTATATGCACACCGGGCTCCGCCATATATACACACCGGGCACCGCTATATACACACCGGGCACCGCTATATACATACCGGGCCCCGTTATATACACACACCGGGCCCCGTTATATACACACACCGGGCCCCGTTATATACACACACCGGGCCCCGTTATATACACACACCGGGCCCCGTTATATACACACACCGGGCCCCGTTATATACACACACCGGGCCCCGTTATATACACACACCGGGCCCCACTATATACACACTGGGCACCGCCATATACACACACCGGGCTCCGCCATATACACACCGGGCTCCGCCATATACACACCGGGCTCCGCCATATACACACCGGGCTCCACCATATACACATTGGGCACAGCTATATACACACCGGGCTCCGCCATATATACACACCGGGCTCCGCCATACATACACACCGGGCTCCGTCATATATACACACTGGGCTCCGCTATATACACACCGGGCACCGATATATATATATATATATATATATATATATCAATGAAGAAAATCTGCAGCACTACTTATCCAATACAGCAGCGGGTGCCAGCGCCCCAGACCCGATCAAAGTCCATGTAATATAAACGTAGAAAAAGCGCAGCACTCCTCAATGACGTGAAAAAAAGTGGTGATTTATTGGCTCACATAGCAGCAACGTTTCTGTCCTACCATAGGACCATTTTCAAGCTTAGTGACACAACTCAAGTATGGGGTATATATACCCAAACATATGTGTACAATCAACATCATGATCAATATAAACAATTAACAAAGTAAAGTGCATAAGTGCAAAAAATGCATTGTATTACAAATAGTATAAACAGTATCAAAAGTGTACATTCATATTGTGTAAAGTGCATTACATAAAAATGTGCAATAAATTAAAAACATGCTTGAAAATATGATTATATGTATTATGAAATTTTCAAGCATGTTTTTAATTTATTGCACATTTTTATGTAATGCACTTTACACAATATGAATGTACACTTTTGATACTGTTTATACTATTTGTAATACAATGCATTTTTTGCACTTATGCACTTTACTTTGTTAATTGTTTATATTGATCATGATGTTGATTGTACACATATGTTTGGGTATATATACCCCATACTTGAGTTGTGTCACTAAGCTTGAAAATGGTCCTATGGTAGGACAGAAACGTTGCTGCTATGTGAGCCAATAAATCACCACTTTTTTTCACGTCATTGAGGAGTGCTGCGCTTTTTCTACGTTTATATATATATATATATATATATATATATATATAGACACCGGTCACCGCCATATATACACACCGGGCACCGCCATATATACACACACCGGGTTCCGCCATATATACACACACCGGGTTCCGCCATATATACACACCAGGCACCGCCATATATACACACCGGGCACCGCCATATATACACACCGGGCACCCCCATATATACACACTGGGCACCCCCATATATACACACCGGGCACCCCCATATATACACACCGGGCACCGCCATATATACACACCGGGCACCGCCATATATACACACCGGGCACCGCCATATATACACACACACCGGGTTCCGCCATATATACACACCGGGCACCACTATATACACACCGGGCACCGCCATATATACACCGGGCACCCCCATATATACACACCGGGTTCCGCCATATACACACCGGGTTCCGCCATATACACACTGGGCTCTGCCATAGACATTTGCTCTCCCAGTCACTGATCTGTAGACTTTCTGGGGAGTCGTAGATTTATCTAGGAGATTATTCCGGGTAGTGAAGCGTTTTATACAATGAATAGAACAGAAACTGTTTCATAGGAATCTGCAGACAATAGACATGGCCGGAGATCACAGATTACCTGGAGTCATTACCGTCCGTTACCATGGAGCCGTAATAAACACCAAGGCCTCATTGTCTTTTCAGTAACCCGGAGATTATGTCATCGGTCTGTGACCGCAGCCCAAGTCATTACAGGTAAAAATAGGTCAACTGCTTCCGCAAACAGCGCCACATCCATCTACAGGTTGTGTGTTGTACTGCAGCTCATGTCCCTTCACATTAATGGAGCTGACCTGAGGTTTCTGATATAAGCAGAGCACAGGGGTGGCGCCTTTTCTAGATGGAAGGAAATATAAACACAACTATGAAACCAATACAAGAGTTTCCCAATCAGAAGTCCTCCAGCTGCTGCAAAACGACAACTCCCAGCATACCCAGACAGTTGGAGGTCCACAGTTTGAAGACCACTGCACTGAGGGACGAGATGAGAGGGAAGCCTTGATTAACCTTTCAGGAACAGTGTGGTTCCTCTGGAGTAGGCAAACAGGCCTTTGGCTCTCCAGATATACTGGGAGTTGTAGTTATGCAACATCTGGAGGTCCACAGTTTGAAGACCACCAACCTAGTTCATTAGATTTAGATGAGATCTAACGCCCCACCCTGCACGGATAACCATGGGATAGGTTTTCTGCACGTCGCACATTTTTGTGTCATTGAAGGGAAATTCAATATTTGCTGAGATTATCGTCCATTCTTATTCCTTCTGACTCATTATACAGTAATGAAGAGTCACAACAGTCACGGAGACTATTAAATTCCGCCATAAAACCATAAAACCAGTGAACGTTCACTCGCCTGATAAATAAGAAATAAAAGCAATAAATATGTCAGAATGTAACAAATAAAGACAACGAATCGTTCCTGAGAAATGTAAAAATACCCCAAGCAAACGGGTAAAATCTTTACTACCCTACATCAGCAGTGATAAATGTCCCCCCAAAGTAAATAAAGGTAAATGCCAAATTTTAAAGGAATATAACTGTATCTCTCTACGGGGCAGCAAGTGGGAGCCGCCTGCAGTACACGGGCCCTCGGAGCCACGCGCAGTACACGGGCCCTCGGAGCCACGCGCAGTACACGGGCCCTCGGAGCCACGCGCAGTACACGGGCCCTCGGAGCCACGCGCAGTACACGGGCCCTCGGAGCCACGCGCAGTACACGGGCCCTCGGAGCCACGCGCAGTACAGCTAGGGAGAGCGAGCTTCTGCCCTCTGACTAATTACCCAGCAGGGGAGAACACCTTCCTTCTACCCCAATCCTGCCTGACTGTCACAATACATAAAGGGCCTCACCTACCAGGATTCCCTGTTTTCCCCCTTTTCATAGTGATTTTTTCTTCACTTTTTCATCATATGAATAAACAGGGCTCCATCGGGGAGATTTATCAAAAACTGCACAGAGCAAGAGTGGTGCAGTTGCCCATGGCAACCAATCAGATCGCTTGTTTAATTTTTATGGAGCCCTATGAAAAAAGTTATCTGGTTGCTATGGGCAACTGGGCAACTTTTCCTCTGGACAGGTTTGATAAATCTCCATCTTTAAACCTCTGTCCATCAGAAATGCATCAAAAGTTTTTAACATCTCAACTCTGACCCAAAAAGGAAAAATCACAGCCTGAAAAGACGCCAAAAACTGGGTGAAAATGTCATAAATGGTTGAATTGTGAAAAAAAACATACATTTAAAAAATAATAAGCAAAAAATGACAGATTGGTCAGAAATTTCTCCACTTTGGTGCCTGACGTTAATAAATAGAGTGAAGGGTAAACATGGGGCCCATTATATTGGCACGATGTGGGTGAGCGGCGCCGCCCGTGAGCTGACCAGATCTAGTGCCCGAGCAGACAAAAGATTAGAAAGTATAATATGGAAATAATCAGAAGGAAAAAAAGTAAGAAGAGTTAGTGAGAGGACGTCTCAGGGTTCTTGTGTCCTTTACCGTCCGTGTATTTGGCGCCAGTCACATTATATGGACACGGGATAAGGTCCCTGGTGAATTACGCTCCTCTGTGACGTCTCAGGGTTCTTGTGTCCTTTACCGTCCGTGTCTTTGGCGCCAGTCACATTATGTGGACACGGGATAAGGTCCCTGGTTAATTTACGCTCCTCTGTGACGTCTCAGGGTTCTTGTGTCATTTACCATCCGTGTATTTGGCGCCAGTCACATTATATGGACAAGGGATAAGGTCCCTGGTGAATTACGCTCCTCTGTGACGTCTCAGGGTTCTTGTGTCATTTACCGTCTGTGTATTTGGCGGCGGTCACATTATGTGGACACGGGATAAGGTCCCTGGTGAATTACGATCCTCTGTGACGTCTCAGGGTTCTTGTGTCCTTTACCATCCATGTATTTGGCGCCAGTCACATTATATAGACAAGGGATAAGGTCCCTGGTGAATTACGCTCCTCTGTGACGTCTCAGGGTTCTTGTGTCATTTACCGTCTGTGTATTTGGCGGCGGTCACATTATGTGGACAAGGGATAAGGTCCCTGGTGAATTACGCTCCTCTGTGACATCTCAGGGTTCTTGTGTCCTTTACCATCCGTGTATTTGGCGCCAGTCACATTATATAGACAAGGGATAAGGTCCCTGGTGAATTACGCTCCTCTGTGACGTCTCAGGGTTCTTGTGTCATTTACCGTCTGTGTATTTGGCGGCGGTCACATTATGTGGACACGGGATAAGGTCCCTGGTGAATTACGCTCCTCTGTGACGTCTCAGGGTTCTTGTGTCATTTACTGTCCGTGTATTTGGCGCCAGTCACATTATATGGACACGGGATAAGGTCCCTGGTGAATTATGCTCCTCTGTGACGTCTGAGGGTTCTTGTGTCCTTTACCGTCCGTGTATTTGGTGGCGGTCACATTATGTGGACAAGGGATAAGGTTCCTGGTGAATTACGCTCCTCTGTGACGTCTCAGGGTTCTTGTGTCATTTACCGTCTGTGTATTTGGCGGCGGTCACATTATGTGGACACGGGATAAGGTCCCTGGTGAATTACGCTCCTCTGTGACGTCTGAGGGTTCTTGTGTCATTTACCGTCCGTGTATTTGGCGCCAGTCACATTATGTGGACACGGGATAAGGTCCCTGGTGAATTACGCTCCTCTGTGACATCTCAGGGTTCTTGTGTCCTTTACCATCCGTGTATTTGGCGCCAGTCACATTATATAGACAAGGGATAAGGTCCCTGGTGAATTACGCTCCTCTGTGACGTCTCAGGGTTCTTGTGTCATTTACCGTCTGTGTATTTGGCGGCGGTCACATTATGTGGACACGGGATAAGGTCCCTGGTGAATTACGCTCCTCTGTGACGTCTCAGGGTTCTTGTGTCATTTACTGTCCGTGTATTTGGCGCCAGTCACATTATATGGACACGGGATAAGGTCCCTGGTGAATTATGCTCCTCTGTGACGTCTGAGGGTTCTTGTGTCCTTTACCGTCCGTGTATTTGGTGGCGGTCACATTATGTGGACAAGGGATAAGGTTCCTGGTGAATTACGCTCCTCTGTGACGTCTCAGGGTTCTTGTGTCATTTACCGTCTGTGTATTTGGCGGCGGTCACATTATGTGGACACGGGATAAGGTCCCTGGTGAATTACGCTCCTCTGTGACGTCTGAGGGTTCTTGTGTCATTTACCGTCCGTGTATTTGGCGCCAGTCACATTATGTGGACACGGGATAAGGTCCCTGGTGAATTACGCTCCTCTGTGACATCTCAGGGTTCTTGCGTCATTTACCGTCCGTGTATTTGGCGCCAGTCACATTATGTGGACACGGGATAAGGTCCCTGGTTAATTTACGCTCCTCTGTGACATCTCAGGGTTCTTGTGTCATTTACTGTCCGTGTATTTGGCGCCAGTCACATTATATAGACACGGGATAAGGTCCCTGGTGAATTACGCTCCTCTGTGACGTCTCAGGGTTCTTGTGTCATTTACCGTCCGTGTATTTGGCGGCGGTCACATTATGTGGACAAGGGATAAGGTCCCTGGTGAATTACGCTCCTCTGTGACGTCTGAGGGTTCTTGTGTCCTTTACCGTCCGTGTATTTGGCGCCAGTCACATTATATAGACACGGGATAAGGTCCCTGGTGAATTACGCTCCTCTGTGACGTCTCAGGGTTCTTGTGTCATTTACCGTCTGTGTATTTGGCGGCGGTCACATTATGTGTACAAGGGATAAGGTCCCTGGTGAATTACGCTCCTCTGTGACGTCTCAGGGTTCTTGTGTCATTTACCGTCCGTGTATTTGGCGCCAGTCACATTATGTGGACAAGGGATAAGGTCCCTGGTGAATTACGCTCCTCTGTGACGTCTCAGGGTTCTTGTGTCATTTACCGTCTGTGTATTTGGCGGCGGTCACATTATGTGGACACGGGATAAGGTCCCTGGTGAATTACGCTCCTCTGTGACGTCTCAGGGTTCTTGTGTCATTTACTGTCCGTGTATTTGGCGCCAGTCACATTATATGGACACGGGATAAGGTCCCTGGTGAATTATGCTCCTCTGTGACGTCTCAGGGTTCTTGTGTCATTTACTGTCCGTGTATTTGGCGGCGGTCACATTATGTGGACACGGGATAAGGTCCCTGGTGAATTACGCTCCTCTGTGACGTCTGAGGGTTCTCACCTTGATCCCTGCAGATCCCCAGCTGAGAGTTTCCATAATGGGACATCTTCAGAATTAGTGCTCCTGAAGGGCGTGTCCATTGCTTCTCAGCTGCGTTCCATCAGCCAAACCCCTCATTACAGCCGCAGTTGTTGTACGTTTACGCCTCAGTGGTTTCTTGTTGCAATGATAAGTCCTCTGAAGTCATTCCTTGGAGTTCCTCTGATCACCTTTAGGTCCTGTGAACCCTTTTGTGTGATGGTATCACCATAACCCTGTCTCTGCAGTTGGTGCTAGGAATGGGTTTTGGTGGGTGCCAGCGCCAAAGCAGTAGTGTCAGTCAGTGGCAGCTGTTCCATGGGCCCATCACTGGCATTAGGCTGAGACCTGAACCACAAAACAGGTAATTAAGGTTGGTGCCCATCTATGAGAGTGTGTGGGGAAGATGAGAGTAATAGTATAGGGCCAGTTGTGAGTTGTAGTATTCCGGATGGAGTCTAAACCATAACGTAAGGCAGTAAAAGTTGTGTCATGGTAGTCATGTTACACTGGATCCGGCTGATGGCTCACTAAGAGGCCAGTGGAGGAAGAGCAATTGTTCAGCTGTTCTCTCATCTGACTGAAGACAGTTCTCTCTTTTTGGATAAGAAACACAGGTATTAAGTAGATACCACTTCAACATGGACTAGAAACAGCTGGTTGGTGTATATTAAATGTGGTGGTTCACTGTGATTGACCCATAGCTGACTGCAATGTAATGGACCCTTGGAGAGAAGCTGAAAGATATAAACAGACTGAGTATAGGAGCCGAAGGCAAGAGTCTGTGTGCAGCAGGGAAGGGCGGAGGGGCCACATTGCTAGGGGGAAATTTGTCTTTTATTTTGCATTGACTTGGTCTCTGCCACATCTCACACCCAGCAGCAGTTCTATGGGAGAGGATTCTGGTATTCATACAAAATGTATACGTGGGTGCAGCGGCTCTGTTCTCTGTATATGAGGGTGCAGCGGCTCTGTTCTCTGTATATGAGGGTGCAGCGGCTCTGTTCTCTGTATATGAGGGTACAGCGGTTCTGTTCTCTGTATATGGGGCTGCAGCGGCTCTGTTCTCTGTACATGGGGGTGCAGCGGCTCTGTTCTCTGTACATGAGGGTGCAGCGGCTCTGTTCTCTGTACATGGGGGTGCAGCGGCTCTGTTCTCTGTATATGGGGGTGCAGCGGCTCTGTTCTCTGTATATGAGGGTGCAGCGGCTCTGTTCTCTGTATATGGGGGTGCAGCGGCTCTGTTCTCTGTATATGAGGGTACAGCGGTTCTGTTCTCTGTATATGGGGCTGCAGCGGCTCTGTTCTCTGTACATGGGGGTGCAGCGGCTCTGTTCTCTGTACATGAGGGTGCAGCGGCTCTGTTCTCTGTACATGGGGGTGCAGCGGCTCTGTTCTCTGTACATGGGGGTGCAGCGGCTCTGTTCTCTGTATATGAGGGTGCAGCGGCTCTGTTCTCTGTATATGAGGGTGCAGCGGCTCTGTTCTCTGTATATGAGGGTGCAGCGGCTCTGTTCTCTGTATATGGGGGTGCAGCGGCTCTGTTCTCTGTATATGGGGGTGCAGCGGCTCTGTTCTCTGTATATGGGGGTGCAGCGGCTCTGTTCTCTGTATATGGGGGTGCAGCGGCTCTGTTCTCTGTATATGAGGGTGCAGCGGCTCTGTTCTCTGTACATGGGGGTGCCGCGGCTCTGTTCTCTGTATATGGGGGTGCAGCGGCTCTGTTCTCGGTATATGGGGGTGCAGCGGCTCTGTTCTCTGTATATGGGGGTGCAGCGGCTCTGTTCTCTGTATATGAGGGTGCAGCGGCTCTGTTCTCTGTATATGGGGGTGCAGCGGCTCTGTTCTCTGTATATGGGGGTGCAGCGGCTCTGTTCTCTGTATATGAGGGTGCAGCGGCTCTGTTCTCTGTATATGGGGGTGCAGCGGCTCTGTTCTCTGTATATGAGGGTGCAGCGGCTCTGTTCTCTGTATATGAGGGTGCAGCGGCTCTGTTCTCTGTATATGAGGGTGCAGCGGCTCTGTTCTCTGTATATGGGGGTGCAGCGGCTCTGTTCTCGGTATATGGGGGTGCAGCGGCTCTGTTCTCTGTATATGAGGGTGCAGTGGCTCTGTTCTCTGTATATGAGGGTGCAGCGGCTCTGTTCTCTGTATATGGGGGTGCAGCGGCTCTGTTCTCGGTATATGGGGGTGCAGCGGCTCTGTTCTCGGTATATGGGGGTGCAGCGGCTCTGTTCTCAGTATATGGGGGTGCAGCGGCTCTGTTCTCTGTATATGAGGGTGCAGCGGCTCTGTTCTCTGTATATGAGGGTGCAGTGGCTCTGTTCTCTGTATATGAGGGTGCAGTGGCTCTGTTCTCTGTATATGAGGGTGCAGCGGCTCTGTTCTCTGTATATGGGGGTTTTGAGGTGATTCTATGAAGGGCATTGGCCTAGTGCTTACAAGGACCCATGGAGACACAGGGCAATCATAAACATAAGGCGGGGTAGATGGGCAGGGGCTAATCCATATGGAGTGGTAGACGGGCAGGGGCTAATTATATACATATGGAGGGGTAGACGGGCAGGGGCTAATCATATGGTGGGGCGCTCTATAATGGCTCCCACTGGCTGGTCCTCTCTGAAGGGCAGCATCCGTGAACTTCTAGACAGATATTGTGTGGCACATCTGCTAGAGGTTCAGGTACCCTAGTGTGGGTGACATCGGATTTCTGGGAATACACCCTCTAACTGTGCAGTGCGTTCTCCGGGGACCATCCATGTAGGTCCCAGGTGAGGGGACGCAGTACTCAGCTTTTACCTTCTGTTTTAGTGATCTGTAGAGCTCTCAGCACCCAGACCGGGATAAGTTAAAACTTTTCATAAATTACATGACACATGAGATGTTTTTAGAAGAGATGGTGACACCTTATAGCAGATTTCATAAATATTCTGGACACAGATGTGAATATTACAGGGGCCGGAATAAAGAGACCATGACATCTCCCGAAGTGTCACATCCACGCAGTAACCTTGGCATCTGCTGACTGGACTTGGACTGAGTTTGTTATCTGCCGTTACCATCCTTTGGTCAACAACACCCGGAAAATTTTCCATGAAGTCGCACTCTCAGTCGCCAGATGAACACTTGGGAGATGAGCCAATTCTTAGTCACGTTGTCTTATCCAGAAGACTTCACCGACCATTAGATCATACAAAGCCTAATCCATCGGCACATGGAGATTCTAATCCATCTCTAGTGGAAGCCATTATCCCTCCAAATATCATCAAACAAAAGAGATAATAGAGAAGTTTATCTTCCAAGTGTCATGAACCTTTAAGTACGAGGAGCCATAGTAAACATGATGTGGGAGGAGCTTTTCTTATATACGAGATATCAGAAGATCAGTTATTACCTATAGAAAAGATGATGACTGATAGGACCCCACTGATCAAGCGCATGGCAGCCCCCCACCCATCTATTCACTCTCTACAGGACTTCTGAACCAGTACATCGCTCCGCGATGCTCTGACATAACACAGTGTGAACAGCAGTTGGACCCTCCCCCCCTCAATCTTCCTTTCCCCCTACCTATTTTTCTGCTTCTGATCAGAAATTTGGCAGCAATTCTCTAACCTGTGACGGGATCAGTGTTAATGGAGAACGACCCCTCAGGCCTTTATCCTGTGTCTCTTGTGTATCACTGTACAATGTGTAGTTATCCATCATCTCCTCTATTAATGGTTTTCTACCCATAACCTACATTCTCTCTACCACAATTTACTTCTGTATCACAGTAGAGTATTCTGTTCAGGCTGCTCTGTTCCTGTAACCAGTCTACAGCAGCCATGCTCGATAGGTCTTTAGTCACAGAGTCAACTAGGCTTCCAGGAATGCACCTCCCCTTGTGTCCTCTCTTTTCCTTCTGATAATTTGTGGGTTGGAGGGGTCGTCTCCTCTAATTTGTGTGTTGGAGGGGTCATCTCCTCTAATTTGTGGGTTGGAGGGGTCATCTCTAATTTGTAGGTTGGAGGGGTCATCTCCTCTAATTTGTGGGTTGAGGGGTCGTCTCCTCTAATTTGTGGGTTGGAGGGGTCGTCTCCTCTAATTTGTGGGTTGGAGGGGTCATCTCTAATTTGTAGGTTGGAGGTGTCATCTCCTCTAATTTGTGGGTTGGAGGGGTCGTCTCCTCTAATTTGTGGGTTGGAGGGGTCGTCTCCTCTAATTTGTGGGTTGGAGGGGTCGTCTCCTCTAATTTGTGGGTTGGAGGGGTCGTCTCCTCTAATTTGTGGGTTGGAGGGGTCGTCTCCTCTAATTTGTGGGTTGGAGGGGTCGTCTCCTCTAATTTGTGGGTTGGAGGGGTCGTCTCCTCTAATTTGTGGGTTGGAGGGGTCGTCTCCTCTAATTTGTGGGTTGGAGGGGTCGTCTCCTCTAATTTGTGGGTTGGAGGGGTCGTCTCCTCTAATTTGTGGGTTGGAGGGGTCGTCTCCTCTAATTTGTGGGTTGGAGGGGTCGTCTCCTCTAATTTGTGGGTTGGAGGGGTCGTCTCCTCTTATTTGTGGGTTGGAGGGGTGTCTCCTCTAATTTGTGGGTTGGAGGGGTCGTCTCCTCTAATTTGTGGGTTGGAGGGGTCGTCTCCACATAGATACTGGGGTCACTCTGATATCTGCAGGAATCATTAGAGATCCAACCTGGAGAAAAAACAGATTGTGCCCTGGACCTTCTGGAAACCTTCAGAACAATTTGAGCCTCTTCGGGTCATCCTATTGTGGTGTCCAGGTACCGTATTTCATACGTTACCTTTGTAGAGGTCCCAATAGTCAGAGTCCCTAGGAACGTCGGGGTCCCTCTTTTGTGGTTATCCCCTTGTCACCCCTCAGTTAGTCTATGACTATATAGAAGTTCTTATAAATATAAGTATAAATGTGTAATTATTTTATTGCCTACCTGTTCAGCGTAGCAGGACCTGCGGGTCACATGATTAGGTTAGAACTCTATGGTTTTACTACAGGACCTTTGGAGGTTCCCATGACGTGTTCACCCACAATGCAATGTAACGGTGAGTGACAGTTGTTATGGACCAATCAAAAACGGCCGGCCCCTGCCCATATAAGGGACCTGCGCCATCTTGATCCCTCTCTTGGGTTGCTGACTCTGGTAGAGGTAGGACCTCCGCAGCTTACAAAACGATTTACTAGGCCAAAGCCGTGCGGCCTCGGTCTCTAACATAGCGGATATACTAAGCAATTCCCTGCTACTCATCGCAAGATCACTGGACCTAAACGCACCCTTAAATTCAGCGGATCTATGCTACAAAATCCCTAAGAAGCTAAATTGGGCTTATCTGATCCCAACCAACTGTCAATCGCTGCTCAGCTATATGTATAGAGACTCTGTTACCTGGACTGTTACTATTGCTGCATGTACAGAAATTCTTCAGTAAAAGTTTTTAGTTAACAGCGGTTGTGGACAATCCTTTATTTCCGCATCACCTATTGCTCTTGGGAAGGGTGGCAATAGGCCTATCAAGAATACAGCATTTAAAGGGGTACTCCAGTGAAATCCTTTTTTCTTTTAAATCAACTGGTGGCAGAAAGTTAAACATATTTGTAAATTACTTCTATTAAAAAATCTTAATCCTTCCTGTACTTATTAGCTGCTGAATACTACAGAGGAAATTCTTTTCTTTTTGGAATGCTCTCTATGACATCACGACCACAGTTCTCTCTGCTGACGTTATTATAATAATAACAACGCTTTATTTATTGTTGACCTTAGTGGGATTTGAACCCAAGTCCCCAGCACTGCAAGGCAGCAGTGCTAACCACTGAGCCACCATGCTGCCCTTAGCATACATCTGTTATGCATGGTTGCTAAAATGGACAGAGATGTCAGCAGAGAGCACTGTGTTCGTGATGTCATCAGTGTTCCAAAAAGAAAGGAATTTCCTCTGTAGCTTTCAGCAGCTAATAAGTACTGGAAGGATTAAGATTTTTTAATAGAAGTAATTTACAAATATGTTTAACTTTCTGCCACCAGTTGATTTAAAATAAAAAAGGTTTTCATCGGAGTACCCCTTTAACCCTCACCCTGGCGTCATGAGTGACAAGGGTTAACAGCGCCCTTTACTATCCCGAACAGCAACACCCTAACTACCCTACACCCCACAAGGCTTTATCCTCCAAGTTCACCACACTATCTATGGTTAATGGGATTACAGATAACTTGTAAATGAATGAGGACACTTGGACACATAGTGAAGGTAAAAAAAAAAAAAAAAATATTAACCATTAAATTCAAAACTGACTAATTAACTTTATTGGACCTTAAAATCTCAACCATCCTAATAATACATGAACACCTTGCACTCACAGAGCGTTATCACCCCAATAACAGGCCGGGGGGCCAGCCAAGCACTCTTGGTTTTATGCCTCCCACACAGGTCACCTGACCTAGACAAGAGAAAACTAGAGCCTGTTGCCAGGCAGAAGATGACCCAATCTGCTAGTGACACTTCTAATTGGCCATCAATCACAACCAATCACAGCCTGTCACCAGGTAAAAGTGAGTCCTTCTCCCAAAGAGAGGGAAAGGGTTCATAAAAAGGTCAACCCCTTCAGAGAGGCCACAAATCCCATGTGACCTCTCCCTGAAGGGTCCCGGGCCCCTCAGACAGATGTGTTCATTCCATAATCCACTGTCCAAATCACGGAGGTGACGGTGCAGCCGTCATAGAATTTGACGTTTGACTTTGGTTTTACCCAGAACTCCCCGAGCTCCATTATCTCCAATGACTCACGTAACACTTGACTTCTTGAGTTTACAGAATATCTACATAGACTTGTCTGAGCCAGAGATAAGACGATAATGGCCGCTGATAGGAGTGGTTGACTCGGCTGCTCCTTCAGCACGGTTGCCATGTACTTATCAGTCCGGACTATTACCTTACAGTAATTCAGAATTCCTTGGAATAATCGTACGTGAATACTTAATAAGCCACACCCACAAATGACTATTAATAGCAAGTGCCCAATATCATTATACGCTTATTATACGAGGACGTGGACATGTTTATATCCTGACAGTGATTTCTTGGTTATACTGAGATTAGTTTATTGTTATTCCTTCTACGTCCATCCTGGCTCCGCGCTGTGACCGATGATTTGAGGCGTCCATTACTTTTATCTTGTTGATTTGTTTCCATGGTTACAAAAGTGAAATAAATTATTGTCACACTTCATTGATCTTTAGGATTCATCAGGGCTCAGCAGGTCCCAGGTCTTAATAGAGGACGAGTGAGGCCAAAAATGTCAGAATAATGGGCCCACCGAGGTCTACACTGCAAAGAAGGGGAGCCACGGACCCTCACCCAACACTCAAACCCCTGGGTACATATCCTGACCACTTGTTACCCCTGATTTACTAACATACTCCTACTGCAAGATTGGTGGACAAAATAAAATGACCCAAATTTTTATGGAAAGGATGAGATAAATTCTGCAATAATTACAGTACCCAAAATGATACTGAGGGAGACATGATGATGGGGGGGGGGGGACATGATGATGCGGGGGGACATGATGCTGGGGGAGAGACATGATGATGCGGGGGGGACATGATGCTGGGGGGATGTGGGTGGGGAACATGATGCTGGGGGGGGACATGATGCTGGGGGGAGACATGATGCTGGGGGGACGACATGATGTTGGGCGGGGGAGACACAATGTTGGGGGTAAGTCATAATGCCGGGGGTGAGACATGATGCAGGGGGGAAGACACCTCTATCATTGGGGCAGTCAGCTCAACCTCTATCATTGATGCAGTCGGCTCGTCCTCTATCATTGGGGCAGTCGGCTCAACCTCTATCATTGATGTAGTCGGCTCGTCCTCTATCATTGGGGCAGTCGGCTCGTCCTCTATCATTGGGGCAGTCGGCTCGTCCTCTATCATTGGGGCAGTCGGCTCGTCCTCTATAATTGAGGCAGTCGGCTCGTCCTCTATCATTGAGGCAGTCGGCTCGTCCTCTATCATTGGGGCAGTCGGTTCGTCCTCTATCATTGATGCAGTCGGCTCGTCCTCTATCATTGATGCAGTCGGCTCGTCCTCTATCATTGATGCAGTCGGCTCGTCCTGTATCATTGAGGAAGTCAGCTCGTCCTCTATCATTGAGGCAGTCGGCTTGTCCTCTATCATTGGGGCAGTCGGCTCGTCCTCTATCATTGGGGCAGTCGGCTCGTCCTCTATCATTGATGCAGTCGGCTCGTCCTCTATCATTGGGGCAGTCGGCTCGTCCTCTATAATTGAGGCAGTCGGTTCGTCCTCTATCATTGGGGCAGTCGGCTCGTCCTCTATAATTGAGGCAGTCGGTTCGTCCTCTATCATTGGGGCAGTCGGCTCGTCCTTCATCATTGGGGCAGTCGGCTCGTCCTCTATCATTGGGGCAGTCTGCTCGTCCTCTATCATTGGGGCAGTCTGCTCGTCCTCTATCATTGATGCAGTCGGCTCGTCCTCTATCATTGATGCAGTCGGCTCGTCCTCTATCATTGATGCAGTCGGCTCGTCCTCTATCATTGAGGTAGTCAGCTCGTTCTCTATCATTGAGGCAGTCGGCTCGTCCTCTATCATTGGGGCAGTCGGCTCGTCCTCTATCATTGGGGCAGTCGGCTCGTCCTCTATCAATGGGGCAGTCGGCTCGTCCTCTATTATTGGGGCAGTCGGCTCGTCCTCTATAATTGAGGCAGTCGGCTCGTCCTCTATCATTGAGGCAGTCGGCTCGTCCTCTATCATTGGGGCAGTCGGTTCGTCCTCTATCATTGATGCAGTCGGCTCGTCCTCTATCATTGGGGCAGTCGGTTCGTCCTCTATCATTGATGCAGTCGGCTCATCCTCTATCATTGAGGCAGTCGGCTCGTCCTCTATCATTGGGGCAGTCGGCTCGTCCTCTATCAATGGGGCAGTCGGCTCGTCCTCTATTATTGGGGCAGTCGGCTCGTCTTCTATTATTGGGGCAGTCGGCTCGTCCTCTATCATTGGAGCAGTCGGCTCGTCCTCTATCATTGAGGCAGTCGGCTCGTCCTCTATCATTGGGGCAGTCGGCTCGTCCTCTATCATTGATGCAGTCGGCTCGTCCTCTATCATTGGGGCAGTCGGCTCGTCCTCCATCATTGAGGCAGTCGGCTCGTCCTCTATCATTGAGGCAGTCGGCTCGTCCTCTATCATTGGGGCAGTCGGCTCGTCCTCTATCATTGAGGCAGTCGGCTCGTCCTCCATCATTGATGCAGTCGGCTCGTCCTGTATCATTGAGGAAGTCAGCTCGTCCTCTATCATTGGGGCAGTCTGCTCGTCCTCTATCATTGATGCAGTCGGCTCGTCCTCTATCATTGGGGCAGTCTGCTCGTCCTCTATCATTGGGGCAGTCGGCTCGTCCTCTATCATTGGGGTAGTCGGCTCGTCCTTCATCATTGGGGCTGTCGGCTCGTCCTCTTTCATTGGGGCAGTCGGCTCGTCCTCTATCAATTGGGCAGTCGGCTCGTTTTCTATCATTGAGGCAGTCGGCTCGTCCTCTATTATTGTGGCAGTCGGCTCGTCGGCTGGACCATTCATAGTAGCTGGACCATTGATAGCAAATGGAGCATTCATAGTAGCTGGACCATACATAGTAGCTGGACCATACATAGTAGCTGGACCATACATAGTAGCTGGATCATTGATAGCAGATGGACCATACATAGTAGATGGACCATACATAGTAGCTGGACCATACATAGTAGCTGGACCATACATAGTAGCTGGACCATACATAGTAGCTGGATCATTGATAGCAGATGGACCATACATAGTAGATGGACCATACATAGTAGCTGGACCATTCATAGTAGCTGGACCATACATAGTAGATGGACCATACATAGTAGCTGGATCATTGATAGCAGATGGACCATACATAGTAGCTGGACCATACATAGTAGCTGGACCATACATAGTAGCTGGACCATACATAGTAGCTGGACCATTCATAGTAGCTGGACCATACAGAGTAGCTGGACCATACATAGTAGCTGGACCATACATCGTAGCTGGACCATACATAGTAGCTGGACCATACATCGTAGCTGGACCATTCATAGTAGCTGGATCATTGATAGCAGATGGACCATACATAGTAGCTGGACCATACATAGTAGCTGGACCATTCATAGTAGCTGGACCATACATAGTAGCTGGACCATTCATAGTAGCTGGACCATACATAGTAGCTGGACCATTCATAGTAGCTGGACCATACATAGTAGCTGGACCATTCATAGCAGATGGACCATACATAGTAGCTGGACCATACATAGTAGCTGGACCATACATAGTAGCTGGACCATACATAGTAGCTGGACCATACATAGTAGCTGGAACATACATAGTAGCTGGACCATACATCGTAGCTGGACCATACATAGTAGCTGGACCATACATAGTAGCTGGACCATACATAGTAGCTAAACCATTCATAGTAGCTGGACCATACATAGTAGCTGGACCATACATCGTAGCTGGACCATACATAGTAGATGGACCATACATAGTAGCTGGACCATTGACAGTAGCTGGACCATTCATAGTAGCTGGACCATACATAGTAGCTAAACCATACATAGTAGATGGACCATACATAGTAGCTGGACCATACATAGTAGCTGGATCATTGATAGCAGATGGACCATTCATAGTAGCTGGACCATACATAGTAGCTGGACCATACATAGTAGATGGACCATACATAGTAGCTGGACCATACATAGTAGCTGGATCATTGATAGCAGATGGACCATACATAGTAGCTGGACCATTCATAGTAGATGGACCATACATAGTAGCTGGACCATACATAGTAGATGGACCATACATAGTAGCTGGAACATTGTTAGCAGATGGACCATACATAGTAGCTGGACCATTGATAGCAGATGGACCATACATAGTAGCTGGACCATACATAGTAGCTGGACCATACATAGTAGCTGGACCATACATAGTAGCTGGACCATACATAGTAGCTGGATCATTGATAGCAGATGGACCATACATAGTAGCTGGACCATACATAGTAGCTGGACCATACATAGTAGCTGGACCATACATAGTAGCTGGACCATACATAGTAGATGGACCATACATAGTAGCTGGAACATTGTTAGCAGATGGACCATACATAGTAGCTGGACCATACATAGTAGCTAAACCATTCATAGTAGATGGACCATACATAGTAGATGGACCATACATAGTAGCTGGACCATACATAGTAGATGGACCATACATAGTAGCTGGATCATTGACAGTAGCTGGAACATTGTTAGCAGATGGGCGATTCATAGTAGCTGGACCATACATAGTAGCTGGACCATTCATAGTAGCTGGACCATACATAGTAGCTGGACCATACATAGTAGCTGGACCATACATAGTAGCTGGACCATACATAGTAGCTGGACCATACATAGTAGCTGGACCATACATAGTAGCTGGACCATACATAGTAGCTGGACCATACATAGTAGCTGGACCATACATAGTAGCTGGACCATACATAGTAGCTGGACCATACATAGTAGCTGGACCATACATAGTAGCTGGATAGTGTTGCTCGCGAATATTCGCAATTCGAATATTATTCGCGAATATCGCATATTCGCGAATTCGCGAATTTCGCGAATATAGCGCTATATATTCGTAATTACGAATATTCGTTTTTTTTTTTTTTTTTTTTTTCACAGTACACATCACAGTGATCTCCCCTCTCTGCTTCCAGCTTGTGTGGTGTAAAGAAGGCTCTAATAACTACTGTGTGAGACTGGCGCGTGTAAATTCGCATGTGCGAAAATTAGCATATGCGAATTATCGCGAATGATAATTTTCCCATATGTTGATTTTCGCATACGCGAATTTTCGCATATGTGAATTTTCGCATATGTGAATTTTCGTATATATGAATTTTCGCATATGTGAATTTTCGCATATGCGAAAATAAAACGGCCATATAACAAATATGCGAATATTCGCGAATATATGACGAATATTCGTCCATATATTCGCGAATATTCGCGAATTCGAATATGGCCTATGCCGCTCAACACTATAGCTGGACCATACATAGTAGCTGGACCATACATAGTAGCTGGACCATACATAGTAGCTGGACCATTCATAGTAGCTGGACCATACATAGTAGCTGGACCATTCATAGTAGCTGGACCATACATAGTAGCTGGACCATACATAGTAGCTGGACCATACATAGTGGCTGGACCATACATAGTAGCTGGACCATTCATAGTAGCTGGACCATACATAGTAGCTGGACCATTCATAGTAGCTGGACCATACATAGTAGCTGGACCATTCATAGTAGCTGGACCATACATAGTAGCTGGACCATTCATAGTAGCTGGACCATTCATAGTAGCTGGACCATTGATAGCAGATGGACCATACATAGTAGCTGGACCATTGTTAGCAGATGGACCATACATAGTAGCTGGACCATACATAGTAGCTGGACCATACATAGTAGCTGGACCATTCATAGCAGATGGACCATACATAGTAGCTGGACCATTCATAGCAGATGGACCATACATAGTAGCTGGACCATACATAGTAGCTGGACCATACATAGTAGCTGGACCATTCATAGTAGCTGGACCATACATAGTAGCTGGACCATTCATAGTAGCTGGACCATACATAGTAGCTGGACCATTCATAGTAGCTGGACCATTCATATTAGCTGGACCATACATAGTAGCTGGACCATTCATAGTAGCTGGACCATACATAGTAGCTGGACCATTCATAGTAGCTGGACCATACATAGTAGCTGGACCATACATAGTAGCTGGACCATTCATAGTAGCTGGATCATTGATAGCAGATGGACCATACAAAGTAGCTGGACCATACATAGTAGCTGGACCATACATAGTAGCTGGACCATACATAGTAGCTGGACCATTCATAGTAGCTGGACCACACATAGTAGCTGGACCATTCATAGTAGCTGGACCATACATAGTAGCTGGACCATACATAGTAGCTGGACCATACATAGTAGCTGGACCATACATAGTAGCTGGACCATACATAGTAGCTGGACCATACATAGTAGCTGGACCATTCATAGTAGCTGGACCACACATAGTAGCTGGACCATTCATAGTAGCTGGACCATACATAGTAGCTGGACCATTCATAGTAGCTGGACCATACATAGTAGCTGGACCATTCATAGTAGCTGGACCATTCATAGTAGCTGGACCATACATAGTAGCTGGACCATTGTTAGCAGATGGACCATACATAGTAGCTGGACCATTGTTAGCAGATGGACCATACATAGTAGCTGGACCATTGTTAGCAGATGGACCATACATAGTAGCTGGACCATTGTTAGCAGATGGACCATACATAGTAGCTGGACCATACATAGTAGCTGGACCATACATAGTAGCTGGACCATTCATAGCAGATGGACCATACATAGTAGCTGGACCATACATCGTAGCTGGACCATTCATAGTAGCTGGATCATTGATAGCAGATGGACCATACATAGTAGCTGGACCATACATAGTAGCTGGACCATTCATAGTAGCTGGACCATACATAGTAGCTGGACCATTCATAGTAGCTGGACCATACATAGTAGCTGGACCATTCATAGTAGCTGGACCATACATAGTAGCTGGACCATACATAGTAGCTGGACCATACATAGTAGCTGGACCATACATAGTAGCTGGAACATACATAGTAGCTGGACCATACATCGTAGCTGGACCATACATAGTAGCTGGACCATACATAGTAGCTGGACCATACATAGTAGCTAAACCATTCATAGTAGCTGGACCATACATAGTAGCTGGACCATACATCGTAGCTGGACCATACATAGTAGATGGACCATACATAGTAGCTGGACCATTGACAGTAGCTGGACCATTCATAGTAGCTGGACCATACATAGTAGCTGGACCATACATAGTAGATGGACCATACATAGTAGCTGGACCATACATAGTAGCTGGACCATTCATAGTAGCTGGACCATACATAGTAGCTGGACCATACATAGTAGCTGGACCATTCATAGTAGCTGGACCATACATAGTAGCTAAACCATACATAGTAGCTGGACCATACATAGTAGCTAAACCATACATAGTAGATGGACCATACATAGTAGCTGGACCATTCATAGTAGCTGGATCATTGATAGCAGATGGACCATTCATAGTAGCTGTACCATACATAGTAGCTGGACCATACATAGTAGATGGACCATACATAGTAGCTGGACCATACATAGTAGCTGGATCATTGATAGCAGATGGACCATACATAGTAGCTGGACCATACATAGTAGATGGACCATACATAGTAGCTGGAACATTGTTAGCAGATGGACCATACATAGTAGCTGGACCATACATAGTAGCTGGATCATTGATAGCAGATGGACCATACATAGTAGCTGGACCATACATAGTAGCTGGACCATACATAGTAGCTGGACCATACATAGTAGCTGGACCATACATAGTAGATGGACCATACATAGTAGCTGGAACATTGTTAGCAGATGGACCATACATAGTAGCTGGACCATACATAGTAGCTGGACCATACATAGTAGCTGGACCATACATAGTAGCTGGACCATACATAGTAGCTGGACCATACATAGTAGCTGGACCATACATAGTAGCTGGACCATTCATAGTAGCTGGACCATACATAGTAGCTGGACCATTCATAGTAGCTGGACCATACATAGTAGCTGGACCATTGATAGCAGATGGACCATACATAGTAGCTGGACCATTGTTAGCAGATGGACCATACATAGTAGCTGGACCATACATAGTAGCTGGACCATACATAGTAGCTGGACCATTCATAGCAGATGGACCATACATAGTAGCTGGACCATTCATAGCAGATGGACCATACATAGTAGCTGGACCATTCATAGCAGATGGACCATACATAGTAGCTGGACCATTCATAGCAGATGGACCATACATAGTAGCTGGACCATTCATAGCAGATGGACCATACATAGTAGCTGGACCATACATAGTAGCTGGACCATACATAGTAGCTGGACCATTCATAGCAGATGGACCATACATAGTAGCTGGACCATTCATAGCAGATGGACCATACATAGTAGCTGGACCATTCATAGTAGCTGGACCATACATAGTAGCTGGACCATTCATAGTAGCTGGACCATACATAGTAGCTGGATCATACATAGTAGCTGGACCATACATAGTAGCTGGACCATACATAGTAGCTGGACCATACATAGTAGCTGGACCATACATAGTAGCTGGACCATACATAGTAGCTGGACCATTCATAGTAGCTGGACCATACATAGTAGCTGGACCATACATAGTAGCTGGACCATACATAGTAGCTGGACCATTCATAGCAGATGGACCATACATAGTAGCTGGACCATACATAGTAGCTGGACCATTCATAGTAGCTGGACCATACATAGTAGCTGGACCATACATAGTAGCTGGACCATACATAGTAGCTGGACCATTCATAGTAGCTGGACCATACATAGTAGCTGGACCATACATAGTAGCTGGACCATACATAGTAGCTGGACCATACATAGTAGCTGGACCATACATAGTAGCTGGACCATTCATAGTAGCTGGACCAGACATAGTAGCTGGACCATACATAGTAGCTGGACCATACATAGTAGCTGGACCATTCATAGTAGCTGGACCATACATAGTAGCTGGACCATACATAGTAGCTGGACCATGCATAGTAGCTGGACCATACATAGTAGCTGGACCATTCATAGTAGCTGGACCATACATAGTAGCTGGACCATACATAGTAGCTGGACCATACATAGTAGCTGGACCATACATAGTAGCTGGACCATTCATAGTAGCTGGACCATACATAGTAGCTGGACCATACATAGTAGCTGGACCATACATAGTAGCTGGACCATTCATAGTAGCTGGACCATACATAGTAGCTGGACCATACATAGTAGCTGGACCATACATAGTAGATGGACCATACATAGTATCTGGACCATACATAGTAGCTGGACCATACATAGTAGATGGACCATACATAGTAGCTGGACCATTCATAGTAGATGGACCATACATAGTAGCTGGACCATTCATAGTAGATGGACCATACATAGTAGCTGGACCATACATAGTAGCTGGACCATACATAGCAGATGGACCATACATAGTAGCTGGACCATACATAGTAGATGGACCATACATAGTAGATGGACCATACATAGTAGCTGGACCATACATAGTAGCTGGACCATACATAGTAGCTGGACCATACATAGCAGATGGACCATACATAGTAGCTGGACCATACATAGTAGCTGGACCATACATAGTAGCTGGACCATACATAGTAGCTGGACCATACATAGTAGCTGGACCATACATAGTAGCTGGACCATACATAGCAGATGGACCATACATAGTAGCTGGACCATACATAGTAGCTGGACCATACATAGTAGCTGGACCATACATAGTAGCTGGACCATACATAGTAGCTGGACCATACATAGTAGCTGGACCATTGGTCGTGGGACACTAAACCTGCAGAACTGGAGTTCACTATGGCCTTCTTCTAATATTGGCAATATTTTGGTGTGGAATGTGCTGTAGTTATGTGTGACTCTTCGTGCACTCTCACTCAGCGGTGTATACACTGTACATGTAAAGGATCGGGCAGCTCTCTACCTCCCTAGGATATATCTCTACACATTTCATATCGTACAGCATTCCTCTGTAACCTGAGGAAGGTTTAGCATGACCGGATTATGTATATGAACTGTGACCCCAAATCTGATAAATCCCGTCTGAGCTTCTTTTATGTTCCTGCTGCAGAACATCCCTCATGTGATGTGGAGCTGCTGGATCCTCCATAAGAGAGACAACACGTCACACAGTAATATCAGGTCTTATCAGGAAACTGCAGCCATGAAGAGACCTGAGAGGAAGCGTTACATGGTCAGCCGTCTATATGATGGGCCGGTCCAGAGAGCCCTTCAGGCTGATGGAGGACACCCCAGTCCATACACCCGACAGAGAGTGTAACTTCAACCTTCTCAGTACCCCTGCCCACCAGGGAGTGTAATATCCACCTTCTCAGAACCCCTGCCCACCAGGGAGTGTAACATCAACCTTCTCAGAACCCCTGCCCACCAGGGAGTGTAACATCAACCTTCTCAGTACCCCTGCCCACCAGGGAGTGTAATATCCACCTTCTCAGAACCCCTGCCCACCAGGGAGTGTAACATACACCTTCTCAGAACCCCTGCCCACCAGGGAGTGTAACATACACCTTCTCAGTACCCCTGCCCACCAGGGAGTGTAATATCCACCTTCTCAGAACCCCTGCCCACCAGGGAGTGTAACATCAACCTTCTCAGAACCCCTGCCCACCAGGGAGTGTAACATCAACCTTCTCAGTACCCCTGCCCACCAGGGAGTGTAACATCAACCTTCTCAGAACCCCTGCCCACCAGGGAGTGTAACATACACCTTCTCAGAACCCCTGCCCACCAGGGAGTGTAACATCAACCTTCTCAGTTCCCCTGCCCACCAGGGAGTGTAACATAAACCTTCTCAGAACCCCTGCCCACCAGGGAGTGTAACATCAACCTTCTCAGTACCCCTGCCCACCAGGGAGTGTAACTTCAACCTTCTCAGTACCCCTGCCCACCAGGGAGTGTAAATTCAACCTTCTCAGTACCCCTGCCCACCAGGGAGTGTAAATTCAACCTTCTCAGTACCCCTGCCCACCAGGGAGTGTAACATCAACCTTCTCAGTACCCCTGCCCACCAGGGAGTGTAAATTCAACCTTCTCAGTACCCCTGCCCACCAGGGAGTGTAAATTCAACCTTCTCAGTACCCCTGCCCACCAGGGAGTGTAAATTCAACCTTCTCAGTACCCCTGCCCACCAGGGAGTGTAACATCAACCTTCTCAGTACCCCTGCCCACCAGGGAGTGTAAATTCAACCTTTTCAGTACCCCTGCCCACCAGGGAGTGTAACATCAACCTTCTCAGTCCCCCTGCCCACCAGGGAGTGTAACATCAACCTTCTCAGTCCCCCTGCCCACCAGGGAGTGTAAAATGAACCTTCTCAGTACCCCTGCCCACCAGGGAGTGTAACATCAACCTTCTCAGTACCCCTGCCCACCAGGGAGTGTAAATTCAACCTTCTCAGTACCCCTGCCCACCAGGGAGTGTAAATTCAACCTTCTCAGTACCCCTGCCCACCAGGGAGTGTAACATCAACCTTCTCAGTACCCCTGCCCACCAGGGAGTGTAACATCAACCTTCTCAGTACCCCTGCCCACCAGGAAGTGTAACATCAACCTTCTCAGTACCCCTGCCCACCAGGGAGTGTAAATTCAACCTTCTTAGTACCCCTGCCCACCAGGGAGTGTAAATTCAACCTTTTCAGTACCCCTGCCCACCAGGGAGTGTAACTTCAACCTTCTCAGTACCCCTGCCCACCAGGGAGTGTAACTTCAACCTTCTCAGTACCCCTGCCCACCAGGGAGTGTAAATTCAACCTTCTCAGTACCCCGCCCACCAGGGAGTGTAACATCAACCTTCTCAGTACCCCTGCCCACCAGGGAGTGTAACATCAACCTTCTCAGTACCCCTGCCCACCAGGGAGTGTAACATCAACCTTCTCAGTACCCCTGCCCACCAGGGAGTGTAACATCAACCTTCTCAGTACCCCTGCCCACCAGGGAGTGTAACATCAACCTTCTCAGTACCCCTGCCCACCAGGGAGTGTAAATTCAACCTTCTCAGTACCCCTGCCCACCAGGGAGTGTAACTTCAACCTTTTCAGTACCCCTGCCCACCAGGGAGTGTAACTTCAACCTTCTCAGTACCCCTGCCCACCAGGGAGTGTAAATTCAACCTTCTCAGTACCCCTGCCCACCAGGGAGTGTAAATTCAACCTTCTCAGTACCCCTGCCCACCAGGGAGTGTAACATCAACCTTCTCAGTACCCCTGCCCACCAGTGAGTGTAAATTCAACCTTTTCAGTACCCCTGCCCACCAGGGAGTGTAACATCAACCTTCTCAGTCCCCCTGCCCACCAGGGAGTGTAAATTCAACCTTCTCAGTACCCCTGCCCACCAGGGAGTGTAACATCAACCTTCTCAGTTCCCCTGCCCATCAGGGAGTGTAAAATCAACCTTCTCAGTACCCCTGCCCACCAGGGAGTGTAACATCAACCTTCTCAGTACCCCTGCCCACCAGAGAGTGTAACATCAACCTTCTCAGTACCCCTGCCCACCAGGGAGTGTTACTTCAACCTTCTCAGTACCCCTGCCCACCAGGGAGTGTAACATCAACCTTCTCAGTACCCCTGCCCACCAGGGAGTGTAACATCAACCTTCACAGTACCCCTGCCCACCAGGGAGTGTAACATCAACCTTCTCAGTACCCCTGCCCACCAGGGAGTGTAAATTCAACCTTCTCAGTTCCCCTGCCCACCAGGGAGTGTAACATCAACCTTCTCAGTACCCCTGCCCACCAGGGAGTGTAACATCAACCTTCTCAGTACCCCTGCCCACCAGAGAGTGTAACTTCAACCTTCTCAGTACCCCTGCCCACCAGGGAGTGTAACATCAACCTTCTCAGTACCCCTGCCCACCAGGGAGTGTAACATCAACCTTCTCAGTACCCCTGCCCACCAGGGAGTGTAACTTCAACCTTCTCAGTACCCCTGCCCACCAGGGAGTGTAACATCAACCTTCTCAGTACCCCTGCCCACCAGGGAGTGTAACATCAACCTTCTCAGTATCCCCGCCCACCAGGGAGTGTACCATCAACCCCCTCAGTACCCCTGCCCCCCAGGGAGTGTAACATCAACCCCTTCAGTACCCCCACCAACAAGGGAGTGTAACATCATGCCCCTCAGTACCCCCACAGCCCCACCCACCAGGGAGTGTAACATCAACCTTTTCAGTACCCCTGCCCACCAGTCAGGGAGTGTAACATCAACCCCCTCAGTACCCCTGCCCACCAGGGAGTGTAACATCAACCTTCTCAGTACCCCTGCCCACCAGGGAGTGTAACATCAACCTTCTCAGTACCCCTGCCCACCAGGGAGTGTAACTTCAACCTTCTCAGTACCCCTGCCCACCAGGGAGTGTAAATTCAACCTTCTCAGTACCCCTGCCCACCAGGGAGTGTAACATCAACCTTCTCAGTACCCCTGCCCACCAGGGAGTGTAACATCAACCTTCTCAGTACCACTGCCCACCAGGGAGTGGAACATCAACCTTCTCAGTACCCCTGCCCACCAGGGAGTGGAACATCAACCTTCTCAGTACCCCTGCCCACCAGAGAGTGTAACTTCAACCTTCTCAGTACCCCTGCCCACCAGGGAGTGTAACATCAAACTTCTCAGTACCCCTGCCCACCAGGGAGTGTAACATCAACCTTGTCAGTTTCCCTGCCCACCAGGGAGTGTAACATCAACCTTCTCAGTATCCCCACCCACCAGGGAGTGTACCATCAACCCCCTCAGTACCCCTGCCCACCAGGGAGTGTAACATCAACCCCTTCAGTACCCACACCCACATGGGAGTGTAACATCATGCCCCTCAGTACCCCCACCCACCATGGAGTGTAACATCAACCTTCTCAGTACCCCTGCCCACCAGCCAGGAAGTGTAACATCAACCTTCTCAGTACCCCTGCCCCCCAGGGAGTGTAACATCAACCCCCTCAGTACCCCGGCCCATCAGGGAGTGTAACATCAACCTTCTCAGTCCCCCTGCCCACCAGGGAGTGTAAATTCAACCTTCTCAGTACCCCTGCCCACCAGGGAGTGTAACATCAACCTTCTCAGTTCCCCTGCCCATCAGGGAGTGTAAAATCAACCTTCTCAGTACCCCTGCCCACCAGGGAGTGTAACATCAACCTTCTCAGTACCCCTGCCCACCAGAGAGTGTAACATCAACCTTCTCAGTACCCCTGCCCACCAGGGAGTGTTACTTCAACCTTCTCAGTACCCCTGCCCACCAGGGAGTGTAACATCAACCTTCTCAGTACCCCTGCCCACCAGGGAGTGTAACATCAACCTTCACAGTACCCCTGCCCACCAGGGAGTGTAACATCAACCTTCTCAGTACCCCTGCCCACCAGGGAGTGTAAATTCAACCTTCTCAGTTCCCCTGCCCACCAGGGAGTGTAACATCAACCTTCTCAGTACCCCTGCCCACCAGGGAGTGTAACATCAACCTTCTCAGTACCCCTGCCCACCAGAGAGTGTAACTTCAACCTTCTCAGTACCCCTGCCCACCAGGGAGTGTAACATCAACCTTCTCAGTACCCCTGCCCACCAGGGAGTGTAACATCAACCTTCTCAGTACCCCTGCCCACCAGGGAGTGTAACTTCAACCTTCTCAGTACCCCTGCCCACCAGGGAGTGTAACATCAACCTTCTCAGTACCCCTGCCCACCAGGGAGTGTAACATCAACCTTCTCAGTATCCCCGCCCACCAGGGAGTGTACCATCAACCCCCTCAGTACCCCTGCCCCCCAGGGAGTGTAACATCAACCCCTTCAGTACCCCCACCAACAAGGGAGTGTAACATCATGCCCCTCAGTACCCCCACAGCCCCACCCACCAGGGAGTGTAACATCAACCTTTTCAGTACCCCTGCCCACCAGTCAGGGAGTGTAACATCAACCCCCTCAGTACCCCTGCCCACCAGGGAGTGTAACATCAACCTTCTCAGTACCCCTGCCCACCAGGGAGTGTAACATCAACCTTCTCAGTACCCCTGCCCACCAGGGAGTGTAACTTCAACCTTCTCAGTACCCCTGCCCACCAGGGAGTGTAAATTCAACCTTCTCAGTACCCCTGCCCACCAGGGAGTGTAACATCAACCTTCTCAGTACCCCTGCCCACCAGGGAGTGTAACATCAACCTTCTCAGTACCACTGCCCACCAGGGAGTGGAACATCAACCTTCTCAGTACCCCTGCCCACCAGGGAGTGGAACATCAACCTTCTCAGTACCCCTGCCCACCAGAGAGTGTAACTTCAACCTTCTCAGTACCCCTGCCCACCAGGGAGTGTAACATCAAACTTCTCAGTACCCCTGCCCACCAGGGAGTGTAACATCAACCTTGTCAGTTTCCCTGCCCACCAGGGAGTGTAACATCAACCTTCTCAGTATCCCCACCCACCAGGGAGTGTACCATCAACCCCCTCAGTACCCCTGCCCACCAGGGAGTGTAACATCAACCCCTTCAGTACCCACACCCACATGGGAGTGTAACATCATGCCCCTCAGTACCCCCACCCACCATGGAGTGTAACATCAACCTTCTCAGTACCCCTGCCCACCAGCCAGGAAGTGTAACATCAACCTTCTCAGTACCCCTGCCCACCAGGGAGTGTAACATCAACCCCCTCAGTACCCCGGCCCATCAGGGAGTGTAACATCAACCTTCTCAGTCCCCCTGCCCACCAGGGAGTGTAAATTCAACCTTCTCAGTACCCCTGCCCACCAGGGAGTGTAACATCAACCTTCTCAGTTCCCCTGCCCATCAGGGAGTGTAAAATCAACCCCTTCAGTACCCCCGCCCACCAGGGAGTGTAACACCAACCTTCTCAAAACCCCTGCCCACCAGGGAGTGTAACATCAACCTTCTCAGTACCCCTGCCCACCAGGGAGTGTAACTTCAACCTTCTCAGTACCCCTGCCCACCAGGGAGTGTAACATCAACCTTCTCAGTACCCCTGCCCACCAGGGAGTGTAACTTCAACCTTCTCAGTACCCCTGCCCACCAGCCAGGGAGTGTAACATCAACCTTCTCAGTACCCCTGCCCACCAGGGAGTGTAAATTCAACCTTCTCAGTACCCCTGCCCACCAGGGAGTGTAACATCAACCTTCTCAGTACCCCTGCCCACCAGGGAGTGTAAATTCAACCTTCTCAGTACCCCTGCCCACCAGGGAGTGTAAATTCAACCTTCTCAGTACCCCTGCCCACCAGGGAGTGTAATATCAACCCCCTCAGTACCCCCTGCCAATCAGGTACCGTAACACTCACCAACTCTGTACCCAGAGAGTATAAAATGAATGCCCCTCAGCACCCCCAACAACCACAGAGTTATAACATTAACCCCCTCATTAACCATCAGACAACATGTAATATAGTCCCTCAGCAGCCCTTACAACCAGGGAGTGTAAATCTTGTGTGCACGGGAATTGGATGACCAGAGGAACGTTTTATCATTCACTTTCCATCAAACATTTCGATATTTAGTGGAATATATCAATAAACATCTATATAAACTTTTAGCTTTGCTCTTAACCTGATTTTTGCCGTTAACTTAGTTACTAAATGTCAGTCAGTAATGTTCTGTGTTTGTAACATGAAAAGAATTCTCTGCTGTCCGCTTGTCCTTGTCACGAATGTCGCCTAAGTCTGTACGAGCCCCGAGGGCGTCACCGCTCTGTAAATGCTTCTAATACTAGATTGTAATAGATGCCGCACGGGAAGCCTGTTACATGACACTGTTGCTCAGCCTATTAATGCCGTATATTGATTTATATTGATTCTCTATTGCTCATAGGTTAAGGCTGCCCTGACAACCCATCAGCACCACGCAATTACATCAGAGGAGGAGGGGGAGTGACGGGACTGCTGCACCATCAATGACGCATCTAAAAAACGTTAATATGCCACAAAAAGCTATGGATAACAGCATCTAAACAGTTAAATAAGGGACATTGTAGTGATCTCCGGTGTCAGCTGCAGATAGCAGATCCCCTGCCTGGTATAATAAGGGCAGAGCCTGCGCCATACTCCCTCACACGCCCCATGACGTACTGTGCATTATGGGTCGGGAAGGGGTTAAATGGTAGAGCTCTCCTTGTTTGGGTATAGGAAGAGTACTATCAATCAAGGCTGGAGCTGGGAGAAGCCATTGGGGGTGCTCTGATGACTCTTGGGGTCCGACACCATGTCAGTGAATGGCTGGTCCCAGTTGCCAGGTCTGAAGTATTCAGGGGAAATTCCCACACAGCAGGTTTGTTGCAGCCCTTTCCACCCATTAGAATGAGGTTGCCGCCATACTTAGATCTCTGACTCGAATGGTGTTTTCTGCACCAGATCTGTTGTGTTTGAATTCCCCGATATTCGATATTCTTCATTACGTCCTGTCCAGGTTCCTGGCTCCCGGAGGCCGAGTCCTGAGGTCTTGGTCCCTTATGTATCTGCTCATCTGATAAGAAGCTTTATTTTGGCTCCAATCTATAAATGACACATAGGTTGATATTAAAGTCACTGACTGCCATAACCTTCTGCACACTTGGTTACATACACAATGTAACCTTACCTCATATTTATTGACTTTCTAATATTCAAGGTTGGGATAGAAAATCCTCTATTCAATGAGATATAATGAGTACACAGCGTCATATGCCAAGTGCTAGTATTATGGATCACAGATCTCCAGGGATCTCCAGCCAAAAGTCCAAAGATCTCGCCCTTCAGGAGGTTTCTCCACAACATGAGATCAGGAATGAAAACATCTAATTCACCGCGCTCCCGATCCTGATCGTACGGCCATAGTGAAGGTGGTGCCCATGCCCATGGTGAGAGTCTAGTCATGGAACTGGAACACTCACACCCAAGACACAATTGATATGGTGTTGAGACTCTCGTGTATGGAAGGACTTCCCTGAGTATTTCCATGTTGAGGTCTTATACTCCTATTATACGTCTCCATTTGCACCCTGACCACTCTGTGATGAAGTATTGAGACTAAACTGGCACCTGCTATGAAAATCAGTGCCCGGCTGAGTATGTACATTGGCAGTGCCCCAGAGCCGCCGCTCCCACTCATCGTCCTGATTACATTCAGCTGGTAACTAAGGTTTGGGAACAGTTTCAGACTGAGCTTTATGAGTGTTTCGAGAGAGAGGTCACCTTAAGTTTTGGCAACTCTCTCTGCCACATTGACAAAAGCCCAAACCTCTTTGGCAAACAGTTATGTTCTATATTGAGTTTGAAAAACGAGTTTATGTTTCTATTAAGAGCAGCCAATAAACATGAAGATCAGTGGTGGACACAAGATGGTGGAGATGTGAAGAAGAACATTCTGCGAAGAAAAAAATAATCTTATTTTTAGGATGAAATCAGAGGCCCTAAATACAATAGTACAACATACAATCTTCACTATTTGCACCTTGTCTACACAGGAATTCGACCTTCAGGTGTTCATACACCTAACACTAAAGTTGGCCAAACTCTCAGCCTTCAGTGTATTTGGACAACTGTCCAAGGTGTATGGCGGACCCCCGACTCTCCACCGATACATGATGTCAGTGGAGAGAAGGATTGGGCGTGTTAGGGTTTTACTGCTTGGCCAAAATTTTTGGAAGAGATTAACCAACACCAGTCTGTCTGAACCTTTCACCACCCCATCACGGTAACATGAACATTGGGCCGGGCCAAACAATTAAAAATATGGGGAGGTCGGGACGGAAAGATTGTTTGGTTGACAGATGTTGGAAATGTTTGGGCACAGATGAAATCCCACCAGTAAACCATCCATATACCATCATTAAATTATCCCAATACCATAAGAATACAATCCCTATACCATCAGTATACATTCCCTATACCATCAGTATACAATCCCTATACCATCAGTATACAATTCCTATACCATCAGTATACAATCCCTATACCATCAGTATACAATCCCTATACCATCAGTATACAATCCTTATACCATCAGTATACAATCCCTATACCATCAGTATACAATCCCTATACCATCAATATACAATCCCCATACCATCAGTATACAATCCTTATACCATCAGTATACAATCCCTATACCATCAGAATACAATCCCTATACCATCAGTATACAATCCCTATACCATCAATATACAATCCCCATACCATCAGTATACAATCCCTATACCATCAGAATACAATCGTTATATCATCAGTATACAATCCCTATACCATCAGTATACAATCCCTATACCATGTTACGCCGAGCGCTCCGGGTCCCCGCTCCTCCCCGGGGCGCTCGCTTCACTCCCTCCGCTGCAGCGCTCCGGTCACGTCCTCTGACCCGGGGCGCTGCGATCCTGCTGCCAGCCGGGATGCGATTCGCGATGCGGGTAGCGCCCGCTCGCGATGCGCACCCCGGCTCCCCTACCTGACTCGCTCCCCGTCTGTTCTGTCCCGGCGCGCGCGGCCCCGCTCCCTAGGGCGCGCGCGCGCCGGGTCTCTGCGATTTAAAGGGCCACTGCGCCGCTGATTGGCGCAGTGGTTCCAATTAGGGTTTTCACCTGTGCACTTCCCTATATTACCTCACTTCCCTTGCACTCCCTTGCCGGATCTTGTTGCCTTAGTGCCAGTGAAAGCGTTCCTTGTGTGTTCCTTGCCTGTGTTTCCAGACCTTCTGCCGTTGCCCCTGACTACGATCCTTGCTGCCTGCCCCGACCTTCTGCTACGTCCGACCTTGCTTCTGCCTACTCCCTTGTACCGCGCCTATCTTCAGCAGCCAGAGAGGTGAGCCGTTGCTAGTGGATACGACCTGGTCACTACCGCCGCAGCAAGACCATCCCGCTTTGCGGCGGGCTCTGGTGAAAACCAGTAGTGGCTTAGAACCGGTCCACTAGCACGGTCCACGCCAATCCCTCTCTGGCACAGAGGGTCCACTACCTGCCAGCCGGCATCGTGACAGTAGATCCGGCCATGGATCCCGCTGAAGTTCCTCTGCCAGTTGTCGCTGACCTCACCACGGTGGTCGCCCAGCAGTCACAACAGATAGCGCAACAAGGCCAACAGCTGTCTCAACTGACCGTTATGCTACAACAGTTGCTACCACAGCTTCAGCAGTCATCTCCTCCGCCAGCTCCCGCACCTCCTCCGCAGCGAGTGGCCGCTCCTGGGATACGCTTATCCTTGCCGGATAAATTTGATGGGGACTCTAAGTTTTGCCGTGGCTTTCTTTCCCAATGTTCCCTGCATCTGGAGATGATGTCGGACCTGTTTCCCACTGAAAGGTCTAAGGTGGCTTTCGTAGTCAGTCTTCTGTCCGGAAAAGCCCTGTCATGGGCCACACCGCTCTGGGACCGCAATGACCCCGTCACTGCCTCTGTACACTCCTTCTTCTCGGAAATCCGAAGTGTCTTTGAGGAACCTGCCCGAGCCTCTTCTGCTGAGACTGCCCTGTTGAACCTGGTCCAGGGTAATTCTTCCGTTGGCGAGTATGCCGTACAATTCCGTACACTTGCTTCAGAATTGTCCTGGAATAATGAGGCCCTCTGCGCGACCTTCAAAAAAGGCCTATCCAGCAACATTAAAGATGTTCTGGCCGCACGAGAAATTCCTGCTAATCTACATGAACTTATTCACCTAGCCACTCGCATTGACATGCGTTTTTCTGAAAGGCGTCAGGAACTCCGCCAAGATATGGACTCTGTTCGCACGAGGCGTTTCGTCTCCTCGGCTCCTCTCTCCTCTGGTCCCCTGCAATCTGTTCCTGTGCCTCCCGCCGTGGAGGCTATGCAGGTCGACCGGTCTCGCCTGACACCTCAAGAGAGGACACGACGCCGTATGGAGAACCTCTGCCTGTACTGTGCTAGTACCGAACACTTCCTGAGGGATTGTCCTATCCGTCCTCCCCGCCTGGAAAGACGTACGCTGACTCCGCACAAGGGTGAGACAGTCCTTGATGTCTACTCTGCTTCTCCACGTCTTACTGTGCCTGTGCGGATGTCTGCCTCTGCCTTCTCCTTCTCTACAGTGGCCTTCTTGGACTCTGGATCTGCAGGAAATTTTATTTTGGCCTCTCTCGTCAACAGGTTCAACATCCCAGTGACCAGTCTCGCCAGACCCCTCTACATCAATTGTGTAAATAATGAAAGATTGGACTGTACCATACGTTTCCGCACGGAGCCCCTTCTTATGAGCATCGGATCTCATCATGAGAGGATTGAACTTTTGGTCCTCCCCAATTGCACCTCGGAGATTCTCCTTGGACTTCCCTGGCTTCAACTTCATTCCCCAACCCTGGATTGGTCCACTGGGGAGATCAAGAGTTGGGGGTCCTCTTGTTCCAAGAACTGTCTAAAACCGGTTCCCAGTAACCCTTGCCGTAACTCTGTGGTTCCTCCAGTAACCGGTCTCCCTAAGGCCTATATGGACTTCGCGGATGTTTTCTGCAAAAAACAAGCTGAGACTCTACCTCCTCACAGGCCTTATGATTGCCCTATCGACCTCCTCCCGGGTACTACTCCACCCCGGGGCAGAATTTATCCTCTCTCTGCCCCAGAGACTCTTGCCATGTCCGAATACGTCCAGGAGAATCTAAAAAAGGGCTTTATCCGTAAATCCTCCTCTCCTGCCGGAGCCGGATTTTTCTTTGTGTCCAAAAAAGATGGCTCCCTACGTCCTTGCATTGACTACCGCGGTCTTAATAAAATCACGGTTAAGAACCGCTACCCCTTACCCCTCATCTCTGAACTCTTTGATCGCCTCCAAGGTGCCCACATCTTCACTAAATTGGACTTAAGAGGCGCCTATAACCTCATCCGCATCAGAGAGGGGGACGAGTGGAAAACGGCATTTAACACCAGAGATGGACACTTTGAGTATCTGGTCATGCCCTTTGGACTGTGCAATGCCCCTGCCGTCTTCCAAGACTTTGTCAATGAAATTTTTCGTGATCTGTTATACTCCTGTGTTGTGGTATATCTGGACGATATCCTAATTTTTTCTGCCAATCTAGAAGAACACCGCCAGCATGTCCGTATGGTTCTTCAGAGACTTCGTGACAACCAACTCTATGCCAAAATTGAGAAATGTCTGTTTGAATGCCAATCTCTTCCTTTTCTAGGATATTTGGTCTCTGGCCAGGGACTACAGATGGATCCAGACAAACTCTCTGCCGTCTTAAATTGGCCACGCCCCTCCGGACTCCGTGCTATCCAACGCTTTTTGGGGTTCGCCAATTATTACAGGCAATTTATTCCACATTTTTCTACCATTGTGGCTCCTATCGTGGCTTTAACCAAAAAAAATGCTGATCCCAAGTCCTGGCCTCCTCAAGCAGAAGACTCCTTTAAACGACTCAAGTCTGCCTTTTCTTCGGCTCCCGTGCTCTCCAGACCTGACCCTTCCAAACCCTTCCTATTGGAGGTTGATGCCTCCTCAGTAGGAGCTGGAGCTGTTCTTCTACAAAAAAATTCTTCCGGGCATGCTGTCACTTGTGGTTTTTTCTCTAGGACCTTCTCTCCAGCGGAGAGGAACTACTCCATCGGGGATCGAGAGCTTCTAGCCATTAAATTAGCACTTGAGGAATGGAGGCATCTGCTGGAGGGATCAAGATTTCCTGTTATTATCTACACCGACCACAAGAACCTCTCCTACCTCCAGTCGGCCCAACGGCTGAATCCTCGCCAGGCCCGGTGGTCTCTGTTCTTTGCCCGATTTAATTTTGAGATTCACTTTCGTCCTGCCGATAAGAACATTAGGGCCGATGCTCTCTCTCGTTCCTCGGATGCCTCAGAAGTTGATCTCCCTCCGCAACACATCATTCCACCTGACTGCCTGATCTCCACTTCTCCTGCCTCCATCAGGCAGACTCCTCCAGGAAAGACCTTTGTTTCTCCACGCCAACGCCTCGGAATCCTCAAATGGGGTCACTCCTCCCATCTCGCAGGTCATGCGGGCATCAAGAAATCTGTGCAACTCATCTCCCGCTTCTATTGGTGGCCGACTCTGGAGACGGATGTTGGGGACTTTGTGCGAGCCTGCACTATCTGTGCCCGGGATAAGACTCCTCGCCAGAAGCCCGCTGGTTTTCTTCATCCTCTGCCTGTCCCCGAACAGCCTTGGTCTCTGATTGGTATGGATTTTATTACTGATTTACCCCCTTCCCGTGGCAACACCGTTATTTGGGTGGTCGTTGATCGATTCTCCAAAATGGCACATTTCATCCCTCTTCCTGGTCTTCCTTCTGCGCCTCAGTTGGCTAAACAATTTTTTGTACACATTTTTCGTCTTCACGGGTTGCCTACGCAGATTGTCTCGGATAGAGGGGTCCAATTCGTGTCTAAATTCTGGAGAGCTCTCTGTAAACAACTCAAGATTAAATTAAATTTTTCCTCTGCATATCATCCCCAGTCCAATGGACAAGTAGAAAGAATTAACCAGATCCTGGGTGATTATTTGCGACATTTTGTTTCCTCCCGCCAGGATGACTGGGCAGATCTCCTTCCATGGGCCGAATTCTCGTATAACTTCAGGGTCTCTGAATCTTCCTCCAAATCCCCATTTTTCGTGGTGTACGGCCGTCACCCTCTTCCCCCCCTCCCTACCCCCTTGCCCTCTGGTCTGCCCGCTGTGGATGAAATTTCTCGTGACCTTTCCATTATATGGAGAGAGACCCAAAATTCTCTCTTACAGGCTTCTTCACGCATGAAGAGGTTCGCGGATAAGAAAAGAAGAGCTCCCCCCGTTTTTTCCCCTGGAGACAAGGTATGGCTCTCCGCTAAATATGTCCGCTTCCGTGTCCCTAGCTACAAGTTGGGACCACGCTATCTTGGTCCTTTCAAAATTTTGTGTCAAATTAATCCTGTCTCTTATAAACTTCTTCTTCCTCCTTCTCTTCGTATCCCTAATGCCTTTCACGTCTCTCTTCTCAAACCACTCATCCTCAACCGTTTTTCTCCCAAATCTGTTCCTCCCACTCCTGTTTCCGGCTCCTCGGACGTCTTCTCGGTCAAGGAAATTTTGGCTGCCAAAAAGGTCAGAGGGAAAAATTTTTTTTTAGTAGACTGGGAGGGTTGTGGTCCTGAAGAGAGATCCTGGGAACCTGAGGACAACATCCTTGACAAAAGTCTGCTCCTCAGGTTCTCAGGCTCCAAGAAGAGGGGGAGACCCAAGGGGGGGGGTACTGTTACGCCGAGCGCTCCGGGTCCCCGCTCCTCCCCGGGGCGCTCGCTTCACTCCCTCCGCTGCAGCGCTCCGGTCACGTCCTCTGACCCGGGGCGCTGCGATCCTGCTGCCAGCCGGGATGCGATTCGCGATGCGGGTAGCGCCCGCTCGCGATGCGCACCCCGGCTCCCCTACCTGACTCGCTCCCCGTCTGTTCTGTCCCGGCGCGCGCGGCCCCGCTCCCTAGGGCGCGCGCGCGCCGGGTCTCTGCGATTTAAAGGGCCACTGCGCCGCTGATTGGCGCAGTGGTTCCAATTAGGGTTTTCACCTGTGCACTTCCCTATATTACCTCACTTCCCTTGCACTCCCTTGCCGGATCTTGTTGCCTTAGTGCCAGTGAAAGCGTTCCTTGTGTGTTCCTTGCCTGTGTTTCCAGACCTTCTGCCGTTGCCCCTGACTACGATCCTTGCTGCCTGCCCCGACCTTCTGCTACGTCCGACCTTGCTTCTGCCTACTCCCTTGTACCGCGCCTATCTTCAGCAGCCAGAGAGGTGAGCCGTTGCTAGTGGATACGACCTGGTCACTACCGCCGCAGCAAGACCATCCCGCTTTGCGGCGGGCTCTGGTGAAAACCAGTAGTGGCTTAGAACCGGTCCACTAGCACGGTCCACGCCAATCCCTCTCTGGCACAGAGGGTCCACTACCTGCCAGCCGGCATCGTGACATACCATCAGTATACAATCCCTATACCATCAGTATACAATCCCTATACCATCAGTATACAATCCCTATACCATCAGAATACAATCCCTATACCATCAGAATACAATCCTTATACCATCAGTATACAATCCTTATACCATCAGTATACAATCCCTATACCATCAGTATACAATCCCTATACCATCAGTATACAATCCCTATACCGTCAGTATACAATCCTTATACCATCAGTATACAATCCCTATACCGTCAGTATACAATCCCTATACCATCAGTATACAATCCTTATACCATCAGTATACAATCCTTATACCATCAGTATACAATCCTTATACCATCAGTATACAATCCCTATACCATCAGTATACAATCCCTATACCATCAGTATACAATCCCTATAACATCAGTATACAATCCCTATACCATCAGTATACAATCCCTATACCATCAGTATACAATCCCTATACCATCAGTATACAATCCCTATACCATCAGTATACAATCCCTATACCATCAGAATACAATCCCTATATCATCAGTATACAATCCCTATACCATCAGAATACAATCCCTATACCATCAGTATACAATCCCTATACCATCAGTATACAATCCCTATACCATCAGAATACAATCCCTATACCATCAGTATACAATCCCTATACCATCAATATACAATCCTTATACCATCAGTATACAATCATTATACCATCAGAATACAATCCCTATACCATGAGTATACAATCCCTATACCATCAGAATACAATCGTTATATCATCAGTATACAATCCCTATACCATCAGTATACAATCCCTATACCATCAGTATACAATCCCTATATCATCAGTATACAATCCCTATACCATCAGTATACAATCCTTATACCATCAGTATACAATCCCTATACCATCAGTATACAATCCCTATACCATCAGTATACAATCCCTATACCATCAGTATACAATCCCTATACCATCAGTATACAACCCCTATACCATCAGTATACAATCCCTATACCATCAGTATACAATCCCTATACCATCAGTATACAATCCCTATACCATCAGTATACAATCCCTATACAATCAGTATACAATTCCTATACCATCAGTATACAATCCCTATACCATCAGTATACAATCCCTGTACCATCAGTATACAATCCCTATACCATCAGAATACAATCCCTATACCATCAGTATACAATCCCTATACCATCAGTATACAATCCCTATACCATCAGTATACAATCCCTATACCATCAGTATACAATCCTTATACCATCAGTATACAATCCTTATACAATCAATATACAATCCCTATACCATCAGTATACAATCCCTATACCATCAATATACAATCCCTATACCATCAGTATACAATCCCTATACCATCAATATACAATCCCTATACCATCAGTATACAATCCCTATACCATCAATATACAATCCCTATACCATCAGTATACAATCCCTATACCATCAGTATACAATCCCTATACCATCAGTATTCAATCCCTATACCATCAGTATACAATCCCTATACCATCAGTATTCAATCCCTATACCATCAGTATACAATCCCTATATCATCAGAATACAATCCCTATACCATCAGTATACAATCCCTATACCATCAGTATACAATCCCTATAACATCAGAATACAATCCCTATACCATCAGTATACAATCCCTATACCATCAGTATACAATCCCTATACCATCAGTATACAATCCCTATACCGTCAGTATACAATCCCTATACCATCAGTATACAATCACTATATCATCAGTATACAATCCCTATACCATCAGTATACAATCCCTATAACATCAGTATACAATCCCTATACCATCAGTATACAATCCCTATACCATCAGTATACAATCCTTATACAATCAATATACAATCCCTATACCATCAGTATACAATCCCTATACCATCAGTGTACAATCCCTATACCATCAGTATACAATCCCTATACCATCAGTATACAATCCCTATACCATCAGTATACAAACCCTATACCATCAGTATACAATCCCTATACCATCAGTATACAATCCCTATACCATCAGTATACAATCCCTATACCATCAGAATACAATCCCTATACCATCAGTATACAATCCCTATACCATCAGTATACAAACCCTATACCATCAGTATACAATCCCTATACCATCAGTATACAATCATTATACCATCAGTATACAATCCCTATACCATCAGAATACAATCCCTATACCATCAGTATACAATCCCTATACCATCAGTATACAATCCCTATACCATCAGTATACAATCCCTATACCGTCAGTATACAATCCCTATACCATCAGTATACAATCCTTATACCATCAGTATACAATCCCTATACCATCAGTATACAATCCCTATACCGTTAGTATACAATCCCTATATCATCAGTATACAATCAATATACCGTTAGTATACAATCCCTATACCATCAGTATACAATCCCTATACCATCAGTATACAATCCCTATACCATCAGTATACAATCCCTATATCATCAGTATACAATCCCTATACCATCAGTATACAATCCTTATACCATCAGAATACAATCCCTATACCATCAGAATACAATCCCTATACCATCAGTATACAATCCCTATACCATCAGTATACAATCCCTATATCATCAGTATACAATCCCTATACCATCAGTATACAATCCTTATACCATCAGAATACAATCCCTATACCATCAGTATACAATCCCTATACCATCAGTATACAATCCTTATACCATCAGTATACAACCCCTATACCATCAGTATACAATCCTTATACCATCAGTATACAATCCCTATACCATCAGAATACAATCCCTATACCATCAGTATACAATCCCTATACCATCAGTATACAATCGTTATATCATCAGTATACAATCCCTATACCATCAGTATACAATCCCTATACCATCAGTATACAATCCCTATATCATCAGTATACAATCCCTATACCATCAGTATACAATCCTTATACCATCAGTATACAATCCCTATACCATCAGTATACAATCCCTATATCATCAGTATACAATCCCTATACCATCAGTATACAATCCTTATACCATCAGAATACAATCCCTATACCATCAGTATACAATCCCTATACCATCAGTATACAATCCTTATACCATCAGTATACAACCCCTATACCATCAGTATACAATCCTTATACCATCAGTATACAATCCTTATACCATCAGAATACAATCCCTATACCATCAGTATACAATCCCTATACCATCAGTATACAACCCCTATACCATCAGTATACAATCCTTATACCATCAGTATACAATCCCTATACCATCAGTATACAATCCCTATACCATCAGTATACAATCCTTATACCATCAGTATACAACCCCTATACCATCAGTATACAATCCTTATACCATCAGTATACAATCCCTATATCATCAGTATACAATCCCTATACCATCAGTATACAATCCCTATACCATCAGTATACAATCCTTATACCATCAGTATACAATCCCTATACCATCAGTATACAATCCCTATACCATCAGAATACAATCCCTATACCATGAGTATACAATCCCTATACCGTCTGTATACAATCCCTATACCATCAGAAAACAAACCCTATACCATCAGTATACAATCCCTATACCATCAGTATACAATCCCTATACCATCAGTATGCAATCCCTACACCATCAGTATACAATCCCTATACCATCAGTATACAATCCCTATACCATCAGTATACAATCCCTATACCATCAGTATACAATCCCTATACCATCAGTATACAATCCCTATATCATCAGTATACAATCCCTATATCATCAGAATACAATCCCTATACCATCAGAATACAATCCCTATACCGTTAGTATACAATCCCTATACCATCAGTATACAATCCCTATACCGTCAGTATACAATCCCTATACCATCAGTATACAATCCCTATACCATCAGTATACAATCCCTATATCATCAGTATACAATCCCTATATCATCAGAATACAATCCCTATACCGTCAGTATACAATCCCTATACCATCAGTATACAATCCTTATACCATCAGTATACAATCCCTATACCATCAGTATACAATCCCTATACCATCAGTATACAATCCCTTTAACATCAGAATACAATCCCTATACCATCAGAATACAATCCCTATACCATCAGTATACAATCCCTATACCATCAGTATACAATCCCTATACCATCAGTATACAATCCCTATACCATCAGTATACAATCCCTATACAATCAGTATACAATTCCTATACCATCAGTATACAATCCCTGTACCATCAGTATACAATCCCTATACCATCAGAATACAATCCCTATACCATCAGTATACAATCCCTATACCATCAGTATACAATCCCTATACCATCAATATACAATCCCTATACCATCAATATACAATCCCTATACCATCAGTATACAATCATTATACCATCAGTATACAATCATTATACCATCAGTATACAATCCCTATACCATCAGAATACAATCCTTATACCATCAGTATACAATCCCTATACCATCAGTATTCAATCCCTATACCATCAGTATACAATCCCTATATCATCAGAATACAATCCCTATACCATCAGTATACAATCCCTATACCATCAGTATACAACCCCTATAACATCAGAATACAATCCCTATACCATCAGTATACAATCCCTATACCATCAGTATACAATCCCTATACCGTCAGTATACAATCCCTATACCGTCAGTATACAATCCCTATACCATCAGTATACAATCACTATATCATCAGTATACAATCCCTATACCATCAGTATACAATCCCTATAACATCAGTATACAATCCCTATACCATCAGTATACAATCCCTATACCATCAGTATACAATCCTTATACAATCAATATACAATCCCTATACCATCAGTATACAATCCCTATACCATCAGTGTACAATCCCTATACCGTCAGTATACAATCCTTATACCATCAGTATACAATCCCTATACCATCAGAATACAATCCCTATACCATCAGTATACAATCCCTATACCATCAGTATACAAACCCTATACCATCAGTATACAATCCCTATACTATCAGTATACAATCCCTATATCATCAGTATACAATCCCTATATCATCAGAATACAATCCCTATACCATCAGAATACAATCCCTATACCGTTAGTATACAATCCCTATACCGTCAGTATACAATCCCTATACCATCAGTATACAATCCCTATACCATCAGTATACAATCCCTATATCATCAGTATACAATCCCTATACCATCAGTATACAATCCCTATACCATCAGTATACAATCCCTATACCATCAGTATACAATCCCTATATCATCAGTATACAATCCCTATATCATCAGTATACAATCATTATACCATCAGTATACAATCCCTATACAATCAGTATACAATTCCTATACCATCAGTATACAATCCCTATACCATCAGTATACAATCCCTGTACCATCAGTATACAATCCCTATACCATCAGAATACAATCCCTATACCATCAGTATACAATCCCTATACCATCAGTATACAATCCCTATACCATCAGTATACAATCCCTATATCATCAGTATACAACCCCTATACCATCAGTATACAATCCTTATACCATCAGTATACAATCCTTATACAATCAATATACAATCCCTATACCATCAGTATACAATCCCTATACCATCAATATACAATCCCTATACCATCAGTATACAATCCCTATACCATCAATATACAATCCCTATACCATCAGTATACAATCCCTATACCATCAATATACAATCCCTATACCATCAGTATACAATCCCTATACCATCAGTATACAATCCCTATACCATCAGTATTCAATCCCTATACCATCAGTATACAATCCCTATACCATCAGTATTCAATCCCTATACCATCAGTATACAATCCCTATATCATCAGAATACAATCCCTATACCATCAGTATACAATCCCTATACCATCAGTATACAATCCCTATAACATCAGAATACAATCCCTATACCATCAGTATACAATCCCTATACCATCAGTATACAATCCCTATACCATCAGTATACAATCCCTATACCGTCAGTATACAATCCCTATACCATCAGTATACAATCACTATATCATCAGTATACAATCCCTATACCATCAGTATACAATCCCTATAACATCAGTATACAATCCCTATACCATCAGTATACAATCCCTATACCATCAGTATACAATCCTTATACAATCAATATACAATCCCTATACCATCAGTATACAATCCCTATACCATCAGTGTACAATCCCTATACCATCAGTATACAATCCCTATACCATCAGAATACAATCCCTATACCATCAGTATACAATCCCTATATCATCAGTATACAAACCCTATACCATCAGTATACAATCCCTATACCATCAGTGTACAATCCCTATACCGTCAGTATACAATCCCTATACCATCAGTATACAATCCTTATACCATCAGTA